>NC_064894.1:3941893-4244924 GCF_929443795.1 Astur gentilis | reverse complement strand
TGAAGTGAGAAGACTGTAGAAAAATTGTATTTCATAGTCAATTTCAAATGAGTTCGGGAAGGGATGTTGTGTATCATAAGACAACAAATCATTGGAACATCTGTAATTTAAGATAGTTTTCCTTGATCATGTAACTGGAAAATAGCATAGCAATTTCACTGGCCAAAAAGCTTCAGTCTTCAAAGAGAGAGAGAGAAAAATCCCAGTATTTGAAAAAGAATACAAGAAAACTTAAAAATAAACACTAATGATTGAAGTGGCCACATGGCTGAAGGGCCATGAAGATGATTAAGGGACCGGAGGACATGTCATCTGAGGAAGGGCTGAGATATCTGGCCCTGTTCAGCCCAGAGAAGGCTTGGGGGGATCTCATCAATGTATAGAAATGCCCGAAGGGAGGGTGCAAGGAAGACAGAGCCAGGCTTCTTTCAGTGGTACCCAGTGACAGGCCCAGAGGCAGTGGGCACAAACTGAAGCACAGAGTCTCTGTCTGAGCATCAGAAAACACTTTTGCACTGTGAGGGTGACTGAGAACTGGCTCAGGTTGCCCAGGGAGGTTGTGGAGTCTCCATCCTTGGAGATATTCTGGACATGGTCCTGGGCAACTGGCTCTAGGTGGCCCTGTTTGAGCTGGGGGGTTGGACCAGGTGACCTCCAGAGGTCCCTTCCACTTCAACCGTTCTGTGAAATCAGTCCACAATTGCTATAATCCGCAAACCTATATCATAGAAGTTTACTATTATTTTCATATGTCCCACCCTTTTCTGCTTAGCAGGAAGGCTCTTGAAAACTCCTCCTTTCTTTTGTCTGCTCACATTCCCTGTCAGTTCTCACTTTGGGCTGGATTCATCATCTGGTCAGTCTCATGTTTTATCTTCTACTTGAGATAAACGGTGTCCTTGGGTGCTAATGTCTTCATGCTCAATGTCAATCCTTCCTTAGTGACCTTGGTGAAATAAGTGAAGAACCCATGGCTAGCTGTCAAGTCTTCACAGCAAATGCATTTATGCTTGTACATGGGTGTATATATGCATTTATATGTATGCGCACAGGTATATATGTATTCCTATGTATGTTAGCTGTTACAAATGCTTACATGCTGGCCCAAATGCCCCCACAGCCTTCCTGTCCTCGTCTCATTCTACATTTGTACTCTTCACCCGTAACTAGTTTTACTTGATAGTTGACTGTAAGTGCTAGGAATGAGAGCTCTCTCTTTTAATGGCGTTGTGAAATGTCAGCAATAATGGAATCCAATCATGATCTACATCTCTTGGGGTTCCTGTAGTATAGACAAATGGTTTCTCCTCCTATATTGCTCAGTCCCACAGTGCAGGGACTTTTATTATTTTCAAGTAGAAATGAAGCTGAAGCCCACTTATATTTGCTCACTATTAAGTAAATGGCATGCTTGTTATTTAAACATTTTTTTTCCTACCTTGTTCACATCCTTCATTGTTATAGCTTATCATAGGCTTTAGATTAAGGTTTTAATGGTACAGTTGGGTTTTTAAGGTATTCAGCGGAAGTGATTAAAAAATGTGGTACTTTGCAAAAATCTATTTGTAACAGCTCCTTAGAAGCCACATGTGAGAGGACTATTGTCAGGCTGAAGAACTCTACCTGAATACTGATTTAAAGAATTATCTCCAGCGCTTTCTTTTCTATTGAGAGTATAGTTTCAGTCTAAACTACCACTCATTAAAAAAAAAAAAAAAAAAAAAAAATAGCCTTGCTTTTTCTATCACAGGTTTGCCTCATTGTGTCTTCAGCCATACTTCATATCTCCATTATTGCACCAGAACTTCTGAATGTTAGGAAGAGTATTGACTCTGAGGAACTAATCCTTCTTTTTACTGAATACCACTTGAGACTTTAAAAGTTCCGGACTTTTTTTATAATTGAAATAAGTGAACCATATACAATATATTCATCGTTTTTCTTCTCAAAAGACTATTTGAGCACTTGTAATGATCAAGCCAAATTAAATAATCCAAGATTTCCTATTATGGCCTTAGTGGTTTGTGTAGGCACATCTAAATTAGCTATCTCCTTCCCTGCTCCAACAGCAATCAAGCAGGCAAAAAAAAAAAAGCAAAGATTAACCAGGAAGAAATGTTTGTTATGTTTTTTTCTGAAAAATTGTAGAAATTCCTTGGCTGTTTTCTTCCTTGGCATTTCTTCTTGGAAGTTCGTGAATCAGAACACAATATTCTCTCTCTAAAGTGACTGGCATCACTTCACTTCATCCAAGTAAACCACTTTACTGAAAAGTAGTTCTTTTCTTTTATTAATGTTGGGCTTGGAGAATCTGTGGCTATGGAATCAGTCAGCAGGTTGTTTGAGATTATGGCTCTGTCTGTAGATGTCCATAATCCTTCTGTAAAGTCCTGATTGAGAAATAAAACTAAAATTGTGAGGCCAGCAAGAACTGAAGTTGAAATAATAGTTGTAAGACAATTGTATATTCAGTTAGTTACGTATTGAGGAAGACAATTGCTTATTCTTCAGCTGTTCCAATTCTGGACATACATGCTTGTAAATTCTAAACTGGTACTCAGCTGCCTGGCTTAGATTTTATGTTAAAAAGTACTGTTCGCTGTGAAAGGTGAAATGTTTACTTTTTCAGAGAGAAAAGTCTTTCTTTTTGAAGTTCCCTTCTCAATCTAATCTGACTCTTACACTTTTTATCTTAGGAGCCCTGAAAAAGCTATTTTTTTCTGCGGAACAGAAGAGTCTCTAATACTCTCTTCTACAACATGTATCTTTTCTGCTTGTATTTTTAATACTGGTGAAATTTCTCTGTTGTTCAAAGCTCCTGCAAATCTTGTATGTCCTGAATGGAAGTATTGCATGTACTCACCTCAGCAACACGTGAGGCTGACACAGCCTAGAAAGTTCATGTTACAGGGCATGAGGTCACAGCTGAAAATGTCATGGTGGCACCTAAACCACAAATGAGTACAGTTCAGTGTGTTTATTTTACCATTATCCTGATGATGTTTGGGTTTTTTTTAATTGGCTGGCTGACATGGAGGGATCCCTGTCAGTATATGTATATGCAGAACCAGTCAGTTCCCCTAACCCCATTGGGAACAATAAGGTATTACGTACTTTGAGAAATCAGTTTTTTAATTTGGGTATACAAAGAAAGTTAAACGCATTAAAAGAAGTAAAATTTAAGAAAACTTGCATAACATAACCTCTCTAAAGAGCTAAACTATGATTTATTGGCTGGTTTTTATGTCTGGAGTTGCAGATGGTCTTGTTTGCAAGGAAAAACGGTAACTTCTGTCATGAGAAGAGAGATGCCTTATATGTAGCAAATATTTCTTATAAGGGCTTTTGCAATTAGCTATTTTAAAAGTGTGATTTTGTTTGTTTGTTTTTTTTTCAAAAAGGGTACCAAAGGCTATTGTAAATGAAGTGGAAACTTTAAATTCTGATCCTGATAAGTTTAGAAAATTCAGAAAACTGAATAACTCTTAACAGGTAGCTTTAGCAGGACTTTTCTGAATTGGCAGTAATTCAACTCATTGACTCATGGTCTTAGAAAGTGCTACGGATGATTTGTCTAATGGCCTAGCATAGTGCTCCAAAGCAGAGTAAATCACAACGCACAAGATTTGGATGTGTGACCAATGTGTTTTGTTCACTGGGTCAGCAAGTAATTAGAGGGAAGATTCAAGCCCTGGCACACAACACTAGCTATCCCGAGGAACAACGGTACCGCCACCGCTATAAGCTCTATCGACCTTCAGATATTTTCTGTTTGCCCTCTAATCTCATCAGCATAAAGTCTTGTACTTGTAGGAGTCATTCCTATTCATAAGTACAAAACCAGAAAGATTTGAAGAGTTTGCATGTCCTTTCATCTTGCATCATAATTCCTTCACCGTCTCCCTCTTTTGTGTTCTGTTTCATTTACTGACATTGAAAAGGAAAAAAAAAATTATTCGGTTGTCTGTATGTGTACAGTTCTAGGAAAACTTGGATAGTCCAGATGAGAAAAGTGCCAGTAAGAAAATTTCTTTCAATTAAGTATATTTTTGAACAGCAGAATATAAATTTTTCCTATCTGTATAGAAGTCTAAAGAAAGCTATCATCTGTACATTTTTCTATAAGGATTGTTTCATTATTTTTTTAAATGATCTATTAGAGAGGGATACCTGAGTGGGAAAGGGAATGAGAAAGGTCTTTCAGTCCTATAAAACCTGAAATCTATGCAGGAAGATTTAAATGGCTTTTAGGCTGTGAGTTAGACGAAGCAATAATTTAGTTATGAATCCCAACTATGGAACTTAACCAACAGCAGTAAATAAAGACCTTAGCTGTCTGAATATTTTAGAAGATGGCTACGCCTTTTTAAACAAAAATCTGTAGATCTATTGCGATGTTACCTTTATGATTCAACTAACATGTCTTCTACTTAATGTGGCAGGAATAATCCACAAGTGGAGTTTTTAAGATTAAAACATGTAGTGTTCTAAAAGAAGGGCTGTATCCTTGCAGCTAGGCAAAAGGTGCAATAGAAGCCTGGTATAGATCCAAGGGAACCTCTCCTGTCCTTGATTGTCAGGAATAGAGGAATTCATGACACAATAAACCTTTTTTTCCTTTTGCCTGAGCATGGAGAGATTGCACTTCATATTTTGACATGTTCCTCACAGGGAAAGTCTGCCTCTGTGTCTGAGAAAAGAAAGAAGAGAGCGTACAGGGCCTAGGTCTTTTCTGCAAGACTCCTTCCCCATTATTTCTCTTTCTAGATGCTGTTTGTTCTAGCCAGGCTAATCAGGCATTCCAGGCATGGGTGCTCGGAGTTGATGAGATGCCATTTAATCTTTTCCTTTCGCAGCCGCTGAGAACAGAATCTGCCCAATGGCCATCTCTTTTTCTCTTCCCTGACACTTGCTTAGACCTGCAACTTCCTTTTCAGACCCAGTTCTTTCGATTTCTAGGGAGAAAAGCTACTTTAGGTTGTCTTTTCTTCTTTGTCCTCCTAAAAAGCAATGGCATTATAGTGCCAAATATCTGCATTTGGAATGCATAGCCTTGTTTTCTCTATTGTTCAAACAGGAGAAGGTCAATTTTTAATGGAAGTTGTTTACTCAGTGACTGAGCTCTATCTGAAGCTGTCTTTTGTCCTTTTTATTAGTAGTGCCATCTTTTCTGTTAAGGAGTAGACACTTCCCACACGAATGGTTTTGTGCAGAGGTAGAGAATAAGGTGGTCGTTATCTTCCGCTTCTCAAGAGGCCTGCCTCTTGGCTATTGATAGTGATATTTCATGGAGTAATTTTTCTTTCTAAAATTGGTACCGAACAGGACTGACTTCTTGCTGAACTGTCTTTCCAAATACATGAAGGCTTTTTCGTGACCTTCTGTCCACTTTCACCTGTCCATCATTTTATGCTCCTTATGGCAGTTGGGCAACCAAGTAGGCTTTTGACGTAACTCAGTCCTCTGTCAGCCTTCAGTAGATTTGCATGGTAATTCCATGGGTCCTTCCTCTTTCCCGGGAGTCTGAGCTTGTAAAACCAAACTATTTCACCCACTTCACTGTCTCCTTGTCATACAGCTCCTTATCCTATATAGAGTAGTTCTGGCTCCGGACAGTCTCTCTCCCAGCCCTACGTTTTAAGTCACGCACTGAAGTAAAGCGGAGTGTTCCCTACCCTGACTGTGTTGCTTTTCCCTTACCCAGTGCGGTGAGGCTGCAGTAGTAGAGGAAATCCAGGTCTTCATTTTCCTGATGTCACAGACACCTCAGTGAGCCCGTCTTCTCAAAGCTCTATTTCCTTTTGCACTTTCGAAAAACAAACCTTCATGGCATTTGCTTCAAGATGTGTACTGCTTCTTGGACATCATAATAGAACCTCTAAAATTCTGTGCTAAAATAACTTGCTGTTGTAGCCTGAGATTGTGCTGATGCTGTTTCGTGGATAGTGTGGATTTGAATTATGACAGCACATTCTGATTAACTGATTTTGAATTCTTAACATGCTTCACTTGACGTTATTTCTGTCATCAAAATTCGAAATCATTAAAACCAGAGAAAATTCTTTTCCATTGAAGAGCTCAGGATATTTCCTTCAAAATATTTCCTTCATCCTCACTCACTTGCACTTCATCTGGAGTTGGAAATCACCCATAAAAGAATGAGTGAATTGTGAAAATTAATTCCACAGAGCTTCTGAGGATGACTTTTATACTGAGGATCATTAAGAAACAGAAATCTATTTGCTGTCTCTGTAGCAATCAGATAAATCCTTCTGAGTCTAGATACCCTGTTGTGGATACATCAAAAAGATGTACTCATATGCTCCTCTAAGTGCTTCGGTAAAACATTTAGCTCCTAATGTTCACAGAATATCCATTAGACTTGCAGTCACTGAAGCTGACTCTGCAACTAAATTTTACTCATCACTGCCTAAATTCTGGTGGCTTCAAGTCACTTAGTTCCCATCTTATATAAAAGTACTGGCAGAATTGACAAAATAGATGTTTGCTTTCGGAAGAGGGAAGTTCTGATACATATTTAGATATTATCTAACATAATTAAGCATATGTCTTCCCTCCCCTTCCTCTTCTAGAGACCACTGATTTAGGAATCAGGGTGTATGGTGTTTTTCCACTAGTCCTTAAGTTTTATTGTGTTGTAATAAATCCACTTTGTACACACTACTTAAACATTCACTGAGTGAAAGACAGAAAGCAGAACAGACTGGGGCTGTACCGGCTACCAGTTAGGGCACCCATTAGGGAAGCAAAACATCATCGCTTTGTTTCCTGATCCAATGAATACTTAATAGGAAATACTGAAATATTCATTGGTAAGCGGAAATGGTATCTGACCACATAAGAAGTAACATTTTAGGTTGCATGAAGTTAAAACAGAAGCAATCCTACAATGAGCCTGAGGAAAAAAGGTCCAACATCTGACATGATGTTGAATTAGCTGGTTGTTAGGAAGCGCTGAAAGAAAACCTGCCACCAGTGCTATTGAGAAATACCTTTCTGGGTTTTTATTAGGAATTTAAAAGAATACATATTTGTTATAATGTAAGATGTATAACTTGTTTCCATTCTATTAGGCCTGATGGGACCATACCAAAAAATAAATAAAAAATAAATTTAAAAAAAGAGAGTAGTTTTAATTTTTAACGGCTTGGTCAGTACCAGAACTAAAAAAGAGATTTTGCATATTAAATAGCACCTAGTTGTCGTCTTTTCTAAAAGAAATAATGACGTATACAGTATACCGTGAAGTGATGAGCACCAAACTAATTTATTTCTGTGGGGAAATTGTTATACTGCACATTAATATTTTGATGCATAAAGTACAGGACGGCAGACAATATATTACAGTGAAGCAGAGAAGTCCAGGCTTTCCGTGAGTGCTGAATAGGTGGTAACTCATGAAAATGTGTTGCTCAGTTCAATCCAGGTCCGGATAATAGAGTGAGTATTCTGTTGCTGGGAAGATGCAAGCAGTAGAAGGCCATGGATGGATGGGCACGTCGTAGAAACTGCCACCGAAATTGCCATTAGATGGAAGCCTTTGTTGGTAGCTTTAGCTGAAAGGTCAAATCCTAAATGGACGAAGAAATTAATCTAGCATCTCTTTCTTGCTTGTTGGTAGTAATTAGTCGGAGGGACCTTTTTCCTCCCTTTACTGATCTGAGGCATTTGCACTCTGTGGCGTTTTAAAAAAAAAATATCACATCCACTGTAATTTCTCGTGTGTTTGGAGCACTGGTGGGTGGTGCGTGGGTAAGGTGAGCAACTAATCGCTCATTATGCAGTTCTGCCAATCAAACACATCTGCTACTTTTTTCTTAGTGCAAAGCACTGAAAACAATTTTCATCCTTGATAAACAATTTTGGGGGAATGTTTTATATAGCACAGGCAGTTAGCCTTTAGACATTACGCTGTTCTTTGGAAGTAATGTAATCATTAGCTTCACTTTTTTTCTTTGCAAATAGCCAAGGTTTAGAACAAAGGTGCTTGTGTGAAAATGTTTGATGATATCATATAAACATGTTTGAAGTTATGCCTTTTCATGACTTTTTTTAGAATTCTGTATTCAGATGGTTATTAGTTGTTGAGAAATTACCTTTTTTTTGAGACTTGTTTGAATGTTGGATTAGGTGATCTAGAGATAATGATCTATTCTGCCCTCCCAGTAAAATTTGGTTACAAAATTAGCCTGTGTTTTGTTACCATGGTGATAAGGGGTTCTTTAATGTAGCTTTGTTCTTTTACCCTTTTATTCTTTTAATGAACAAATGTATGCTTCAAGACTTTTTTTAAGCCTTCATAAGAACAAAAATTTGACGTATAAAATCTTCACAAATTCCAGATGAAATACTCTATCAGTGTGGCTGAGGAGATATTTGCAGATGTACCTTTCTTTGTATTTGTAAACAACTTCCTTTTAAGCTATCGATCTAGGCAATATATCTCTAAAAAAGCACTGAAATGTGTGATACAGTAAAAGATGTTAATGGAGTGGTTTTGTCGCCTTTTTTCAAATACCTTCTAATGAACAAAAGAAATTCTGTTCTCTTGTTCTCCAACCATTTAGGACAGAAGTTGGTCCCTACTGAGTAATAATTAAACTCCCCTTGGACATGTATTGGTAAGATAACAATAATGGCAACTTTTCCAAAACTGAGTATTTGGTGCAAATCTGTAATGACCACAGAATGTGTGCTGGAAGGGAACTTGAGGGGTCACCTTATCTATTCTGTGCTTCAAGGGTCAGTTAGATTATTTCTTAGGGATGTTTGCTTTTTTTCATTCCTGATGACCTTCAGTGGTCAAAACTCCACAGTTTCTTATGGATCAAAAAGAAATGGAGGAAGCACATGCAAATGGTTGAAGGGAGAATGTGGCAACATCAAAATTATATTCTTTATATAGCCATGCATGTTGTGTAAGCTAAAATAATTATACGCTTCTGCACCAAATCCTGTTCCTATATAACCCAGCTTCTGTGGCAACTGTGCATGAAAAGAGGTTCTCGGAAAGTGACACTGTCATTTTGGGGACAGCGGTGGGGAGAAGAGAAAGCAAGAAGCGGCCTCGCTGGCAGACGTATGTGTAGGAGTCTTCTCTGTTGTGTCAAGCTAGAGAAAAATCTGGTAATGTCTTTACTCTGAGGATTGGTTATAACATGCAGGATGACAAGATTAAGACAAATTCCAATTAAATTTTGAGTTTTAAGGGCATTTTGAACCTGAAGACTTATACAGTACTATTAACAATGAATAAATTAATTGGAGATTTACAGGAGGATTCAAAAGCAAGATGTGCAGCATGTAGGAGGGGAGTTGTGTGGGCAGAAATAGGAAATGACTGGCAATGTAAAATTGCAGAAGAAAAATATTTAGTTGAATTATTGTGACTAAGTGATCTGGCTGTGTATGCTAAGACTTGGACTTTGGGACAGAAACAAAATGTTTCAGGTAAAAATGAAAGCTCCTCTGTTTTTTTTTTAGAGCAAGGACCAGCACATAGGTGCAATAAGGAGATGCCTTATGCTGAAATCCCTGTTTTGGTGCAGCCTTTTTTTTCCTGTTATCTTAGAATGTTTAATAAAAGCAGCTAGCAAGCTCTTCCTAAGGCAGTATTTAAGAATACCTACTTTTTTCTTTTCAGGACAGACCTTAGAAACACTACAGACGACATACCATTTTTTCCAACTTTCGAACCTTTCACTTAAATATTCTAGAAAGAATATTTATCTGTCTCAGTTTTCATACATTTAAAAATATTGAAATTACGTTTACAGTCTAATAGTTTCTTTAAACTTTGCAATGACTAAACTTCTGAGTTATTTCTGCAAACCCCCGACTTCATAACTTATATTTTCCCCAAAGTAGTATAAGTGCAAGTCCTTTAAATATTCAGTTTGTTTTTTTCATTGTCTGAAATAATATTCTGGATTTCCAGAACACTGGATACAACTATTCCAGAAAGTGAGTTGTGCAAAATAAATACAAATAAGATGTTCTGTGAATATTTGTAGCTGAAAGGGGAAATGATGAGCTTTGCAAACATTACAATGGCTATTGAATTTTTGCTCAGAGTGGGGATGAACCAGTCCAAATATTAGGAATACTTTTTCCAGCAGGCCCATTTCTTTGCTTTTTCAAGGGTTTCATCTCAGGTTCCTCGGCTGTCCCGTCCTCCATGTCAGAACAACGCAACTCAACCATATTTAAACAACTTTACGGCTTGTTTTAAAACAAGCTTACCTATTGCAGATCTGTCTATGGTGTAATGTGTATTCATGGCACAATATTTTAAAAGTTAAACAGACCCCAGATGTAGCCATAGACTCACTAGACTCCATTCGGGAGTTGAAACTGAAATGTGGCAAAGTTGTGGGTAGTTGCACATAGGTCTAGAGTGAAGGGGGAGAAAAAAAAAAAAAAAAAATCGTACTTTCTTTCTGAGTGTAGATGGATAACAACACAAAGACAGCTGTTACAGTGTACTCCAGAACTGATGTTCTGGTGTTGACTTTAGACACAGTACTTGAAATGGTTTAAATTTCACCAAATCTTCAGCTCATCAGCACTCACAAAGGATGCAAGCTTGCTTTCATGTAAATCTGTTCTGTGTTTTTTTCAGACCTGTGCATTACAGTCCTATAGCTCTGGGTTTAACTTCTCTCTTTCAGAAAAATGATGTGTTGGATAGATGCAGAAACCTACCTTTGATCTTTGCAAGCACAATGTCTTTGCAAGCACAGTCTTTCAGTATTTCTTACCACAACAGAGTAGGAGGCCTAGCTTCCAAATAGAAAGTAGTGTTGGCTATGCCACTGAAGATGGCCAAGAAATTCTCTTGCATGCCAGAACCTCTTAGCTGACAGACTCTGTGGTAGCAACTATAGTAATGTTTAAGTTCAAATCGGGAACGTGCTTTTGATGTGAATCTTCTGACTGTTCCTATTTCCCATGCTTTGAGGTGCATTGTGGCGAAGTTCCAGTCTGTGTGAACTGAAATGAAATCTAAGGTTTGTTCCAGGAGCAGATCTATGTGCTCCAGCCACTAGGGAATGTTCAGTCTGCTGGACCAAACCAGAGGTAGTCTGAATTAAAACCTTCAAAATCCAAATACTGTGGACGTGTATCTTGTTCTCAGCACCAAATATTTCACTCTACGCATCTCTCCTGTTGTGCAGCACTGCTTTTCAATGTAGATATAGCCTGCTAGATCTTTTTTTTCTGTTTGATCTGTTTGTTCACTGATGAAGGAGGAATGAACACAGTAGGCTCTTGAATACTTTGAGCCTATCTGTGAGGATTTACGTATGCTTCCTTGAGCTTTCTGCCTGAGATGCTTGTCCTTTCGGGCTTCAAGTGAGAATGACCAAAAGTGGCTAAAACCCAATGGCTGTACCCTTGAAGCTACAGGGGTCGGCGTGATATACTGCTGCCCACGGTGGGGGCTGTGCTATGAGTCAAGGCCGTGTTCCTCACTCACGTCGTAGTTCGGGGCTTGTGTAACTGTCATGGGAGAGCAACCTAGAAAGTTTTGTCCCAAACTCTCTCCCAGCTCAACCCAGAATTGTTAATTTCACTTCCCCCGTTTGAGGTTGTGCCTTCCCAAAGGGACGTACAGATGACCCTACGTGGTTGAACCAAAGTCCCAGCGCAGCCAGCTGGGACTTTGCACTGCAGGTGTCTGCAAACCTGCAGAAAGCAGGATGGCACTCACCTCTTTAATACCTTTATCTATCACCCTGGAGGAAGTGACTGAGTGCTTGCTCATATGGTTTGTAGGTGACGCCAAACTTGGATGGCACCAGTTGATACGCTCAAGGGCACGACTGCCATCCAGAGGGATGTAGACAGGCTGGAGGAATGGGACAGCAGTGACTTAATGAAATTCAGCAAGGAGAAATGCCAAGTCCTGCCCTTGCTGTGAGCCAGCCGTGAGGGCCAAGAGCGTCCCGGGCTGTATCAGCAGGACCACAGCCAGTAGGTAGAGCGATGGATTGTCTTCCTCTACTCAGCACTTCTTACATCCCATCTGAAATGCTGCGGGCAGTTTCGAGCACCCCAGTATGAGACGGACACCAACGAACCGGAGTGAGTTCAGCAGAGCTTGCCTAGTTCTGCATTGCTATCGAACTGAGCCTTGAGATGCACGGAGGCGATGGGCTCGATCGCTGAGTGAGGTGGCAGCAGCTACCCCTACCCTTGCGATGGCCTTCACTTGTCCGTTGTATGCTTCCCACCCCGCTGTCTTGCTCTTGAATTTTGAAAGCCGCTTCCCACCTCCAGAGCCAAGTGCGATCTCTTGAGAGGATGTTTTCAACGAGGCAGGATTTTAAAGGAAATGCTGTCGTTTCTCGATTTGCCTCCATATCTCACTTTGACTGTGGTCGTAATTTGGAAGCTGATACGAAAGGATGGGCCTGAAAGAATGTTTTAGGGCTGAATACTGCCAAGCCTTGTGGGGAGTGAAATTCCCAAGCTGCTCCTTCAAGGCTTTAAAAGCTGTGAGTCAGGACTCAGAAAATCATGACGAGTTTGGTAATAGGAGTTACTCATGATGATATGTTTAGATGTGTCATAACGCATTCAGATATATGCCTTCTGACAATACCCTTCTGACCCTTCTGGCTTTGTGGCCCATTTTCAAGCTTTTCCCTGTAACCAGAAGGGTTAGGAAGTGATTTTGGTTTTTTGTTTGTTTGTTTGTTTGTTTTTCCCCTGACATTTTTCTGGCTTTGCATTTTAAACTTAATTTAAATTGGTAGTAATGTTCTGCTGTGTTTAGACAATGGCAGATCTAAAGTTTTTAAGATAAAGGCCCATGATTAAAATCTATGAGCTGGAAACACCAAAAATTGGATACAAGTATTGTAATTTAGTCTTATTTTAGATATAATTTATATGGATAAACAATATAATTCTTATGTCTATAATAATAGTTCCTCCTAATTGACTGCTTAGCAAGTGATTATCACTGTAATTCCTGAGGTTTAATATCTTTAATAAAATAATGTTTGCTTTCTCTTTTCTAAGAATTTCATTGGCTTCAGGGAGCGTGGCAAAATTTTTCTCCATAGCAGAGCAAAGCAGCTATCAGTGGAGAATTTGAACCTAAGCAGCAGCCTGTAGTGAGAATTTAAAATTATCAAGGTAAAAGATTATTTGTAGATTTACACTGAGAGCCATACATTCAGTGTTTATATCTGATGTCAAGCTGCAGGGAAATATTCCTGACAGTGTTTTCCTTGTGCCCTGCACTGACTGATTGAAATTTACAGCTGACCTCCCTGACAATAATTCTGTCAGAGGATCGGTCCTTCAGGCAAATTGCCAGCTTGGACATGAAAATCTGCAAATGGAAGAATGCAGAAAGCCTTTTGCATTAAAACTGCAGAGATGTAAATTTTCCTTGACAAAGCTGGCATTGTGGCTTCTTTTGCAGCTTTCTCCTGTGTCGTTTTTCTTCCCGCTGAGGAGGGGGAAATGATATTTTTCTTCTCCCAGGGTATGTCCAATCATACTAAAATGCTGTTATACTAAATGCCAAGGACTCATTACTGTTCTTGAAAATTTTTCTCTCTAATGGAAATTTGTGGCCTCTGAGAAAGTTCCAGTTAGTTCCCAATCCCAGGTATCAAAATTACTTCAAAATATCAAAATAGAAGAGTTTCATTATGAATTAATCTAAGGGAAAGATTATTTTCATTGCAAGGGTTTTACTGTAGGTCATGCCCCTTAAGAGCTTTATGGCCGTCAAGTACAATGTGCTGTAAAAAGTGTCAGTGATTCAATAGGACACACTTTTTTTATTAACAAATTGATACATGGGACAATTTCACAGGCATTAGATTGCTGAAGGTGCTGATTTTGAGGTGGGAAATGCATTAATCTGTGTAACTATGTTCTGCCTTATGATTCACTTTTCATGTAATTAAGAATTTACTTCTCTACCCCCGCTCTCTGTTGGCTGTTGCTGTGTCCTGTGGAGCAACTACTGTGATTCAAGAGATCAGGAAGATGAACCCAAAATTTAATGAATAATTAACAAGCAAACTGCATAGGTAAAGTGCCTTGGCAGCCCCAGGGATGAAAAGTACCACGCAGAGGTACTACTCTGACAGTTAGGGTGAATTTATGTTGAGTGCAGACATGATCTCAGTTCAATTCCTGCTTCTTTTGGAGCCTTCCCAAGTAGTTACAGATAATTCATTGAGGCTCCGGTTTTTGTGTTTGGTCCCTGTAGCAGACCACTGCCCTGGTGAAGGTGTGCTTCACCAAAACAGTCAGGAAGCTGAAATAAGATCCCTAATTGCCAAAGATGGCTGACAGAAAGCTCTCCCAGGCAAGAAGCAGCAGATGATGCACTCGGAATCCTTTTATGGCCCAAAGGGAACACGTTATATATACATACATACATATATATGTATAATGGAGCTAAGAATTTATTGTTAAGCCAGTGAATACTTCAACAGTCTAATAAAAATACAAGAAACACTTATTGTTAGTCCATTTGCAGAAGTAATGAAAATACAACAACTACTGTTAGTCCATTTGCATGAATAATCAAAATACAACAAACGCTTATTGTTAGTCCATTTGCAGGAATACCAACGCTCATTGTTCACATGGATTAAAAAAGAAATGTCTCTTTATTACTCTTACACAAAAAAGCCTACAACTACGGATCCCTTTTCTTAGGTGTGATGCTCATTTTTCCAACGTAGCTTGGCGAACGCAGGCTGAGAGCTCCCCGGGAGCAGAAGGTGTCACGGCAAACCCCCAGCATCCTGCGGTCCTCAGGGAGAGGAGGGTGATGCTCATGGTGGGGCTTGCTTCTCCTCAGTGGTTTCCTTCTTCTGGGCTTCCAGCTGCAGGCTGGCAGTGGCCCCCGGGCACACAAGGGGCTATGATTTGTCAGGCAGGGACCGGGGGCTGCGTGTGTCACCCCCTCCCCAGCGGGGCCAGCTTCAAGCTGGGGTTAAACCAGCGACACCCAGCTCAGGTTTTTCTCTTTTTTCCTTTCTCTCTATTTCATGTTATTCTCTAGTTAGCTCTTCACTAGTAGATTTGGTCATCAGCCACAGATTTCTGATTAATTTTGCTGATCAGGGCTTATACTTCTGGTCGGTCTCTAGTTTGGCCACAGCAATGTTTTCTTTTATTGTCCGATTTAAATGCTGTCAGCACTTGGTCAAGAAACAAGCACTACTTAGGTAGTTCACAGCACATGACAAGTGCTTTCTGTAACGTAAAACCTAGAGGTCATGTTGCTAACACGAACGGTTTAGTTCCTGTCACCTCCAAAATAAAAGATGCTGGCAGGTAGTGATTATGTCCTTCCTCTAGGGAAAAATTCAGTGGAATCCAAAATGATTCAGGAAGTTTTTGTTTGCTGGTTGGGTGCAGTATGGGGAGTCAGGCTGGGTAGCAGGCTGCTAAAATAGACAGCTGTGGAGCCTAAAAGTCTTACCTGCTCTTGCAGCAGGTCACGCACCAGGGAAAGGCCCTGGTTATCTCCGAGCTCTGCTGTCACAGAGCAGGAAGATGAGAGACTAAGAGGCTGCTGAGAGCATTGGGGCGCAGGAGAAGCACTGGCCAGTCCTGCTCCTGAGGGTCCAGCACCAGGCACCAGCACCAGGGATGCTACAGACGGCCCAAAGAGCACGCCGGCCAACACGAACTGTCACCTGAGCTCACCCTTCTGCCAGTTTTCCACAATAGGGTAGACACGGACCTTCATAGCATGATAACATTCAAAATTATCTCCTTGTTTGCTCCTTCTGGACTAAGAAAAATCTCTCAGCTCCGTATATATGGTATGTTCTCTTCTACCCTCAAGAAGATTTTGAGCGTAACTACATGCATCTTGAATTAGACTCTCCTGGAAACTCCACTGACTTGGAAATTGTCTTGAAGATAGGTGCTTAATTAGTTTCTTCCAAATAATGAAGGTAGGATCATTTTTTTTTTTCATTGTTTCGTGGCACAGAAGGACCCATCTAGGTTTCCTCCCTTTTGTAGTTGAACTTTATACCTAAGGCAGTTATCCAGGATGTAGGAGACTCGGTTTCATTTCCTTTTCTCAACTAAAAGGGTTGCAGTTCCACCTCTTCTCAGTGCCATCTCTTTGGAGAATGTCTCATCGCCAGACTGTTTGGGGACGAAAAGTAGGGAGGATAAGAGCTGAATTTTCTGCCCTTGAAGCTCTGTCACTGCCATGAAGTAATGCAAGGCTTCTTGTGCCTGTAAGCGTGGCATGACGGTATATTCTATTGAGCTCTCAGAGCCCCTTTTGTGGGAGAGGGCCTAACTTTGACTCAGTGTCTGGATGGGTAATACTTTTATGAAATATTCATTGCTTGAAATTAATAGAGAGACCTTTGGAGACCTAAAGAGATCTTTATTTTTAGCACACTTATTTGAAATATGTAATAACCATCAGAAATCACAAATCTGAATCAATGGAAATAAGTCATATATATACATGGTGTATAAAATAAGTCCAAAAACTTTCTTGATCTACATGATACTGTGCTCATAACGTACATGTGTTCTGGTGCATTCTTCAATTATAACAGTTTCATGTGACCAAATAAAAAGGGATTAATAGGAAAAGAGATTATTTCATTTACTGATTTGTCTTCACTGTTAATCTTGCTAAACCAGATCAATGATTTTGGTAACTGGTACAGGGTTCAGAGTCCTGGAATTCTGTGGTTTGGGGAAAAAAAAAATCAAAACCTCTACTGACAGCTTAAAAAAAAATGAGTGGCATCTAAACAAGCGAATGAGATTTAATAACAGAATTTGCTCATTTTCTTGTGCAAATGGTTCTGTTGACTTTTGGAAGACCAATGTAAGGTGAAACTAAGGCATTCAATAATAATAGGTGTCAGTTTACAAAAAATTAGTCTCTTCCTGCAACAGAGAACTGTCCTTTCTCCTCCTGTATTATACAGTTAATCGGCATCCATTTCTAACGTGTTGTTTTATCTGCATGGGATTATTTAAGATTTACTTATACACCTAGAGGAGTATGTCTAATGGCAAGCAGTGCTGATCCTCTGTACTTACACACCGACAGTCTATCCTAGTTTCTTAAGATAGTACCGTGACCGGTATCGTAACTTTGTAAGACTCTCACCTTGTAACTGCTATTTCTGTCCTTTGTTAGTTATGGCTATTCCGTAACTATTTCTTTCGTGCTTTTGAACTTTTATCGTTGAAGAAAGAGAAAACAGGTGAACCAAGCAGCTACGACCCCTAATGTCTGGATTCAACGGTGTTCCACGCTTTAGGAGTAATTCTGATGCAAACAATAATTGAAGAGTTGGAGGTGAAACGAGGTAAAACACAACATAGTTTTGCAAAATGAGATAGAGTATGCCGTGCCGTGTTGGGTGTGGGTGCCCAGGCGCGGGGAGGGGGCTGCAGGGCAGCCTCGTGCTGGACTCTAGGTGACCCACCGCAGGGCACAGCTGAGTCCCTCAGTCAAGGTAGTGGCTTAAGCAAGGGCAGAAAATGCCACAGGGAGATGAGGAGGGAACACAAGGTCAGAGGAAGAGGAGGTGCTCCGTGCTGGAGCAGATATCCACGCTGCAGCCCGTGGAGGACCCCATGACGGAGCAGGTGGGTATGGCCTGAAGGAACTGTGGCCCGTGGAGAGTCTATGCTGGAGCAGAGAAAAGAGTGAGGGCGAAGAGGAGCTGTTATGGACTGACCACAACCCCCAGTTCCTCATCCCTCTGTGCTGCTCAGGGTGAGGGGAAGGTAGGAGACTTGGGAGTGAAGTTGAGCCTGGGAAGAGAGGGGGTAGGGAAAAAGTGGTGGTTTAATGTTTATCTTTGTTTCTCATTAACTGAATCAACACCTAAATAGCTATTTTAGTTGGCAACAAATTAATTTTCCCTGCATTGAGTCCCTTTTGCTTGTCATGGTAATTGGTAAGCAATCTCCCTGCCTTTATGTCAACCCATGAGAATTCTCATTCCTGTTTGCCCTGTTTTCTCCCCCCGGTCAGCAGGACTGGGGGGAAGGGGAAGGGTGAGCAGCTGGGTGGGAGTTTGGCTGTTAGCCAAGGCTAACCCACCACACAGACTAATCTCAGTTTCCTTTAATAACATTTTCTTGCCTTTAGTAGCTGGAGACAGAACTTTCTGTCCTGGAAAAGGGCTGTTAATCTTATCTCTCTATCGGTTTGTCATGACTGTATGTGGAAATCTGCTTGAAGTCTGAGTAGCTAGGGAAGCTGTTATTGCAACTTTTTCATTAAATCATGGGGTGGTTGAGGTTGGAAGGGACCTCTGGAGGTCCAATGTCTCTGCTCAAGCAGGACCACCTACAGCCAGTTGCCCAGGACCGTGTCCAGATGGCTTTTGAATAATTCCAACGTGGGAGGCTCCACAACCTCTTTGGACAACCTGTGTCAGTGCTTGGTCACCCTCACAGCAGAGGTGTTTCCTGATGTTCAGAGGGAACCTCCTGTGTTTGTGCCCATTGCTGGCCCTGACACTGGGCCCCACTGAAAAGAGCCCGGTTCCGTCTTCTGTACACCCTCCCTTCAGGTACTTATATACGTTGAGGAGATCATGAGATTCCTGTCAGCCCATTTCATCCAGTCCCTCTGGATGGCAGCACAAACCTTGGGTGGGTTTTTTTTTTATGGAAAGGAAAAGGATGAAAGCTGTTGGAGCTTTCAAAGTGGGCAGGTTCCACTGGAGAGAGAACTCTCCACCAGCCACAGATGGAATAGACCCCATTTGCAGTTCAGTTACGCAAGGCTTGGAACGTTTTAAGTAAGAAATTGTTTTGCTTTTGGAGCAGTAAAATGGTTTTGTTTGTGCTGGCTATCGAAAGCATCAAACTTTCACCTGTCAAAGGGTCTTTCTAATCTATATCACAATCTGTCCCATTGCATCAGGGAGCTTAAATGAGAAACTCAACTCAACTTTATAGAATTGCAGTCGGGAAAAATGTAGATCTAAGAAACACACCTGATGTAAATGAGTTGCATACGAGGTACAGTGACACAGAAGTCACCTTGTCTTCCAGAATAAGGTGGCAGCCTTAGTTAAAGACAAATAAAAGCAACATATTTGTCTTCAATTTTGTTAGAATTATTTGCATATGGAAAATTACAAGGTGAATATTGATGTGGCAACAAGTTAATGCATTGACATCAGCTTGGTGATGACAATTTCCATAATTAATCATATAATTCTTCAATTATTTTAATGAGAATCAATGCATTAACTAATAAAATGAAGAGATGTTTAGAAAATTAACACATTTGGTAGACAAATTAAGATGAAAACCTATACTAAATAAGGTGGGTTTATGGAGTTTTTCCATCACTAGTGCTCCCGGACCTCATGAATTCTTTCCGCTAGGACACGTCAAGGTAATCTAGGAAGCCAGATCTAGCCTCTGAGCAGTAAATGCACTACTTGATTCCTGCAGTGTTTGCAATAACTTTATTCTGCCTGGTCAGTGACAAATCCATCTGGTGTAACAGATGTTGCGTGAGCCCTGTCTAATCTCATTCTAGTTGGAGGACGGGCGAGAAAAAGGCTCCTCTCTCTTGAGGGAGTCTTCTCCTATTCTGGAGGAGTTTTGTAAGTCTCATCAGTAAATCTGCATAGCTAAGGCAGCTTTATGGGGTTGTGACAGGTTGGATGTGGAGGCAGCTCTGACCTGCCGAACGGTGTACGGGTGACTTGATCTCAGACCCTTGTTTAGGAAATTGAATTCTGCCTTAGGCAGGGTGGAATGCTCGCAGGATGGACAAGGGCTGCGTAGTAAATAACTTTACTCACAAAGGTAAATTAGAGTCCTAAATAGTCATGCTGATTTTGTTTTCAGAGGAGATCTCCAGACAGTTCAACTGAGCCCTTTGTTGATGCCAACAACATCCTTGCAAAGAATAATTATTTCAGTTTTAGTGTATGTAGACTGGAGTTTCACGCAGTAAGTTAGAAATATGGGGAAGAAGCATCATGATAATCTACAGTAGTGAAAGTAGTATGATAGACCTGTACATTATGAGAGTGATATTTCTGGACTCATAAGCCAAATTCAGAGATGATCTGTTGAAGTTTAAGTAGGGGAATTTACATCTTCATAACATTCTCTAGTATATAATCTGTATGCCTTAGGTTATGTATGTTACAACCTTGGTTTATAGCATTTTTAAAATTGGATGACTGTGCTTACACTAGGGGTTTAGAATTTACTTGTTCAGAGTCTAGCAGGATGGTATGAGATAGTCAAAGCAGAATGGCATTAATTTAAAAGAATGGCCCCTGAGTTTCTTGTATTCTCCTTTAGCGTGGGATCATATAAAATGTATAATAGCAGAGTTAACTTTGTTCTTACATATAGTGGGCCAAATTACAAAGGTCATGTGTAAAGTGCAATGTGTATGAATCAGATTCTGTGGGAGTGGAAAGAAAGAAAAGTAATAGCAGCTCAGTCTCCCTTGTACCCATTTGCATTCATCTCTGATTTAAGCCCAGTGAAGCTGGGTTTTAATGAACCATGCACTCTGGTCTTAAAACACTAATGTAAACTCTTCCAGCTTTGAGTAGCAGAGGCAGCAAGGTATTAATTTTTAAATGGGACGTTCTATGCAGGGAAGCTTTCTGCCAAAGTGTATCTTAAAGTCCTGCTTAAGATGGAAATCTAAACAAGGTGCCAAAGGAAGAAATGAAATAGGAAATGAAGTAGGAATGTCAGCTAAATTTTACCAGGAGAGATTATATAATAAAGATTGCCCTTAATATTACCTTGCATTGAAGTCCTACTCTAAGAATTACTAATAAAATACTAAAGCAATTATTAGACACAATTATGCATATCTGAAACCATTTTGTGGAGCTCTTCATTTAGCCATAGCTTTTAAATGAGTAAGAACAGACAGATGCATGAACTCCCGTGTCCTTTTCCCAAGCCTTTATTCCACCATTAGGTTTGCTAAACCAAACCTTCGAAAAGCTTCCTCGCAGAGGACGGATTCGGGGTTTGATATGGTCACCTCTCAGTCTGCACAACAGCAGCGCCAATACACGCGCGTCGGCTGTCCCTGTTTTGTCTTGTGCAGTGTTGGTTTGTCACAGGCTGTTTGCTCTGGATCGCTGTAGAGTTTAGGAAAAGGATGGCTGTTTAAGGCTAATTTGAAATTTAATGGCCACCATGACGGGGATTAACTGAAAGCAACTGGTATATTCTTGAGTATACAGAGGGTCGTATTTAGGAAGGGATTCCGTGCCTTGGGAGAAGAGGAATAATAAATTTTTCCCCATGACTAGACAGTTACTTCTTGCGGTTTGAGGCACAGGTCTGCCTTCGCTTTAATTAGGATAAAGAATTTTCTTGGTGGTTCTTTTATGAAGATTACTATGCCCAATTCAGTTTGAAAATTCCATAATGGTTTATAATTTGTAGCCATCTGTCAATGGCCTGGTAAGGCATAATAACTGTCTCGTGTTCTCAGGCATTAATACGTTGCTCCGAAGCATCTTTTTTCCTAAGCCATACCAGTCATTTTCATTTACCCTACATTCCATTATGCTTTAATTACCTGATCATCTGTGCAGATTATGGTTCAGTATTAAAAAAAAGAAGAGAGATTCACAATGTTTGTTAGAAGCAAGTGCCCTTTTCTTGTCTTCACCTGCTGTGTATGTTTGCTCCAAATTAAGCTGACGTTGGTAATTGGAGAAATGAAAAAGGTTGTGTGAACTGAAAATCAGTTTGGTGTACAGGAACACATGGCACAAAAAATGCTTACTTATGAGACTTTTTTGGGTTTTGCCTTTTTAAGTACCTCTAATTATTTATGCTAATTATAACTAAAGTATGTCTTCCTTACATGCACATGAGGCTGGCAATTATGTGACCTCCAAAACCAGAAACTTGTAAGAAACAAGTTGGAATTGCAATGCTAGAAAATACAAGCCCTGCTACGGGAGCTTCTGCATTCAGGTGTGTACTTGCCCTGGAGCCAGGGCAGTATTCTCATTCCACTGCTCAGAAACACAGATTGAGTTTAGAGTGAAGGACTTGTCTCTTCTAGCTATGTGCTATCCAGTCATATCACCAGAAAATTTGTTTAAAAGCCCCTGTTTTCCTTGGGTTGAATTTACACCAGATCCTCAGCTGGATAAATGGCCTTTCTCCAAATCCATTAGAGCTGTGTTCACGCACCAGTTGAAGGTCTCGATGGACTATGAGCAATTGGAAATATCTGATTATCTAGCAGGGAGAGTAACGACCCCTCTGTGGTACAGAGTGGAGAGCCCTGTTTGTTGGGAGCCTTCTTCCCTCGCTGCTGGATGACAAAATTCCCTGTTCCCCAGTTCCCACTTTTTGCTCGGGAAGGTATCTCGCCCTGAAGATTTTGGCTGTATTGCTATTTGATGAAAGAGTCAAGATAACAGCATTTTAGTGCAAGGTCCTAGCAAAACTCCTGCCATGTCATTTTGAATCATGCGCAGAAATATGCTTTACCTAGAAATAACAAAAAGAATTTGCAGAGGGATATTCTTTACTACTTTATTTAGGAAGCTAAGGTAATAGAAGTGACTAAGGTGATATAGATAATTTTTTTTTTTTCCTTTGGACAATAGTAGACCGTACCAAAACTGTGGTGTATTATTCAGGCTGATGCTTTATTTGTGTGGCTCCATCCATTGATTTCATGCAACTTTAGCTGATGGGGCAGTGATCTGAAAGAAATATGGTAATGACAACAAGTTAATCAAATTATTATTTTGCCAGCAACTTGTGGAAACAGCCTTTGAGCTCCAAGTCTGACACTGAGGGCAAGGATAGGCGTTAATTTTATCCAAATCTTGCATATTCCGTATGCTGTTCCCTTCATGCTATGACAGTAGTTGATTTAGAATACGTGCTCACTGTTTCCACACTCACCACGTTGTCTGGGCTTTACTGTTAGAGTCCTGAGTCTTTCGACTTTTTTTTTTTCCTCTCCCATGAGTTCTTATGGATCAGATGGGCTAGAGGTATCTTGACATAAATGGGAGACAGGGAGGCCACGATCCTGTCGTTTTTGACAGGTACCGTGTCAGACAAGGACATGTGGCACGGTGTCTGTGGCAAGGGACCGAGGCAGGGCTGTGACGTGAAGCTATCGGCACTAGTTACGATTGCCAATGGAATACTTTGGAGAAGAGTAAGATTTATTGCTTGTAGAATTTGTGACAAATCCTGCAGATGTGCATAATGGCATATTTCTGATAACTTTATTGGCTTCAGTGCTGTTACTCTCATAAAATATTAAGCAATTTTGTAAGTACTTGATGGTCTGAGGACCACGTTATATGGATGAAATCATTCCTTTGGCTGTAATGATTGGAAAAGTTTCATAGGCAAAATAAATAATACTTGATAATCTTCACCACACTACCTGGAATGCTTCATATTGTCATGTAAATTTGAATTTTTCTTGTAGAGGTATATGGGGAGGAGAAGTAACATGTGGTAGGCCAGTAGCTGATGTTATGCACTAACTTCAAACCTGCACAAATGTATTTGCTTAATTAAAGGTTGAAGTCTGCACATGCTATGGTAATGAGACATAAATATTCTTAAGAAAAGGTATTCCCACCCCACTATCCAAGGTTATGTGTATACAGTAACCTTCTCAAGTGTAGTAAAAGCAACTCCAAATTGGCCCCGCATGAGCCAGCTGGGATCTAGAAGCCCTGTATCTCTTTTTTGCACAACGCACATCCAAGCTGAGACAGCCTGTTGGTTTGGACAAAGTGTCAAATGGCATATTGTGCCTTCAGCTCTTGGTTGGATGTCCATATTATCTTTGAATGGTACCGTACAGGCTGACAGCCTTGGTCTTCCTTGGGGCAGGGATCTTTGCACCACCCTTCGCAGATGAAAGCAAGTGAAATGTTATATATCGATGCGTTGCGTAGTGTTAGCCTGAGCTGGCTTAGAAGGGAATAGATTCCTATCCCTTCTGAAACGAAGAAAGATTCCTGAAAGACGCTGACTGTTTTATCCGATCGTATACGTGTAATATTGATTCAAATTATTTTTGAGGTATTGATAGCTGGCTATATGAGTGAATTTGAATATTTAAAACATATGTTTGCATGTCTCCTTGGATTATATCCTTGCGTAAGGGTATTGGATCTTGCAGGTACATTTGTGAGATACAGTACACACCTTAGGTTAGTGTCCTGTTACTAAGTGCCAGGTTTAAAGAAGCTAGACTTAAAGAACTGTAATAAACAGACCAAGAAAATGCTGTGAGATACTGAGTAATGTACTCTAGAACAAACACCAATGAATGGTCTATTAGTTTGCAGCCCTTTGGTGCTGCATTTTATATTTTTTTGCACAACGTCTCATACTTTGCTTCTGTTGGCAGTATCATAAACATATAATTAATATAAATTACAAGTCATGATATTCAGTGATAGTCCTAAAAGACTGTTTGCTGAGGACAAGTAACTAAAATGAGAAGACAACTTCCAGATGAGTTGCTTGGCAAGATAAAATAAATTCATTATAAAGGATGAAAACATAATTTGTTGTGAACTTGACTTGCACGTAGTTCTATCGCCTCCTACAAAGATAAATAACAGCAAAAAAATTTCCAAACTTCCCTTTTAAAGTCTTCACCAATAACAAGGATTTGCCTCAGCAATGACTTTGTGAGACTGAGTTCCCTAAACGCTTTCGAAAACAGTGTGCTGGAGATAATAAATGAGTGACTCAATGTTTTGGCACACTCCTGAAAATGTGAACAGTTGGGACCACAGCTAACAGCAACAGATGGGGAGTTCTCCAGCTTTGAATGTTCAGTAGGAGACCACAGTAACTCTGTAAGCCTGCCAAAGAAAACACCAAGTGGGAAGAAATAATTATTAGGCTTGCGGTCTCCTGGACTCTCTGGTCCCCAAACTTGCTGTTCGATACCTTCCTTCATGTCCACCTGATTATTGGGCCTTCACAATCTTTCTCGTTAAAAGCAGGGGCAAAACTCACTCCAGAATGAGTAGAACATCTCCATTTCCTACACAACCTTTAAAAATGTCAACTGTACGTCATCTTGTTTGGAGATTGACTGAAGACATTTCCTGTAGAAGCCTCGATCTGTATGGACCATTACTGACAGCGTTAACATCATTTTACATGGTTGGTGCCACTTTACTCACGGCACAGTTTACGAGTGTCACCAGCAGTTTCACTTATATTTTGCCCACTTCATATCAAGTTGTGCGCTGAACATCCCGTCTGTCTCCTGGGCCACAAGAGAGGGTAACAATGTGGAAAGGCTTGCAGTGTTTTTACCGTTCTACTGACACAGCTTTCTATCCCCATGCCAACCTACGAGACTAAATTCTTAGGCCAGTGTCCGGGGATGACCAAGGCACATTTGACAGCCAGCCAGTTAGGGACCGTACTGTGCTGATGCTGATGATTTGGAGAAAGCATCAGTCAGGGAGGAGAGGCTGAGATGAGACTTCTGACGCTTTTTGATCAAGACTTGTCATTTGATGTTGCATCTGGCTGTGATACTGAATCCTTATTTTCTCTTAGATAATCATTTTGCAGCATCCCGGGCAAGATTTTATGGGCAGCGTAGTAAGTGTTTTCTGTGTGTAGACCTTGCCCCATGAGCTGCGAATGTACCATTTCAAGGCTTCATTAGCCCTCAAGGTGTAACTACAAATATAAATCATTCAAAACACAAAAAACCTGTGACGGGGCAGCACATCCATGAAGTAGAACCTTGCAGTGCTGCTTATTGCTAGGGTACACAAACTGTTCGGTGGCTTCCAGATGATTGCACTACATCAGTTTTCACTAACAGAACACAAACCACATGGGAGTAGTCAACAGGGGCTAAAAAAGGCAGGATTCAGCCCAGATTATTGGAAACCTAATCAATACAGCTAACAAAGTTTAAGATGCAGTTTAGCTAACAAAATTGAGGTGTCTTAAGTGATTTGAACTAATCCTGAGTCACCACTGACTGTACTGGGTAGATCTTCATTGATTATAGTAGGAACTTGGACACCTAGTATACCTGTAGACACTCTCATGTAGACGTCTATAGGCGGGTGTCTGGAGTTGAATGCCAGTTTGCCTTTCTGGATTGTATTCTGACATTGTTTGAATCAGCAGCAATTGACCCCTAGCAAAAGAAAGTAAATAAAAAAAATAGACAGACTTTTCAGCTAGAACTATTTCTCCTAAGCTTATTTTTCAGTTCCAAGTTTAGAATATCTGGTGTCATGTGAAATTCCATATGTTCTGTAGAGATACCTCCTTTAGTGGGCACCATATGAAGACAAACCAAAAGTAGTTATTTCTGACTAATTGTTAAAGTGTGTGTGTGTATTCCTTAGCTTAAATATAGTTTAAATTGGAGAATTCTGAATTTAAGCTTAACTATTAGAGAAGTTAAGCGTAACTATTAGAGCAAGTAGGCATTCATTTCAACTTGTGACATTAACAGCAACAATAAGCCTGCATTTGAGAAGCACATCCGTATCTATAGCAAAATCTGTATCTATATGTAATTAGACATAGTAAAATACATGGCTTCCTAATAATTAATCATTGTTATTTTTCCCTGGGGTATTTTGGAAAAATGTGATATTAGGCTTAATTGTGGCAATATCAAGGCAAAGAGCTTCTTTATGAGAGTCATCAGTTTGTTGCTTAAGTATTCCAAATGGCAGAAATCTGTATGAACTCTGCTCCAAAATCTACCATAACACTCTGTAGTGAGCACTCTGTGGGCATCTAACACGTCTGGTCCAAAAGCTTGGGAGACTGGCTAGTGCTTACTGAGTGCGACTTAATTGAGCGGTGAATTTTGGTTATCATGTTCCCCTTGTGATGAGCAGAGGGAGAACTATAGGCTACGTCTGCCTGCCTGGCAGCTCAGTCCCTCCCTTTACAGACATGTGCGAAGAGATGAATTTTATTTTTTTTCTTCTTGAAGAGCATATGATAAATAGTCATGACAGCAGTCAAAGGAAGGAAGATATTTTTAACTTTTGCTCAGGCACACAGCTTAAGCAGTCTTGTACAAGATAACACAGGAAATCTGTGGCAGAACAGGAAAATGACTTTTGATACCCTGAGTCACAGCTCAGTGCTTTGCCAACTACGTGATTTTCCTCCAGGGAAAGTTTCCTCTTTTTCGATAAGAATACTTGCTTGTCCTGTAAAAGTGGGGTGATATTAGTTCCCTGTTGCTTTTTAGTATTCCTGCTGTTATGCTACTGCTGGTCAGGCAAAGAATACCAAATAAACAAAACCACCTCCACATGTCAGTAATGTACTCATTTATTAATCATACTGAAGGTAATTACTTTAAATGGGTAAATCTGAGGTGGTGCATTATTCTAGCTTTTCAAGTGTGTAAAAAGAATGATTAATTCCAGCACAGGAAGAAAGTTAAGTACAGGATAAAAATGATCTGAAATCTATATATTCCACAAGGAATGAGAAAAAATAAGCAAGAACCTTGCCAGTCTGATAATGAGGCTGTGGGAGGTGGAAAATATCAATAAAGAATCCAAAAAAGCTGATCTAAGCAATGATCTAATGAGCTCCTATTTCATAGCATTAGACTTTTAAAGGTACATAGTCAAATAAATAATCTTACACATGATCTTGCTTTAAGGTCATTCTAATTTCATGGAAATATTCCTACTTGTACGAGCATTTATTTTGTTCTTAAAGTATTTTACTTTAGGAGAAATTTGATAAGATAGTAACTGCTTATAAGCTGTCATGCCCTTATTTTCCCCCTAATGTCTGTGCAGGAGCCAGGAAATCTTTCCATAGTCTTTTTTTTTAATGTAATATTAGTAATTTCATTGTCATGAAACCAAATCAATTGCTTGTAGTCAACTGGGAATTAAATGTAATTCAGATATTAGTAATTTAAATGGGCCACAGATCTCTTTCTGAGGTTTGACTAATCAAGAAAGAGATGAGTGTTTCATGCAGATACAGTTTGGTCTCTAAAATCTCTTGTTTCAGAAATATCATTAAAATATTGGTGATTATACTTTGATATTGCCTTCCTTGTTTAGGGCTTCTTACTGTGACATGTACCAAATGCCTTGAGCTGAAGCACCATTTCTTTTCCTAAATCCCCTCCCTCCCTCTCTTTTCCATGTATCTTTACTTCTCCCCCCATCTTTTTTTAAATCAGTGCTTCCCAGAATCCTGGTCTGTAGCAAAGGGAGGGAACAAAAAGAGGGAAAATAATTTTTTTCCATTTCAGTTCTGGCTCCTGCTGCATAAACGGGTATAATTATTCCTTATATCGGCTGCTAGTAGTTCGGCATGCAGCTCTGCCTGCTCCCACCACTGCCTTACTAAAATTTGCCAGGTGCTGCTTGCGCGCTGCCCCGTCCCCAAAGTGAGTATAAATGAACAGAATGTCTCGGGGAAGGCCAGCCTCATGTCAAAGAGGAAGAAAGCAAGCAAGAACTTCTTTTGGCGCTACCAGAAGCGAGAGGTTTCTGGAAAGCAAGTAAAGAAGCCGTAGCGCGGTAAGAGCATCGACCGACCGACATACGACCGACAGGTCGTACCCGCAGAAGCAAATGGGAGATGCAGATGGTTGCCTTGAGTTACCCTAACAGATCAGCAGAAACCTGCAGAGCTTTCCTGGCAGGAATATGCCGAACACATCGACTTGCAAGAGGTGGCAAATCAATAGGAATCTTATCGCTGTCACTTGTGTGCGAAACCTTAAATTTCATGGCGCATTAAGTCACGGTTGTGTGTCATGTTAACCTACCTTCAAGGAAGCAGTAAGTTTCAAGGAGTAAGGGCTGTCTTTAAATGGAAAAATCTGTCTTGTATTTGGTTAGCTATTAATCTGGACTGAGTTTCAGTCTTTCAGACTTGTTGATTCATATATCAAGAGCAAGGCTGCGATGTAAAGGTTTATGACTAAAGGCAAGGTAGGTTAATTACTAACCAATGGGCTGAATCCTAAGTACCCTGCAACGTGATTTAAGATTTATATCATGGTGATTTATTAATACACAGGCTGGATTAAGACCAGGTAAAGGGGAAAAAGTGTTGGTGGAATGATAAAGATGGTAATTTACTGTGGTTGTATAGAAACATTTTCTTCTGTTTTTCTGATGTGCTCAGTAAGTCTCTGAGAACCACTGCATTTTCTGTAAGTAAATATACCATTATTTCTATTGCCTTTTGATGCCTATGTCGTATTTTCCAAGGTGTTTCAAGTTGGCTCCTGGAACTGGTTATTGAACCAAGGTGTGAAAATACTAAGCTTAATAAGTCTCATCCTATAAATATGAATTGTCTTCCTCAATCAGCTCTAATTATTACAGATTTCTAACTGAAGCCTGTTGACTTATATATGTACCTTTAGGTTTCAAGGTCTTTCTTACAGAATCACATTGTATTTGCCACAGATTCTGCACAATGATCTCTTGATAAAATTGAGGGTATTCTTATTGGAAATAAATCCTCATTTTTCAGGCTAAGAAAGGATTTTACTGCTGATGAATGACTTTCAAACAACTTTGTTCTTCTCCATGAGCTTTCAACCAAAATGGCTTTCCTCTGCTCAAATGAGGCTATGGGAAATATAAAATGGCTATAAAATCTGAAGTTCAGTATCTAATTTTACCAGACTAATTGATTAATGTCATAGGTTCATTTTTTTTTTTCCTTTTTTTTTTTTTCTTTTTTTCTTCTGTGTTTGGTGAGATACTTCTCCCTGCAAAGCTATAGGTCTGCACAGAAGCAAGGCAGCGTCGAGGAGAGGGAACCCACTGCCAACCTGCAGAGATGGTAGACAGTGTTCTGTCCCCCTGCACTCCAGCCTGCTTAGGTTAGCACTGGAGGACTTGAGCCTTGAAGACCATCTCGCCTATTAAAATAATTTAAAAATTACCCTCTCTTCTTCAACAGCACTTTGTAAGCGGTACGTTGCGTCCTATTTTTTCGCCTTTAAAATACCCTAGTTTATTTTCACCAAAACAAATGCTGACTATAACCTGCATTCCTTATCTTGACATCATCTGCATTGACCAATGCATGATGTGAGGTCAGGCTAGTGCGACTGTAGGCACAGCACAATCAGGGGTCACGAACCCAGCAGGAAAATCACTTGCCTCATTGGCTATGGGTGAGAATAAATTGGTGAGATCCTGAGCACGGGTTGTTTCTTGTGAGTGGCTGAAGCCACCCGTTTCTAAAAAATTGCCAGCGGGTTGGAGGCAGTCATTGAAGAAACTGATTGACTGACACAGCTTTAATTTATAGTAACAACAAATGACTATTTCAGTGTATGCCAAAAGGAAGGTATATTCTAGTGCAGCTTTGGCTTTGGACCCATTCGATGCTTACATTGTATTTTTTTATTCTTCTGGAGGCAATATCCATAAATATTGATGGAACAGACTTGGTGATTTGAAAGCAATGGCTGCATCCTCAGGTGGAAATTTGCATCTTTTAGTGCAGCTGAAATCTGGAGTAACCATCAATAAATCAATGCAAAAAGGCCCTAAATTGCCGTAGATATCTATAACTATTTCTTTCTGACTGTAGTCTAATCTATATTGAGAATATAAATAATGGCTTGTATGGTTTATGTGAAAACCTCTCTTTTTTGAATTCAAGAAATACGATATAAAAACAGAAGTTAGATGAAGTAAGGCTGTGACTCACACTGTCAGTGCAGGGTTGCTTTATATTGAACACTTCTTGAGGTTCTGGGCATTTAAACGTGGACTGAACAAAAAACGGAGTGCACACCATTTTCCTTGAGATGGCATTCCCCAGCCAAATACATGTCAGTGTCAGGGATATTTGCTGATTCCTTGATTTTTTTTTTTTTCCCTCCTAATTGGATTCCATTACTCCTAATTATATAGACTTTTACTATTCTAAAGGATTAATCTTCTTTTAAGGAATGTACATGGGCATTAGTAGCAGATATTTTTTTTTCAATAATAAGCTATGCTGTTGCCAGTTTCAAATGGATGTACTGCTCAGTCTATAAAGACTGACTAATTAAAGAAGTCATGCCAAATATTTGCAATATTTGAAGAAGGAATTCACAGAGTGTTCACTGTAGCAGTGGGGTGTCTCCCAAAGCTTTAAAGAAGAGTAAAATATGTAAATCCCAGGTTGCTAAAGGAACTTTGCTCTGTCACTCCTAACCAGCCTTAACCTCACTTTCAGCCCTCGGTCCTTCATCTCCAGAGGTGAAATCCTATGCAATTTTGTCTGGCAACCGTTTGATTTCTCTGTTCAGAGCAGGCTCAGGGGGCTCACGCAGAAGACCCTTCTTCTATCTCAAAGACAATTCCTAGCCCACGACGTCTCCTGAAGCCTATTTCTTTTTCTGAGGACATGTAGTCTTGTCTGGAATATTAATTTTCCTATTAAAGGTTGCATTGGGCATACCCGGTGGGGGGTGCGTAGCAGGGTCCACAGGCTGTGGCCAGTTCCAGATGGCTCGGCAGCAGCTGGAAACACCACGCTTTGCCCCAAAATTGCAGCCAGCCAGAGGAGCGCGTGGTCCTCAGACGTGTTGAAGAAAGGGTGGAAGCTGCCAGAGGCAGGAGATACGTGTGGACTCACCTGAGGAGACCCAGGAGGGGACACTGCTGGGGACGCAGTCTTGGAAGGAGGCACTGTGTCCCTCTGAGGGGTCTGTGGCCCATGGATGAGCCACGCCAGGGCAGGGACGCTCCTGAGGGACTGCGGCCATGGAAAACTGTCGTGCTTTAACCCCAGGCACCAACTAAGCATCATGCAGCCGCTCGCTCACTTTCCCCCACCCAGTGGGATGGGGGAGAGAATCGGGGAAAAAAGTAAAACTCATGGGATGAGATAAGAACGGTTTAATAGGACAGAAAAACCCCTACCTAATAATGATGATGATAACACTAATGAAATGACAATAGTAATAATGAAAGGATTGGAATATACAAGCGATGCACAATGCAGTTGCTCACCACTCGCTGACCGATGCCCAGTTAGTTCCCGAGCAGTGTTCTACCCAGGCCAGCTCCCCCCAGTTTCTATACTGGGCATGACATCACATGGTATGGAATATCTCTTTGCCCAGTTTGGGTCAGCTGCCCTGGCTGTGTCCCCTCCCAACTCCTTGTGCCCCTCCAGCCTTCTCGCTGGCTGGGCATGAGAAGCCGAAAAATCCTTGACTTAGTTGAAACGCTACTTAGCAACAACTGAAAACATCAGTGTGTTATCAACGTTCTTCTCATACTGAACCCAAAACACAGCACTGTGCCAGCTACTAGGAAGACAATTAACTCCATCCCAGCTGAAGGACATCCCAGGACATTAACCCACCCTGGGACAGGGGCATCCCCAAAGAGACCGAGATGATTGATTTAAACTGGATGAGCAGAAGGTCAGTAAGAAGCAAGGAGGGGCAGCAGGGAAGCTTTGTAGCCAGACCCCAACTCCTGCAGCACCCACCGTCTCACCCGAGGGATTTGGAGGGCCTGAGTGTAACGCACGCTGGAAACAAGGGCGCTGGGACGAGGAAGGGTGCAGGAGAGGTGCTGGAGGGAGCAGAGGTCTTGGACTGAAGCTGGGCATGGGGAAAGGAGAAGAAAACGGTTTCTGCTGTGACATTGTTGTCTTTTCTTTATTCCTAAATGTCTGTATCACTAGCTAAAACTTTATATAAACTGGCACTAAATGAAATGAAGGAAAATTCCATGAATTTAGACTGTTTTGTCTGCTTGCCTAAGGCAGCACAGGGGCTCAGGGCTCAGCCTCCCCATGGCCTGAGCGGGGTGTCGCTGGTTTAACCCCTGCCTGCCCTGCTCCAGCTTCAGCTCGGGGGTAACAGAGGGGTGAAACCCCCTCCCTGTCCCTGCCTGCCAAACCACAGGCAGCCCTGTGTGTCCCTGGGGCTGGGGGCCACCGCCAGCCTGCAGCTGGCAGCCCGGGAGAAGGAAAATGAGCGGTCCCGGGTACCCCAGAAGAAGCAAACCCCACCGTCAGCATCACCCTCCTCCCGCTGAGGACCGCAGGATGCCGACGGTTTGTCGTAACACCTTCTGCTCCTACCGCTCGAGGAAGCTGTCAGCCTGCATTCGCCAAGCTACGTTGGAAGGATGAGCGTGACACCCGAGAAAAGGGGTCCTTATTTGTAGGCTTTCCCGTATAACAGTTTGAAGGGTATTAAGCAGGCTTTTTTTAAAAATCAGTTTGGACAATGAGCGTTGGTATTCTTGCAACTGGACTAGGAGTAACCGTTATGTTTTTATTTGACTGTTAAAGCACTCGCTGGCTTAGCAGTAAAATTTTAGCTCCTCATATATAGCTTGTTTCCTTTTGCTCTTAAGAAAATTGCTGAGAATAACAAAGGAGGGCAAATAATAGGCAGACTTCCCGCTAGCGCACTTGTCGGGTGAGGCTCTGAGGAACAGAGGTCAGCTTTTTCAGCTCCTCCGTCTCCTGCAAGTCTGGGCTTTGGTGGCAGGTCTGTCCTTTGTTTCACTGGACCTTGTCCAGAGAGTGTAGTGCTGCTTCAGACTTTAAACTGCCAAAAAAAGAATGTCCCCCGGGAAATGCAGGGCTGGAGAAGACCTCACAGGATTATCCAGCGTAATCCTCTCTTCTGAAGCAGCATAAAGATTCATTCACAGCTGAATATCAGAGTCATCAGAAGCCTTGAAAGAAAGCAGCTCTACAACTTTCCTAGGTGGCATTTCAGTTCTCTGTCCTTTAAAGAGTTTGCCATAATAGTCAAGCTATTTTTTGCCTTTGAAATTTAGGATTTTTATATATTTGTCCAGGTTTTCCAGACTGCGGGCAGGTCCGACAGAGCAACAGTGCCCTAGCTCCAACACAGATCAGTTGCCAAATTCTAAACCCAAGAATGTGGGCACGGATCAATGGTACAACGGATGGAGAGTCCACTAAAGTGAGTCTACTGCCCAAACAAAAATACGTTCGTGTACCCTCTAATTTTCCAGTCCGGATTTCTAACCTCTCATCTACTGACCACCTCTGCCTCTCCATCCTGATGCTCCCTACCTGCCCTGCTCCTCCAGATATGCTTTAAGTACTTCAAGCGGGATCCCACCCACAATTTTCACTTCCCTGTTTCCTTTTATCACCCTTCGCTTCCCATTTCACGTTCTTTCATTCCCTCAAACCCGCCCGACCGCTGCGGCCACATCTTCGGTGTCGCGCCCGCTGCTTTTGGCACAGAAGCAGATGCCGCGTATCGCTTTGACAGGGTTCACGTAGCACTGCTGATATTTGTATTTACGGCGTAAGAACAATTGATCTAGGTAATATTTCTTCTGCCTTTTTAGAAGAATGTGTCTCAAGACAGTTTGTGAGTCCTTGCTAAAGCAAGATACATTATAACTACTGCCTCCCTTTAATCCATTATGCCAATTATATTGGCAGACAAGGACATTAGGTTGGTTTGACATCATCAGTTCTTAACACACTCAAGTGGGCTGTCTTTTATCATCTCACTGTCTTCTGCTGCTTTTGAATTGATTGTTTAAGGGTTTGTTCCAGAATCTTTCTGGGAATTGAAGTCAACTGCTCTGTAATTCTCTGGATCCCTCCCCCCTCCACCCCCCGTCCCCCACTTTTTAAAGATTCCCTTTTCCGGTCCTTTGGGACTTCTGTGGTTGAAACTCAGTAGATTTCTGAGAATATTCTTGACCCCAAAGGGATAAAAATGGTTTGTCCTAATTCCTTTTCCCTAGTGCATATGGTGAAAGTCATAAGACCCAGCTGAATTGAATACATTCATTTACTAAATATTGAACCTGGTTTTTTGGCTTACTTTCCTGCTGATTGTTAAATTTAATTTTGTTAAGCCTCAGCAAACTAATTTGGGGAAGAGTGAAGCCCAGAATACAAACAAATTTTGTGCATCACTTTTTATTGCTCTTTTTCCTGGTCCTCTAACTTTTTAGAGCAAGGGACTTTCTTTAGTATTTGTAGAAATGTATTTTACTCATAGATGAAATAAATCCCGTTTGACAGACTGTAATCTTCTTCATCCTTCCTCCGTCTTACATGCCTAAATCTGAGCAGAGAAACAGTCCCTTAGAGATGCATAGAACTATTTACCTTCAAATGAGGCAAGTGTCTAAATGTCTGGATTAATAGAGATAACTATACAAGCATTGGGAGAAAAACTACTGTGTCAAGATTAGGAGCAGTATTGTCTGTTAGGCATAATAACTGACTTTGTGCCTTTTTAACACAAAGTTTGGATCTCCCCTGTGGTTAGATTGCTTCCATCTTTGTACCTTTTGAACTGGCATCTCTCATAAACCCCAAATTCATGTACGTATTTTGAATATTTCAGTCATACCCTTGGGGGTAGGGCAGAAATGGTTACAAAAATAATCTCTCAAGTGGAGAGCAAAAGGGCCTTGGATGAGCCAGAGCAAAGTATTTTTATGGGAAGTTTGAATCCCTTTAAAATATTACTTTATATTTATAGGGCATCTTCTACCAAAAGATCTCCAGATGTTGTAGAAAAGCTAATTGACTCTGCTGTGGTGGATCATGTGAGGTAGGAAGGAAACACCTAAAATTTATATCAGGAAAATCAAGCACCGAGAATAAATAACTTATCTAAGGTTACACAGAAAGTCTTTGAAGGACCAGGATTAAAAACCAGGCTCCTAACTCACAGTTCTTTGTCTCGCTAGCCTTCCCCAATATAAATAAAATTGCTTTCTTTAAAATGGAGTTACTGCTTTGCTCTAATAACATTAGAAAAATAAGGAAGGGGGGAAAAAAAAAAAAAGGCAAGCTCTTTAGTACCCATCTATTGCAACTTCCTTTTATTCTGTTTTCAAGGACTTGGTCTACAGAGAGGCTTCACTGGGCATACAAGATTCCTCTCTTTTAATTAGAACATTAATATTCCCACTGTTTCCTTAGCTTCTAACTAAGACTAATTTTAATTCTTCCCCCTCCAGTCACTTGGCAAAGAATGTGAAGACTTAGTATCAGGTTGAGGTTCTGTATGCAAAGCTTTCTGAGTCACAAAACATAATGCTGTGTTGTTATACCTGTCAGGTTTTTTTGTGTGTGTAGCAGTACCCATGCAGACAAATGTCACATTATCTCTGCACCACAGCAGGATCCATTTGCTTTGCTCCTTCACTCCCCTGAGCAACGTTTTCTTGTATCTTGAACTGAAGGGAATTATGTCATAAAAGTATGTTTAAAATGGTTGCAATGTAACAAGAAGTTCACCTGTCCAAATAACAATAATAATAATGAGAAAAAGCCCTTCCAATAAGCATGTTGCTTAGCAACATGATGCAGAGAGCTGGAGCGACTGCTGGACTCCGTTTGACTTGATAAGGGGTCTGCACATGAGTGACGGAGCCACCCCAGCTGGCAGCTCTGGCAAATAGCTGGAAAAAAGGGATGACAAAACCCCCAAATTAACGATAGAGAGGGTGGGGTGACCTTCACGGTGAGAGGGATGGTGGCCTCCCACAAAAGAAAAGAAATGGCGAAAGGTAAGAAACAGAAGTAAAGGGAAGAGCGAGGTAGGGGAAAAAAAAAAAAAAAAAAGATTATTAGGACTCTATTCAAACAGTTACTCTGGCCAGAAAAATAAGATTAATGTCCATCCCTTAGCAATTGCAGGAAACAATTGCACATGGTAGACGTGAGGGGACACGGATAGGAAAGATTTGGGTACGTGCGTTACCCCTGCACTTGTTCACTCGCACACTTGTGTGGACTCGAGAGGGAGCTGGGAGTTGCTCTGCAGAGCGGCCATCCAGCCGTTAGCTGGACCTCATTTAGGGACCTGTATCCCAGCTCCTCTACTCTAGGATGGGAAGGGCGTAGGAGGGGTGAAACAATTCAGACAGTGCTTCTGTATGCTCTGTAAATTAGTTGCTCTTGAATATTCATGCCCATTTGAATAAACATGAAAACAGAGGCCATATCAGTCGCTGTCAGTGCGCACACCTTTGAGATCTCAAGTCAGCCGTCGCATGCTTTAAATCGATACAGGACTACCAGATTTTCAGCTCCAGTCTAGATGTACCCAGCCACCGAGGGAGTCAGAGCTGGGCCAGGCGCACAGTGTGTGCCAGATCAGCTGTGGGAGGACAGAGCGTGTCTTTGTTCCCCAGCGCTTGACCCGAGTCCTGCTACGTCTCTCAGAGGCTCCAGACTTGCCTTTCCATAGTCCTTTGCAGTTTATACTCAGACTCGCTGTGTATGAAAGCGCGCGCATCAATAACTATTAATGTACTTTACATCTCTTTCAGTACTTCTTACCTGAAGGCTTTCAAAACGCTTTAGAGTTTTAATGAAGAGGAATGCACGCTATGGCCAAATTCTGCTTGCAGTAGTGTCATAACGACTGTGCGAATTGTAATGGTGTGCCAGATTTACACCACTGCATCTGAAGGCGGAGTGTAAGCTGCCGTGCCTGCACCGGTAGCTTCGGACGTGCAACAAATAACGCAGAGCAACGGCTTCACCCTGCCCCTGGAAAGATCATCATCTCTGGAGTCAAGTGTGGCAGCTCTTTAACAAAAACAGTGGCAGCTATTTAAGATAGGCTGTAATCCTTTGGGAAATGATCAGAAAAACTGCATGTTGGCTTGTCTGACTTCAACAAGTTTACAAATGATGTATTTGATTTTAGATGATTAATTATAGCAATCCCTTTAGTACTTCAGGGGAGAGACATTTTAAATCACATCTGTTATCATTTATAAGAACTGAAATTGATTTAGTATTTTGACACGATTCGTTATTTAGGTGCTGACATAAATTTACATGTTTGTGTGGTGTTAGTCTTTACTCTCTATTTGAGAGAGAATACCAAGTCTTACACTCATGTGTTATTAGCTACTGCCTAAGTATGTGAAAAGTGAAAAAACCAGATGTTTTGCTTTCAAAAGCACTAAATACCTCTAGGTCATTGCCATGTTCCGTTAGTTATTTTAGCATACATGGGGTTAAGCTGTGCTTTCTTAAGAATTTTCTGAAATACAAACAGATATTATTGAATACTGAGAAGTCCACACAGAACAAAGTGAAAATGCGTGTAGTACCGGTCTCGAGAAACAGGGAGAGAGGATAGTCCTATCAAGTGCTGTGCTGGTTAATCAAACTTAAATCTGTTAAACAGTGGATCCCCAACTGAGTTTGCTTTCTTTTCTGTCACGTGTTGGATATAATATGTGAATGTCATAGGTATTCAAAAAGCGAGTAGACGGGGTACTTCAGGGCGTGGTTTAGTGGGCATGGTTGATGGTTGGACTTGATGATCTTGAAGGTCTTTTCCAACCTAAATGATTCTATGATTCTATTCCACTTGTTTCCTCCTTTGACTATTCTCTCCTGATAGACTTTAGTCATGAAGTTTCTGTCCGTAATTAATGCTTTCTGCTGTGCTTGGGTGCCTGGAACCATCTTTCCCATCCAAGTGGAGGTGAGCGGGCCTTCTAAAACCATCCTTTGTTATTTACTGGATGTGACCTATGGCAATAGAATATATTCACCATCAGCATTTAGGAACTTTTATTGATATGGAGCATCATGGGGCATGTATTCAGTAACATGTGTTATCAGTGTTGGTCCCACAGGCTTCTCAGAGTAGTAAGTCAAGGTCAATATCCTGATCCCTACCTACAAAGCCCTTGTTGGTCTCAGCCCAGAGGATCTGATGGTATGTCAGCACTGCCTAGCAGAACTCAGCTCAGCGGTTCCACGCGTTGCACCAAAGCAGCTAGCAGAGGGGTGGAAAATAGACGTGGTAATCTGACAGTGTGTCTGAGATGACAGATTTCAGGACACCAGCATGGGTGCATACCCTGGCATGGATGCGTATCAGCTCCTGCAGAGACACCTCGCTGCTTTGCTCCAAGTAGGCATAGTCTGAAAGGTCTCCTACCAACCTGTGAAGAGCAACTTATTAGTACCCTTCCTCAGGTACAAGCAAACTCAGTAACCCATCTGTTCAGCTCATCTGTTCAGCAGATGAAGGTTTCTCAGAGGTTGTTTTGAACAAGATCTGTTAGAAACAAGGAATCGCCTTTAGAGCTACTGCTTTAATGCCCTCGGTTTTCCAGAGTATGTACATGGCGTGGATATTTCTCATCCAAAATTTGGCAATCTGGAACTCTAGCCTGCCTGCAAAATTCTTCAGAGACGTCAAGGGAGTAAAAGCTTCAAACCTGACCGATGTTCCTCGGGCCAGCTCACGCACCGGTGGCTGGTACTAGATGCCGGGGTGGTGTGGGCAGGACGGGGGCTCCGTGGGACCGACGGCCACCGCGCCGCTGGGTCGAGCGTGGCCGGTTCCTGCTGGTGTGCGCTACTGCTGGGGCTGGTCTCCCTGCTCGTATCGTTGAGAATGATGGCGTACTGTGGGATAACTTTTGCTGTCTAACTTAAAACTGGCTTCTATGACATAACATCTATGGTCGCTTTACCTAGCAGTTATCAATTTTTAAAGGGTGGTAGCTGTCATCTCGTGCTAGCTAGAATGTTTTATTTCAGAGTTTATTGCATTTCTGGTCAGTTTTGCAGAGATGAGGGAGTAGAATGTCTTTCCCTTTGCTGGTCCTCTGTCTTCTTTCCCCCTTGCTATGCTGATTTAAGTGCCAAACGCAGTGCCCTTCTCTTTGAATGCTGCAGCCTCGGGTTGCTGTATGTGCTGGTCTGACACTCTCTAGCTCTTTGGGATGTGTCAGTGCCAAAACCTGTCACCTTTGCCCGTTGCCTACACCATGTTTATTTCTCACAGGTCTTTTAAGATAAATAATTGGAGTGATTTGTGTTATGGGGTTTTTTGGGTTTTTTTTGTTTTTAACTCAGCTGTCACCTCCTTGTTAGAAGTGCTCTGTTCTTGGTCTTGAGGGAGCTCTCAAACCCAGATATAGTGAGTGGGTGGCCCAGATGGTGCCTCAGCTGAAGACAGGGATCTTGAATAAAGTGGAATATAATACTCAGCAGTTTACAGACCACTGCTGCAGCTCTCAGGCATTAAGGGCACAATGCATTAGCCACTTTAGAACAAATTAATAAATGAACAGAATTGCTGAGGAGAGGGCAGAGAGTGCATAATTGGCATCAACTATGTTATCAGGACATGCTTCAAATAGATAACGGTTTTCAAAAGCCATCTGAGAAAATGACCTACTTAAAAAAGGCACGAGAAAAAAGCCAAAACCAGACTTGTGCCTGTTTCTGGTGATCATTCAAGTGGAAATTAAAAGATCCCTCAGTACTTTCTGAAGAGAGAAGAGGAGAATACGGCTTTCCTGGCCTGTGCTCCATCTGCCAATAAAAGTTACTTTAAAGCCTAAAACTTCATGTAAGATACTGCCAGAGCTACAGTAGCTATTGCAGTTGCCAAAAGAGGCATTTACAATGCTGGTATCTGACTTATTCCTATGAATCCCTCTGAGATGAAGACAGCACTCCACATAGCCCATCTAGTCTTTATTGGAAATTACATTTATAGATACACACTTTTATATAGTAATTCCTTTTTGTCCCCACTGTGACACATCAGCTACTCCTTGTCATATCGGTCTCCTCTAGGAGCAGATAGAGATGTTTCTCTGCTGCCTTCTGTACTCAGAGAAATGTTATATCTATTACCAGAGGCTCTGATAACCCGAAAACAGAACTGAAAGGAATTCTTTTCATCCAAAGAAATGGCAGTGGTAACCCAATAGCTTAAAATGGTTGTACTGAAATACTTTTGTATTTGCCATGAAATATAGCTCTTATTTTACTGTTCATCCATTTTTTAAGCTTTCTAAACTTCTGGAAATGAAACTAGAATTATCGAAAAACCTGGCAAGACATGTTTAACACATTATAAAACAAGTAGATAGGGACACATCTCTCTTTTCAACTCTGGATTAAAACCCAAGAGTAGACAGAGGTAATTAAATGATCTTATATTTTTACATTGTTTTCAGATTATGATGCATAGCATTTTCATCGGCCTGTGTGCAACTGCATCAAACTATCCTAACACTTACTAGTGCCAGGACTGTCGTTCGCAGGAGCACATGTGAACATGGGCTCACTGTCGTGTATGAGAACTGTGGTCCTGCCTTCCACAGCAGAGCAAATACAGTTCTCTGCGCTGTTCAGCTCCTCTAACTGTTAATTTGCTAATGAAAGCAGCTTCAGCACAAATGAGGAGGATATTCTCAATATTACAGCAGACCTGAATGAAAACTTTGCAAGGTATTCTGTGGGTTATTTTCCCCATTTTGATTTGAAAACTAGTGATGTCAAGAACTGAAAACCCTCAGGTTTGTAAATGTGCATTTATTCCTGATTTTCTGCAGCAAATAATGCTTTGTCTGCTGGCCACTCAATAAATAGCTTGTTAGGAAGTAGGTTCATTCTGATTTGTGATTAGAAGACTGCTGGAGCTACAGCAGCTATTGCAGTTGCCAAAGGAGGTGCTTACGATGCTGGTATCTGGCATGTGAAAATACTGTGGGCTGGTGTATGGTGTAGACCGAGTCGTCAGGCGTGGACAGCGTTCCTCTCTGGGCTCCAAGAGTTTTGACCCCGCGCTTGAAGCGCTCACACGTTCAGCACTCCTTCTAGGTCTTGCATCGCATCAGCTGTTATCAGCTGGGACATTGACACCATAGAGAAAACAGGGTGGGGAGCTTGGAGGCGAATAGGTAAGAAGGGAAATTGGGACTGAACTGGGAGACCGGATCGAGAAACCCAGTGGAACTGGAGTAAGGAGGAGAAAAGTGAGGAAAAATGTCACTTGAGGTGGAACCAGCTGGTGAAGGAAGAACTCGTAGGCGACCTCTGTACTGTTGAACAAACTAGTGCCCAAGGTCTGGCTGTGAAGCCAGGTAGTACTGTCTGGCCACATCTAAACTCTTCCATGCGTTCGCGCTCCAGGACGGAGTGGCTGCACCCAGTGTGATTGTTGCCTATCTCTGGCCACTCATGGCCCTTTCCAGTGGCTGATCTGGGAGATGGCTATGAAATGGCAAATGAATATGGCAAATGAAAACATGGCAGGGGCTGTTCTAACAATTTATAAGTATAAAGTATAGATGAACACCTTTTAGGGGCAGTGCCTGTGTCCTGGAACGCTTCAGTTTACTGGTATGGGCAAAATCTTGAATGACGCTAACCTGCTACTGCTATCAGTTGTCCAGTTCAGGCTGCATGTGTTTTTTCCACTACATGATAGTTTTCCTCTTAACTCAGGTGATAGTCGAAATTATGCCATAGGAAGGAATTCAGGAAGAAAGATAAGAAATTATGTTAAAAGAGTGTTACCAAGGCTGCAAAATCAAGCTTTCAAAAAATTTGGAAATACCAAAGTATCTCTGATTACATTAAGATAGCCTTCAACCACATAATTGCATGCTGTTTTTCTCAAGACATTTGCTGCACTCAGTGCGTATAGTAGATGACCTTGGTTTCTCAAGAAGTGGACAGCCATCACAGTGTCTGCTGGTAAAGAGCTTCTATTACAGTCCAAGCACATCAGTCGTTTTTGCTGACCGTACTGGAAGTCAAATGAAGATGTTATTTTGTTAGACTTGTGTAGGGAAGATTATGAAAACTCAGACAGAGGAAGAGGTTATATATTAAGGGAACCAAAGAGCAATCAGACTTACACTGAATATATTTATATGCGTGTGGTAGACACTTGTGTGTTCAGTTTGCCGAATTCAGATGCAGGGCCTGGAAGCTGCAAGCTCACCTGGGTGCGGGAGTGCTCACTGGACGGCAAGCCCTGAGGGCACCTCTGGTTTGGACTGGGCACGGATTTACGTGAATGTGAGGCAAATGGCTGTGGGGGCGGGTACAGCAATGGAAGCAGAGCAACCGGCAGCATCGAGGGAAACCCAACTGGGCGGACGCTCTGTGGCAAGATATTGTTGCCCGGGTAGAGAACCTTCTTGTGAAAGTACACCGTGTAGATGCTCATGGACCCAAGAGTTGGGCCGCTGAAGGCAATAGACTCTATCCCAGCCAAAACCAGCACGGGCCGACTGTAGCTCTCCCCGTAGAAACACTCCTAGGAGCTCCGAAGGAGGTTGTCAGTGCGGGTTGGTCAGTTGGGCAGCACAGCCGTGCTCTGCTCGGGCTCCCCTCTGCTCTTCCCTTCTCTTTGCTGGGCTTCTAAGGGGACGGAGTTCTGTGGTCTGCAAAGAGAGAGGCTGTCGTGCCCTAGAGAGCCTCCTGTGAAGAGTTAGAGCTGACACAGAGGTTTGTATTTGTGCGGGGTTTTCTCTCTTTTTTTTTTAAATGATACTATTATCCTACACTTCTTATCCTATGAACGTAGTTCATTACTATTAAAGAAAAGGCTCTATTTCTAGGATTTTCCCTCAGAGCATTCCAAATGACGGGTGCTTACCGATAGAAGCGCTGTTACCTCCTGCTTCTTGGACTGTACCAGCGTACAATGAGCATCTAGTAAATGGGGTTTATACATGACAGTATGGAAGTTTGTTCAAACTGCAAGTGGCTAATTCACTGGTACATGCTCTTAAGTCTATTGGATTTTGCTCAGTCTTTTACCTCCAATTTAATTAATTACTGACCAGTCCTAGCAGTATCTTTTACCCTATTAAATTAATCACCTGCTCTTTCTTCAAAGCTCAGCTGGCTTTCTATAGCAATAAAGAGTTACTTAACTTAATCTAAGCCCTTTTACAATGCTTATCACATTCAATCTCTCTACCAGACTATCTGTGAAGTTGACTTGGCTTCTCAGAAAAGACTTCCTCTTTCCATGGAAGTGATTTCTTGAGTGATGCCCCATTTTCAAGGAGACAGCATAATTCTCTAACGGCTCCTTAAGAAATTAGCCCTCTGCTTAAGGAAGGGTTGAAGAAGTCTGGGCAGCAGCATCTTTATCTGGCACCCTTCCATTCCCTATGAATGATGGTCCTCTCCTCAGGCACCGATTCCGCTACTTTGATGACTGCAGTCTTGACCTTTTCACGAACTTTTCTTGTGTCTCCTGGGAGGTGTGTTTGAAAACTGTTTAAATTTATGGTGCTTTGCTTGACTGTGCAATGTTTTCTCAGGCAAACACAGAGGCCAGTTAAGTATGGGTAAGGGTTCTTCATTTGTCCTTCAGATTTACAGAAGAGATTGCAGTTTCAAAATAGAAATGGTTTTGAAGGAGTATAACAGCTTAGAATTTTCAGGTATTAATTTTTGCTACACTTCTAACAGAATGTGATAAACGGTCTCTCTTCCTGCAAAGTATGCATGTTTGTTTAGTCTGTTACTATAACTAGTCTTCAGTAAATGTAGTCCTTTAAACGTAGCTCTTTCTGGAGTCCTTCACAACTCATTAAAGTTCCCCCAATGGTGATACTAAACTGAGGCAAACATCGCTTTTTAGAGAGCCAATATTTAGAGTGCAAAATTTCCTCACTTTAATAATTCATACTGAGCAGCATTCAACTTAACAATTGCTCATTTGGATGAATAAACAACATGGGCTGGTAGCTCAGCTGGAGTAAATTAGTGTAATATTGTTTCAGTCACTGGAGTTACAGCAGTTTAGACCAGTGGAGGGTTTTGTCACACATTTTTATTTAGTTTTTGGGTTTTTTTTCTTATTTACTCCGGCATTCATAACTGTACTAGATGGCAGCTTCTTATAAGTAATTAACTGATTCATCCAGATAGTTCCCTTGGGAAGTAGGGACGTATGGTATTCATTTTACAGATTATCAACTAAGGTACAAAGGGATGCTTTTTAAAGACATTGACATTTCTAAAATGTTCAATATCTTGATGCTTTCAAAAAATTGCATCATAGAATTGCAGAACCATAGAAATGTTGTCTGGAAGGGACCTCCGAAGGCCTTGAGTCCACCTCCCCGCCTGAAGCAGGGCTATTGCCGGTACCAGAAAAGGTCAGCCATGGCTTTGTCCAGTCAAGCCCTGAAAACGTGCAAGCACAGAGACTCCATAACCTTTCCAGGCAACCTAAGTCAGTACTGCATTGACTTTCTCATGATTTTTTTCCCCTCTAGTATTCAATTTGAACTTCCTAAACCACATCTTGTGGCAGTTGCCAATTTTTATATCACTTGCCGCTTCCCGGTAAGGCTGTGGTGGTGCATTCCTCCCCTGTGTCCTGGGCCACTCTACGATCTCTACACTGGACCTTTGTGTAATGAGTTGGGCGGTTAAGTGTCCTTTGACCATACCAGGAACTTTTGCATGGCTAAGGTGGGGAGCGGCACTGACCGTACCAAGAACTGTTGCCTGGGCAAGGTGGGGAATGAGAGCAGGAATAATTAGTCATCCCCTGACAGCCTTGGAACATCCCTTGCCTGGTTTGTAGCTCGAGTGGAACGGTACCAGTGTTACTGGAATTCCAGTAATTTGCTGATGACTGAAGCCGATCATCTTGTGAACCTACAAAGAGCGGTTCTAAGTGAGGTCCTTTGAGCTCCCCTGGACCGCAGCGGGCTGCGACCAGCATCTCCCTCTGAGGGGGATGCCTCTCGGAGCTCCCGAACTCTCCAGTTTGCAAAGTTCAGAGGACTATCGCTGAAAGCTGTCGATGGGACCTGGGCTGAAACCTTCCACTCCTTGAGGCTCAACCCTTGCCCGTTGAGAAATGCCAAGACATTTGAAGTGAACATCTCACTGAACTCGAGTGGGATTTTTTAAGAGGTATACCTTTGTTTATCTCTCTCTCTCTCTCTCTTTCTCTCTCCTATCTATCTATATCTTTGTGTCTGTGTCCATGTGTGTGTGAATTGACCTAGGTGTCTGATAGCAAGTATAGTATAAATATTGCCATTTCAAATCTATAATTAAGTCACTGTTGTGATTGTAGCAAATTCTATTAAATCACTTTGTAGATGTTAAATTAGTCCATGATTAAGTGCTGCTAAATCTTGTCATCCACCTGAAACTCTGAATGAACCTTAGACTGCTGCTACACACATATATCCCTTAAGACATAAACCGTTGACAAAGTCTGGGACTAGGAGTGGATCCAGCTGCACCTAAGCTCCATCAGGAGTTTAGAAAGCAAAGAAGTCTTCTCTGAACCTCGTGACTCAACTGGAAGGTCTCCTTTACCCTTTTGTGTCTTCAGTCTTTGTATAAATCATTCTAGTTTGATTTTAACTTGATTTTCCTTTGTACACTTCATCCATGTATTAAGTAATAGAGTTAACCTTGTCATCAAACTCTGTGAAGGTGTGTTTTTATAAGCTCCTGTTAAATCAATTTTGCTAATACCGTTTACGGTGATTCTTTAAGCAGCCTAAAACACTCATTTGCGACAAAGGCTTAGCTCCATTATTTCAGTAATTGTTTCAAGGAGTGATAGGCAGGTAATTAACTCACCTCTTACCCTCTTTTCTGTCAAATTAAACCAGCCCAAATCCTTCCACCTGTCCTTGTAGGCCATGTTCTCGCAGCCTTTGACTATCTCAGTAGCCCTCTAGTGGCCCCTCTCCAGTTCCTCAGCACTGGATTTACCCACTATATGCTGCCCTTCTCTACCTTAATATCTTTAAAAATCTGATCCAAATACGAAGACTAACTAATCTGCCCAAAGCCAACCGAGATAGTTATTAGTCATATTTTCCAAGCAATTTAGGAACCAAAAGAGGTAGATAGGAGATTAGAGAGATTTTCAAAATTACCCAGGCACCTAGCAGCTGCTTTAACTATTTGGTATAATCTTGACCTGCTTCCTACTGACTCCCAGGCAGGCCTTCACTTAAAGAGCATAGCTCCAAGGTAACTACTTCTGAAACAAGAAGTAGATGGATGTAGATTAAAATGTATTCAAGCTCAGGGGGTTGTATGTGAAGCAAGGATGCACATAAAGGTTTGTTTGGAAGGATGTACAATGATTGATGGCCTGCCAAGTATTGTCATTAATGAATCCACCAGAGATTTGCTTTACTATGCTTGAAAGGGTAGCTTCAGCCTGGATATTTGTTGGTTTGCACACAGGTTGTTAACATTTCAAATCTGTATCCCTATAAATATCCCCAGAAATTCAGAAATAATGCAGAGATACTGCATGGTCTTTGGATATTGTTCAACTTCTAGAATGAAGTGACTAAGGTTATGATTAACACTGTTTAATTTATTTATATTGCCATTGCACCTGAGAGCTGTAATCATTAACCAGGGGACCTACTTCAACTTCGTGCACTGTTCGAATGCAGAACAAAGCAATAATCCCTGGTCCAGCCAGTAATCAGCATCAGAACAAGGAAACAGAAAGCCGATGGGTATAAACACAAGGGTGAGTATAAGAAACAGCAAAATGGCGTTGATCAGAAGGACAAGCAGGACCATCAGGGTACCAGAGGATACTATGAATTTTTGTAGGCATCACAGTATTGGAAAAGGAGTGATCTCCTTTGTGGTAGAAAAATGGGATTGAAGTGAGGTCTGAGAAGAAAGAATAACAGCTTTGCATCACCTACGTTGAGCATAAGCTGGTGACAGGACACCCATCACAGGACTCCCACGTGACAGTGCAAGATTTTAGTGAGGACACAGTGAGGTGAGGTTAAAATTATCTCTTAAGTTTCCCTGTTGGCTGGTGTGAAGAGCTGCTAGCTGGAGGTGAAAGGACTTTTGTTTGGAAGGGAGGGAGCTGAGGCTACTGGTGGATAACTGCTATCTCCATAAAAGAAAATGTGTTGAAACTGTGGTAGGCGGGAAAGAGCTCGGTGTGCGAGCCATTAAACTGGGACAGTTCTTTTCCGTACTCTGGGAAAAGGTGGGAAGTGGCGGGGTTGACTACTTGGTAGAAGACTCCATTTTTCTCCCTCTCCTTTCAGCTGTTGCTCTACTACCATTTCTCCCCTTTGGTGTTTTTGGCAATATCAGTTTGACGATGTTTCTCCTTCAACATTAGCCTACCTCTGTTCTGTAAAATTTGCAAGGAAACCTGAGTCTTGCAGCAGTCTGGAAGGTTTTGTGGTGTAGGTGGCATGCAATGATGGTGTTCGCTTTCATCCCTTTTACTCTTGGCTGTTGAGATGGCACTTAGTGTTCAGGAGCTGCACTGAAGTTTTGACCACCTGGACAAGTTTCTGTCTCATTAACCCCTTCTATTATCCTCAGCTCCTTACAGCAGGAGGTGAGCAATAGGAAGATCACAGGCAAAGCAGCCAGTTAATTAACACATCAGTGCACCATCTGCCATACCTTCCCGACTCACCAGAGAGGAGCTCTGCTCTCGCTGACGTTACCAAGAACCTTATTAAGAGATAAGAACCCCCGAGAGACAGGGTATGTTAGGCGTGAAATGTAGAAAAAGCAGGGAGGCACTTAATATATAATGAATGACATGAGCAGTTATGGTAAGAATAGGTAGCACCCTGTCGTGGTTTAACCCCAGCTGGTAACTAAGCACCACGCAGCCGCTCGCTCACTCCCCCCCCCGCCAGTGGGGTGGGGGAGAGAATTGGAAGGAAAAAGGTAAAACTCGTGGGTTGAGATAAGAACAGTTTAATAGAACAGAAAGGAAGAAACTAATAGTGATAATAATAACAATAATAAAATGACAATAATAATAAAATAATTGGTATATACAAACCAAGTGATGCACAATGCAATTGCTCACCACCCACTGACCGATGCCCAGTTAGTTCACGAGCGGCGATCCCTCCCAGCCGCACTTCCCCCCAGTTTCTATACTGGGCATGACGTCACATGGTATGGAATACCCCATTGGCCAGTTTGGGTCAGCTGCCCTGGCTGTGTCCCCTCCCAACTCCTTGTGCCCCTCCAGCCTTCTCGCTGGCTGGGTATCAGAAGCTGAAAAATACTTGACTTAGTCGAAACGCTACTTAGCAACAACTGAAAACATCAGTGTGTTATCAACGTTCTCCTCATCCTAAATCCAAAACACAGCACTATACCAGCTACTAGAAAGAAAATTAACTCTACCCCAGCCAAAAGCAGGACACATCCTAGTAAGGGGAAGGAAGCGGGCAACCAGAAAAGAGGTCTATGGATTAGAGAAGGCTACGTGAGAATAAGAGTTATCCATAATGATTTATTACTCTCTCAGACATGCTTGTGAAACCCCCATTATTTCTTTTAATGTCAAATAGAATGGAGTGGGGTACAGGGGTGGCCCTGGTTTTGCCCGTATGAAGTGTCTTTGTTGACTGAACGAACTACTGTGGCACACTGGAAGCATGTGGATTCATCTCACGTGATAAATTTAGGAATGTATAGATGAGATAAAAAGGATTTTATTTCAAATTCTAAACGCTCTCCTGAAAGGATGTGAAATGTGCCTAGAAAATTAAATAAGTCTTCCTTACTCAGGTAACCTATATTTCAAAAAATTCCTGTGGAGTTTCAAGTTTAACTAAAGGATTTAAACCACACCTGTGAGTATGGACTCAGAGCTAGCTACAGTACTGAGGGAGATTCATTTCTTAATGTGTTTCCTCTGAAAAAACGAGTAGGATTTGAACCTCCAAAACTCAGTTTTATCAAAATGCATGCACTAGAGAAAATGTGGAGTGAAAAAGAGAAAACAGAAAGGAGCTCAGTAAGAAGATCCCTGCCCACAAGAAGACAGGGCTGGGTCTTTTTCTTTGAGTGTTTTCTGAGGCCAACAGCCTTTCAGTGAGTTCCTGAGTGACAGACCCCTCTGAGTTTTGTTTGTGTGTCTGCTCTTCGCCTTTCTCACCTGTCTACTAGCTTTGATTGCTTTTGCGAGCCCCTTGTTTGCTGAGATTTCACACTTTTTCTGAGTTACAGAAGATGTTCTTGCTCTTCTTGCTCAGATGCTCACAAGTAAGGCTCAATCTCCCTGTCTCCTCAGAGCATTTTGCCTGACCCAGGGTCCAGCAGCCAGTACTGTACTGCCCAGATATACATAATATGCTTTTCTAAACAAAAGCATACTATGGATACATTATAAACAGTGAAGAAAAAGATGCTACTTGCCATAACTGTGAAATAACATTTGTCTGTGAAATCCTTCTAACATAACACAATTCTCTTTGCCTAAACCCTGCATTTTGTAATTAAATGTAGAAGACAAAATTAAAGAATAAACCCTTATACTTAGCTTATATGATTTAAAAATATTTTTTCATTTGAAGGTAACGTGAAATATTTATGGTGATAAACTCTAAAGCTCTTTGAACTTGAATAAGATGTAAAAGACCTTAAAATAATCCGCATCTTAATATGCAATTCTTAAAGGTCTTGTTGTACTTGTATAACGCCAAAATAAGACATGCATGAATATACAGGACAACTCACCTAGAATGGTTTTCTAGCTGAATAAAGTTAGTGTTCTGAAAGGTCATAGCAGATAAACTTTTTCTTATTGCAAGCCAAGTAGGTCTCCAATGTGTATGACATTTCAAATACCTTCATGGAGAAAAAAAAATGGACTTCTTGTTGGATTTGTCTCCGTTGTGTTGCTGAGTTTGAGATAGAAGTATGCGACAAAGCTCTGAAACACACTTTTTGCTTGTTTTTTAGCCTCATCTGAGAAGATCTCAGGATTCTTTGCTACAGTCTGTCTCATCCAGGCATCTAGCACAAAGCCTTAAGAAGTGTCAGGTAAACACATGTAATCCCTGCTCCACCTCACCCTTTGGTTTCTAGCCAGGCTTAGGTTCTCCTGCTGCTCCTACATAGTTTGATAGGAATAATCTTTCCTTGCCTGACCCTGACTCTTTTATTCTCATCCTCCAGGCATTTTGTATGACTTCTGATACTAACAGACATGATATTCAAGTCCCTAAATCCAATCTGCGGTTTTAGATACCTTGCTCTGTCATTTTATTTTCACCTTTCTTTATCTAATTACTTCTTTCTGTGCCTGAAACTCTCTATTTTTACACTTGGACTTACCTGCTAGATGTTTATACTAGCATACCTTAATTTTCTACCTTTTAAAAAAAGCACTGTGTGCTGAAGCTACATTTTGTTTATGTGACAGCTGAGTTTCTCATATCAACAAACAAATTAAGTAGTCAAGTATTTAGATTCAGGACCATATATTTCTTAAGTGGATCCTACGTTCTCCTTCATCTAAAACGTAAATGTACATTGTCATTTACATTCCTATTTTAAAGCAGACAAGTCAAGATAAAAGTCTTGCTTACATTCATCTTTCCACCTTGTCTAAGAATGACAGGTCTGGAGGTTTTCACACCACTCCTGATTACAACTATTATTTGGTTTTGGGCAAAGCATGGAAAAGTGGGCTGACTATAAGGTGGTTTTTGTCTGCATGAAACCAGAGAAAAGACGTAATTGATGGTCTAGTTAGGCCCTCTTACCTGCAAAAAATATTAGATGCTATTACTACAAATGCAGAGACAATTCCTTTTAGGATTTTGTATCAAATACCATTCCCCTTTGTGTCTTTTAAATCCTCAGTAATTTCCTGGGGCTGTACAGTCAGTGCAAACCGTTGTTGTTGAATTACTAAACATTCGAAAGTATACTAATAAAACACCTTGTCATACTCCTGTAACAGCCAGCATGGCCATAAATAAAGTCAAGCCCTTAAGTCACGTAGCACTTTTTGAATGTCTACAGTAAATAGCTCAGGAAAGGAGCTCTCGCTGTTACCAACAGCACTGGAGATGTTTATAATCATTTATAATACAACACGTCAGGAACAGAGAGACCTTGCGTTACAAATTTGGCATTAGGGTACATGTAGCAAACAGTGCATAAGACTACTATAAAAACATAGATATATTGAAAGAATATTCACCGTTTTATTAATGATCATTTAGAGATGTTTTTACATTCTTCCATGTATTTTCTTGCAGAAACTGTCTACTTGATCTATTATATCCAGTGAGGAGACCTTGTTTGCATTGACATCTATACACTTGGAAATAGATAAATGGAAACTATCAGAATTAATGTATTGATAATGGTTATCTTTACAGTCTTTTAGTCCTGGTGTGCCATAATCCAAAGATACAAGTGGTTTTAACTAATCTCAAGGAATGCAGAGCTTATTTTTTATTTTTATGTAGTAGTACTGCAATGCACTGCATTGTAAAACAAAAGTGGGTTGTTGCAAAGGGCTCAGATGTGTACCAGCTAGCGCCAAGCTGTCAACCCTTCTGTATACTGGGGAGCAGCTGCTCACTGGAGTAGGCTCTCTGACTTCAGCTGGTGGTGATAAGCAGATAGCTGGTTCCCATAAGTGACTTTGTCTGAGGAGCAGTACCGTAAACAGTTCAAAATACAACGCAGACCTATTAAATAAAGGCCAGTTAGAATGAGTTCTAACTGTGAGAAAGTCTCCTGCTCATGACTGTGGTGTTTCATAAAATGTTTTCAGAATGGTGTAACTCCACTGGGACTGCAACAGCAGTCTGAGCTATTAAGTCCCTGGAGGTTGCATGGATTTCAGGTCTCTCTGGCCTTAGACTTAATATTGAGAATGTCTCTTTAGGTCAGATTTTGTAAAGGCATTTACATGCTGACCTTGTTTTCTTGCCATCCTTTGCTTGTGTTACCTGTGAGGACTCAAATATTTTCAGAGTAGAGAGCTCTTACGAGGTGCTGTTGTTGCAGATGTATGAGTTGCAGGTACAGTGGATATCCCTGGCTTCTACTGTCAAATAAACAACAGTAATTCAAGTTATTCCTGATGTACTTCATTTCAAGTAAGCACCGAGCCATTTCACGTTTATCTATTTAATGTAGCTCCCAGCAGATCTATGTCTGGTTGAAAATCTGTTTAGGCTGGGCAAGTACAAAGGCTTAGGTACACACAATAATTCCTGAACAATGTAAGTATGGGAGATCTATAGCTAATAATAAGTGACTATGTGGGAAGGGATGTTTAGGGTCCTGACAAAATTATAGGCTGAGCCTGCCAACTAGTTGGTGGTTCTGGTCAGTTCAAACATTTGGTGTTTTATCTTCGATAAAATAAATGTGTTTATACATGCTGTTCCTGACTGCCAGATGTCACCATAGATCTGGGATCGGAGGGAGGTTTTGATGCAGAAATGACTTTAGGGTGGTATGGTAGAGTGTCGCGTGGAGTATTCGTCACTGCAGTAATTAACGTAAGCAGTAATGACCTCCAGGTCAGGTAGATTCTTATACTTAATGACTGCCTGAGCAGTGAACATTGCCTCAGATCATTAACTCCTCCAGACAGTCATTTGTGTAACTTAGCTGCCAGTCATTCTTGCCCAACATTAACAGATATTCATAGCTGGTTTCCCAAACTTCCCTTGTCATTCAATGGTAGGGAGTGTTACGCCTCTTTCAACCAGAAACGGTTTAAAAGTGTCCTAGTTTACATAAAATTTCCTGAAAAAATGATTATCAGGGTAATAGTTTGCATTCGACTTGGGCTGCAGTAAAGTGGATGAGATACCCATTTCCCAATACTTTTTTTAATTTGATGAGAAAATACACGCTGGGCCTAAACCATTTTGTGTTTAAATAATCTTACTGTGACATTACTGTACAGAAAATAGCTGCAAACTAAACTGCATTATGACAATACTTTTCTAGTCACATTTACCTGACTCCACAGCAACAGATGTTGTTGTCATACTATCTGAAAACCAGTACAACCTGAGCTCATTTAATTACTGTTTTAGAAAGTGGATTCAGGTACCAATCTCTTCTGCTGGGTGGATTTAAAGAACAGTTTAGCATAGTATTTGTTCCATTACATTATCTCTGCAAATCTGTCTAGAAATCCTGAAAAGGTCTAGGATGCATAAAAGAGCTGCATTCTCATTCTGCAGCAAACAAATTGAAGTTATTTCAATAGACTGAAGATTAGATGGCAAGATAACATTTTTAAAGGTCATTCACAGTATCTGGCATGGAAGAGTTTGCAACTGAAGGCGGTATTTCTCTTATTGCTTTACTAGTTCAGGGTCTACTAATCAGGATATCCTCGTCTGTGTTCCCAACTAAAGTTAAGTAAACAATAAATCTCTTCCGTGAAAGTTCTCTCCTTGTTTTTAAAGAGATCAAGTCGATCTCATTTTGACAGAACAACTCAATAAGCTAGTGGAGATGTGGCTAGCATAAAACACAGTAATGACTTTGGAAGACAAATTTGAACACCTTTTTTTTTTTTTTTTTTTTTTTTTTTAATTTTGGTGGGGTCATTACTTAGTGGCTTCATATGTTGAGGGGGGGGGGGGGATGGAAATGCGAATCAAAACCAGCCATACTAACTGGATGTTTCAGTTCTGTTCCATATAGGAGAACCAGTTACAGATTTGCTTCAATTAAAAAAATGTAGTTGAATTGCTCATTGGCAATCTTAGCATATGTCAGACTTAATTAAAAAAAGAATAGAAATGGACTGTAGAGGTTTTGGGAGTCTCCTGAGAAGTTTTTGGGTGCTGACATGGGCAAAAAGTATTGAGAAAAAATCAAGTACTTGCATTAAGAAAAAAAGATTACTTTTATGTAGTGAGGACTGTATGGCAGGTGAGGCTGACAGTGAAACTGTATATCATTTCTGGCTTGTACAGTGTTGATATCAAGATATCCTTTTTGCCCAAGGAAAACTAACCAAAGTTGTATTGACAGCTGGATTAGTGTAAATATTATTTCATGTCCATTGAAATTCCTATGCTTTGAATATTTTTTTTCCAGCAGTCGTAAGAAAATGGCAACAGTCCTAGTATAATCTGTTGGAGATGTACTACTACAAATTTTTAATCACAATTCTGATTTCCCTTCATACAGAAATACTTCTGTTCCTTGCCAGTCCCTCACACTCCTATTCAGTAGAAAGTAAAAAATGTAAAATATTTTCCAAATTCTGTTAGTTCTTATCAAGAACCTGAGCCTTCTGTTCTATGAAAATTCTCTGATTTGGGAAAAATGAAAGTATTTTCTGAATGTTAATGATTTCAGGGAGAAATGGGAAATGCATATCTATGGATTCGCTTATGTCCTTAAATATTGTAAAATGTATTTACTATACACATGTGGAACCACAATACTTGAGGTATCAGGTGTCTGGGACTTGTCAAGGTCTCATGTGTTTTACACATTTATTTAGAAGTTTTTTATCATACTTACTGCAGCAAATCACTCTGTAGTATGACCTATCTCCCTTTATGCATTACAGTTGTCTTCTGTAATTCCTAAAAAGATTTAAAAACTCAGAGGAATGTAGAGGAAATGATAGCATTTTGTTCAGGTGTGGTATCTCATCATCTCTTGTCCCTTTGTTTAGACCAGAGGTAGATAGGTGCCTAAAAACATAATGTAATTGCAACCTTGATTTTTAAACTACTCTTTAGAAAAATTGTCAATAACGTAAATGGCCGGAGTCGCTTTACTTCTACTTTCATCCAGAAGGGTTTGATTTAACATTTTGGCTAAAGCACCAGAAGCTTCAAGCCTGTGTGGAATAAAGAAATTTTCAAGACGTATGTGAATTTTGGTCAAGGGTTCCGTTATGAAGGAATACAAAGAGAAATATTGTGAAGAAATGACTCTTTCTACTACCACTTCTTCCATTTCAAACTCCAACTCTTCTTTAACTTTCATATTGACAGAACACGGCTATGTTATTTTTTGTACCTCTTTGTAATGAACTTCTCTTGCTCTGTAGCTTTCTTGGAGTGTCCTTTGATTCTTCCCAGAATGATTTCCAGCTTTTTGCTGACACCTTTGCGTTATTCTTATTCATAGAATGTGCTTGACTTTCAACTTTATAGAATTCCTTTTGACCCTTTTTAGAAACACCTAGGGGTTAAAGCTTTAATCCCAAATGCCTTTCGAAGCATCTTTTGACTCTGTCCCACATTTATCACGCTCTCATCTTTATAAACCCTGGCTTATCTGTCAAAAAAATGAAACAACCTCCTCTTTCCTACACCTCCACAATTTTCTCACCCTCCTGTGGTTCAGAAGCAGCATGGATTATGCCTGTGTGAGGTCGATAGGAAGGTTGGTAGGGAAGGACCCCTGGAGGTCACCTTCTCCCATAGAGGTAGGTCGTGTGCCCTCAACCCCTGACTGTCTTGGAGACTCTCTGCCAGACCCTCTCCACTTTCTCCACGTCCCTCTTGAACTGAGGGGGACCAAAACTAGGCACTAGAAACTCTCGCAGATGCACTTCACCGCTGCTGAGTAGGTGGAATGTAGCTCCCCTTGCTAGCCACGCTTCTCCTAACGTAACCTGCTATATGAGTTGCTCTATTTGTGGGGCGGGCATGCTTCTCACCTTGGTGCCCCCAGGAGCCCCCAGGGGCTTTTCAGGAGGATGATACCCCAGGGAGGTCCCCCTCGACAGCAGCCCTATGTCCCTGATACCCCATCCCCAAGTCCATTTCTTCTTCCCTAGTTGTCTCTTCAGTCTCTCCACCTCTGAGTTTATTTCTGCTCCTTTTTTGGTAGACCCCAGCTGCAACTCCCTTCTGTCTCTGATCTTGTGCAGGTTATCCTCAGCTGCGGATTACTGAGGCCACAGGTGGTTTGAGGACTTGTTTTCAAAGGGTGAAAAGGCACTGAAATGATGATTATAAGTTTGAAAACATAGTAAAAAGAATGTCATGGACTGCATGTATTTTTTGTTGTTTCAATACCCATACCATAAAGACGGAAAAATCAAAATTTATGTATGGATGGTCCGAGGTTTTTATCACTTGAAATATTTACAGCGAGCTTGGGTAGCTCGTATTGCTCTATCTCAACCAGAAGTCATCAAATGCATGCAGGAGCTGCTGGCTCAAATTCTGTGTCCACTTCTATGAAAACAGTTAGATGAATTGATAACAGTGCCTCTGGCCTTCAAAACCTGGGTAGAAGAGTTTGTCATGAGAGATTATCATCCTACATATGGTTCTTTTACATGTGGTTTATTAACTCTGTGGGAGCTGGAGAAAAATAAGACTGAAACAGAATCCTCTTGCAGGAAAATAGGAAGAATTTGCTGCTTTTTATGTCTGTTACTTTCTCAGATGGAAATAAAGCCAAATCCTGTGAAAAGGTATAAGCTCCATCAGAGCTGCCCAAGTCTCCATGGAGTAATATGTGGATATCTGCTGCTCATGTATCAGGCAAATTTAGACTGACTCTCTTCTGATACTGGAAGGGAAAATGGTGGGGGGGGACGACAAAAATAATGCCATTAAATCACAACACATGTAGCATTTTTTAATACAATCAAGGGGGTATTAAAAAGGTTGATTATTGCCTACCAAGACTAAACTATCTAGGTTTCCTTCTATAGTTCAAGCCTGTTTTCAATCCTAAACGGTGGTTTAGAGCCAGATACTGACATAAACGTTTTGAATCGTCCCTTGGGGAATCTGATTCTCATTCCTGGTTTGTAGAGGAACTGGGGAGACAAGTTTGAAAAGGCTAAAGTGTATCTTTCTGAATACCCCCCCCTCTCACCTCACCTTTCCAAGGGTTCTCAACCCACAGTTCTACAAGTTTTTGGTACTGAGAAGAGGAAAAGCAAGCACGTGGGAAACAGATTTGGAAACTATTGCGTGATGGATCTGTAGTCAAGAAGTCAGCCTTCTTTGTGTGGTAGGATTGGGAAAAATTGTTGATAATAAACTTAATTTGAAATGATGCCTTTTTCTCTGCAGTGTGTACATAAAGAGTTATTATACCAAAGGCTGAGGTTTCCTTTCCTTAATTTTATGTAGCCTACTTCCTTCATGTGCAGGGCTCAGCAGCAACTGCAGTCACATTTTTAGAACACTGTATTCAAGAATATCAGGCTGTTACCGACTTGTGTTCCCAAAGCATTCAGGGACACTAATAATCATAGCTGTCAGAAATCATGTCCATCACAAATAGTGTGTAGATCAGCACATCCTTCTAAAGTGAGTGCGGTTAAACACACCAGCCCCAGCGGATTTGTTAAGCAGTATTGTCTTGCTTTAAGCCTACTAAAAGTGTCTTTTTCTGCAGGCCTGCACCTGGAGAGAATGGGGCTGAATAACGTCTTTCAGATCGGTGATCATCAGGCTAAGCCTTCTAAACCCCTTGGTAACAGAGGGTAGTAAGGGTCAAGAATTCATGTGTCATGAGTAGTAGCTCTAAGGGAGCTCAGGAAGCTGTTTTACTGAAAGATACTAATTATTATATTGTATTGTATTGTACTGTATCGTGCTAAGTTTCAAGTGCCTAGTTTTGGTCCCCTCCGGTTCAAGAGGGATGCTGCGTAACAATAACTGTCTGGCAATAGTCATTCCCACTGTATCTGTGATTAATGTGCACGCTCCACACTGATTATTCACAGCTCTGAAGTCCAGAGGGCAATAGAAATATTCTTCAAGGTTGGTATTGATTTTTCTTATCTTCAAGTTATGAATTTCTTTCTGCCCCGTGATTACTCCAGACTTTCTTCTGAAAAGTTTGGAGCTGGACCGGTATTTCTGTGGCCTCATGACAACACATTCCTGTTGCTGCGTGTTTGGGAGGTAGGTCAAGAACAGTCCTCAGCAAACAGGATGGCTTTTGGTATGAGATGCTGCAGGAATTGTCTTCGCGTGCATTTACAAGATCTCACTTTGAGCTCTATTTGCACTGTCTTTGGCTTCCAGCATCTCTACTTGCACAGCAGCAAGTAATTTCTGGAACAGCCCAGCAGAATGGGAGCTGCTTTATTCAACTGGTGGGGGCAGGCTGCTATTACTGCAGGTGACTTGTGCCTGAGCATCACCTGAGACGGAGGCTGGATATTGAAAAGAACACGAAAACTTGGCATTAATTGAACTTCTAAAGAATGTATTCATAGTTACCAGGAGCGAGCAGGTAAGACTGCAGTGATTTTTTTTGAACCAAAGTCTTCTCTTGCCCATTTGACCGTACTTAACGTCTGTGCCTAACACAACTGAACGTAGTACGAACTCACAGTATCGCAGCGGGCCCATAGGATGCAGTTCTTGCTGTCAGCGCGGGCATCCTTTTTCCATTAGCTTAACTAAGGTAAGTCTCTAGTGTAACATTAAAAGTAGAAAGAAATTTCTGTAGGTGCTCGGGCTGCAAGCAGTGTATACATTCATAATAATTGAAAGCTGAATGAAGAGTGAGGTCCACTGTACCCTGAGATTTTGGGTTACAGGCTGTGGATCCCTCAGTGCAAACTGCCTCAAACATTAGGTTATCTCTTTCCCAATTAGCAATCATGTATTTTTATAGTAAGTTTTGTTATTTATGACATAAATGTATATAACGAAAATATTTTTAATTTTATTTTTTATATCTTTTAAATGAAATATTTTATAAAAATTCATGGTTTTCCTGGCACATGACCTGTTTTTAATAATTTTAAGATGTCAAGAAATAGACGTCATGGACATTCTAGGTATGAGTTGCAACAGCAACCAATGGAATCAAGCATACATTGTCAGTTATGCAGTATCCTAGTCCTTTGCAGACCTATCGGTGACTGACAAGCCCTGTACTTCTCCTACCTCACCTCTCCATTCTTTCTGCATCTACATCTTACTCTGTCATGTACCTCATCTGCTATAACTTTTAGCATGTTGTCTTGCAGAGTGTCTGGCCCAGGACTGTTCTCTTTTTATTTTCTGTTGACTCTCCCTGGCAGAACCACTCATTTGTTTTCTTGTCTGTATGTGCTATTCTCAGCCTACACCTTATTATATTCATCTTCACTTAGTTGCATTTTTTTTTCTTCTTTTTTTTTTTTTCTTCTTTTAAGAGCCTTGTAGACATTCATCTGATCACCCCGTGGGACTCGGCACAGGGTCCACCATACCCTGGGCCACAGAGCACTGACACCAATATGAGGATGCTGCAAATGGCGTTTATTCAACTGCGTCACGCCCTTATATACTGCCTGTCGGTCATCCCGCCTCCTTTAACCCTTCTCTTTCCGTACATCGCGAGATCTTCCGAGCGCCAATCCCTACAATTCCCCCCTCACTATGGCGGATGACCGACGGTACAAACTGGCGTTACAGGTATAAGTGATCCCACCACCTCATAGTAATTCGTGTACTGGTGGGTACCCGCACTCTGTATAAAGAGTTTCCGCACGCAAACAGTCAGTGCTGGTATCCCACAACAAACCATAATAACCACCACCAAAAGGATTCCAAATAGAGTCAACGTTTTCAGTCAATCAAAGACAGGAGCCATTGCCAGGTCGACGAGAGGAGATTGTCAAGCCACTGTCACCTGCCTCCTGTAATTGATTGGCTTTGTCTAAAAGCATATCATAGTCCCCCGCTTATGGGGTACACACAGCGGTTGCTGTAAAGTGGATCTGCGGTGTTCAAAACATCGGTCACACCATTTTGATGTTCGGCTGGTGCGCCTCCAGAGTTGTTGTCCACAGCGGTCATACTTGACAAGCACCCAAGGGTCACAACGACCACAGTGCAGGTACTCAGATGATCTTCTGAATGGCATCCTGCAAAATAACTCACAACAAATCGTTATTGACTGAGGTCTGGTTTCAACCACCGTGACGGCACCCAGCGCACACGTGAGTCTGGGTGCTCTGATGACTGTACTGCAGCATACCCTCTTCCCTGTGTCACCAAGCGCCACCCTCCTTCCCACTTTCCTGTTGGGTCTCAACTAGTGCTGCTTGTAATCTGTTTGTCCAAGCTTCCTTCTAAATCAAAAAAAAAAATGGGAGTCAAAATCATACTGCAAAACTGTCGCGAATCCCAGGGAGTCAGTGAACCTGAAAAAAAAACCACGTCTAACAGAGAGCCTGTCATGGGATGTCCTAAGCCGTATTCATCCATGGTCTTCTTCACTTGTTGCAAAAGCTTGCTATCCAACGGAGACCACTCCACCCCTACACCACCTGGACCAGCTCGGACTGGGCAAACTAAAGGGGGTCCTTCAAAGCGTATGCCGTCCATAACACATTCCTTTGCTACAATTTTCCAGTCTGGCAACGTGATCTTCGGTGAATCGGGAACTCCTTTCTGTTCCCCAGCTGCTTGTAGCAGCTGCCGCTGTTGCTTCACCTGCTCCTGTATCTCCTCTACTACTCGCTGCAACATCTGCAGCGGATCTGTAGCTGGGCCGGGCACAGGTATTAAAGACATAGGCGTTGCTGTTTCACTGGCTGCTGCCGACTGCGCCTCACAGCCGGAGATAGCCTTTTGTTTTACCGCTGCGTGCGGCGGACGACAGCGGTGTCCGCCCACCAGCTGCCACGCCTCCTCTAACCGTTGAGCCGACCCCTCGATTGAGTCCGGACCACTCTCTTCCTCTTCCGCTACGCGCGTAAGAGGGGGTGTCCTGACTTTCCTTCCTCCTTCCTTTGGCCGTGCTCCGCCTCTCCCGACCTCCGGAGAGACATCCGGGGAGAAGGCGGATGTCGGCGCCATCTTAGGGTGAGCTTGTGGCGCGGTTCGCAAAACACGTCCCGGCACCCAATCCTCCGGATCATACAGGGGAACCGCTCCCTCCTCTGCCTGCTCCTTTTCCGATCCCTTCATCACCGCCCTCTCCGCCTCCTCTAGTCTCTGCCTCTCCTTCTCCCGTCTCCTTTGCTCCGCCACGGGTTCCTCTGCCTCCTGAATTAACTGTCGATCTTTCTCCCGCTCCTCCTCTCTCGCCCGTTCACGCTCCCGTTCAAACTCCTCCCAAGGGTATCCCGGTGGTTCGGCCGGTGCCGACGGCTGCACTGGGAGCACCAGAGGCGTCTGCTCCGCTACCTCCGTCAGCCCTTCTGTCCGTGCCCCCCCATCCGCCTGCACGCCCCGCTCCGCCTGCGCGTGCATCAATCTCTTTGCTTCCTTCCATGTTAAGCCCTCCTCCCGCACTTTCCTGAAAATCGCCCTAATCCGCCCCCACGTCTTTAACTCCGGACCATGCTGCGTCGCCATAGCCCGTTCCGCTAAAGCCGCGGTGCATTTCGGCCAGCACTCAGGAGACAATATGTCCCCCGGGCGCTCTATCGCTTCCTCTTTCAGGAGCCGCTCTAGGCAAGCTTTCGCTTCTTTTTGTCCCATAGGGATTTTTACCTCTCTAGAGCACGAGTCCAACACCTTCAGGACTCCTTCCATGCCTGGCCAGGCCTTCGATTACGCCCCGCGTAATCCGCCGATGTCCAATCACGTCGGGGTCACCACTTGTAGACATTCGTCTGATCACCCCGTGGGACTCGGCACAGGGTCCACCATACCCTGGGCCACAGAGCACTGACACCAATATGAGGATGCTGCAAATGGCGTTTATTCAACTGCGTCACGCCCTTATATACTGCCTGTCGGTCATCCCGCCTCCTTTAACCCTTCTCTTTCCGTACATCGCGAGATCTTCCGAGCGCCAATCCCTACAGAGCCTCCGTGCTTCTAATCCATAAGTCACTGCAGGAAGGACTCACTGATTGAAAACCTCTCTCTCCAGGCAGAATGGTAAATTGCTTTTCATTATATGATTCAGATTTCTTGAAGTCTTCAATTTTACCTAGGTCCACTTTTATTGAAAAAACCCACAAAGACAATCAAAGCCAAATACAGACTAAACAAAAATACCTTTTTAGGATTATGTTGAAAGCAAATATTTTAGTTTGCATATCTTTAAGTGCAATTTACTGCAGGAGTGCAAACCTGTGATTTTTAGAGTCTGAGTCTAGACGTATTTATTGCTGAAAGCAGCCAGGTGCTTTACTGGTAGGGCAGAGAAAAACGCAGGAGAATTTCAGCAGTAGTGCCTCACTTACTTAGTGGCAGGGAGGATTCTGTCTAGCCTGGTGTTTGCAGTTTTGCTTGCAGCAGTCTAGGAATAGCTGGTTGTGGCATGCCTGATGCTCATTTTTGTAACTTGAACTGTGATGAAGAGCCCCAAAGACAGCGTACCAAAATCTGGCTTTCTGGAGCTACTTGTGGAACAAAATTGTTCCCTTGTAAAGATGTGTTTCTCCTTTTCTTCCATTGATCATGCACTAATGAATTTATTTTGAAAGACTAACTCACTTGGTATGGACACACTTGAAGTTTGATTTTACACCAGAAAAAAGTGACTTATTTCTTAGTCAATGAAAACCCCACTTAAAATAAATGCATCTGTTCTTCATTCATGAGCTTACAAAGGGAGTGGCACAGCTTTTCAAACAAAAATAATGAAATTGCTGTCAAATATGGAAGGGCTAAGAAAGCACATTTTAGTTTCTTCCCTAATGCCTTTCTCCAAAGACACACTCATAAACACTCACACATATAAAGGTCAGAGTCAAGCCTCCAGCAACTGTGGAAGTTAATTTTCTTTGCTTCATTGTCTTTTTTTTTTTTTTTTTTTTTTTTTTAATTTACTGCAATTCCTGAGCACTTATGCTGTCAGTAAGAGTTATGGAAGCTCTAGGCAGCGAATCATTTCATAGCTTATCTGGGGATTGCCACATTTCATACACATATTGTACATTGTCTCGTGTCCTCGTACCAATCTGTTAGGATGGCATAGTTTCAAGTTAGTCAGACTTGCCATAGGGAGTTAGAGAATCTGCCAAGATTGGTACGAAACAAGGAACAGGACACTAGTGAAACTTTCCCCTCCTTGGAACATCCCGTATCTGCAGTATTGATGTGCTGGAGGTGTTTTGGGTTAACTTCTGCGCTGTGGTCCTTCTGCAGAACTGGAGGAGCCCATTATATATTCCCTTCAGACTTTTCAAATGATACATGCATTGATCCGGCCTCTCGAGGAAAACCTCAAATTCAGCTAAAATCATCTCAACCTGGCGTATAGTAAGTATAGATTCAAATAAAGAGATCTTAAAGGTGCAGAAATTCAGGTGAACCCCCCCCACCACCACATTTTTATCTCTCTTTGCTCAAGCTTTTGAAAACATAACCCGTTAAGGGCTGAGTAATTGTATTCAGGATCAGACTCTCCACATAATCTTTTTCATATCTATTACAGGTTCACGGGTTGTGACAAGCCTAATGCTTGACGCTCAGAGTAACAGCTTTGCTGTGCAGGAGGTGTTATTTTTCCATCTTCTAGCTTTTAAAGACAGGCTGAATGCACGTAATAAAATAGTAGATGTGTATCTGTGACATAATGTATCTAGGAAACATTGCGATTATGAAAACCTTATGACTAGTTGTTAAAAACCCAATCTATTCTTCTTAATAAGTGTGAGGACTTGCTAAAGCCCTAACTACAGGTAATATAATTTATTTTTTTTTTATGTTGCCTGGAAGAGAAGCTTCCAGAAAAGTTTCAAACAAGACTGAAATTCTCAGTTTCTGGAAAGTTTCATAAAGTGTTTGGGACATCGATAATGATGCTTCTGTCTCTTGCCAATGACCTGTGCTTACCAGAGTCTTCCTGTAAAAGAGGAAAAGAAAAGAAATGCATTTATGTGTTTTCCTGACTTATGTGAGAAAACTATATGCATATGTAGAATGAAAGAAGAAATTTAGCCACTTTACATACACATCAGATGTGTAAATCTATGTTTACACTAGCATGGGCAAAAACCTAGCTAGAAATTTTTTGCTTTGCTTACACTGGTATGAACAAGAGATAGCTCTGATGAGGGCTGTGGATTTATTCCAGATTTATGGCGGTATAACAAAGAACAAAACCTGGCCTAAGTTGCTTATCTCTTTGAGTAAGTTCATTTACTTGCACTTAAAGTAATTTTATTTGTGATCTGTCTTTTTTATTTGGGATTGAATCTGTATTGTTCGCATGTAAGAGAGAAGGATTTTCCCGTACCCAGGAACTTGAGACTGTCAGGTTATGCACGTCTCCAGGAATACTCTGCTGAAGTACAATCCCCAAACCAGTGTATTTCGGAGAGTACAGTAGCAAATGTCACATCCCCTGCTGACCAGAGCAGACGCTGCTGCTCCCCTGATTGAGTGGGTTCCAAATCTTGCATGCCTATACCTGCATCTTGCATGTGGGAATTAATCCTCAATCTGACTATATTAGAGCTGACAGCCTTCCAGGCCCCTCCAGCTGTCACCAAAATAAATTCTCCACCAGCCTTTCCGCCTGTCCAGAATTCCTTAGGTGACAGGGGATACGTTTTTCTGGTTCGCGTCCGTCTATGGTGACACAGATCGCAACGTGGCTGCAATAAAGCTGAAGCGTTCCCTGGCTTGTCTTTTTCTTATCCAGGTTAATTCAGTTTTCATGAGGACTCTGACGCTGTGGTTGTGTGGCCTGAAGCTAAAAAGCCTGCCGGCTTTGTGAGTAGGTGCCGCAGGTTGCAGGAGGAGTTGTCAGTCAAGGTTGGTGACTGGTGTTTCATAAAACATTCACAACCTGGAGAGAACTGTGGGTTGATTTTACTAGCTTTGATGTGGAAGAGGGACTAACTAGCATACCACTGTCCCTCAGGTCACAGAGAGGGCAGATAGACATCTGGGACACAGAAAGCAGCTGCTGAGATGAGGCACCCCTTTGAAATGGTAGTAAACTTTACAATATTCCCTCCTTGAGCTAGGAAATCAATGAATTCTAATAATTTGGTTTCTGATCACCGCGAAGTTCCTTTGACAGCTTGAACGGCTAAAGGTTTTTTGGAGAGGTTCTTGAGACAAAAGGGCAATTTTAGCAGCCTTACTTAAGTCCTCCTATCTCTTTCCAATCTATTTTAGACTCTCTGTTTTCTCTCACAGTCCCCTCAATCTTCTCAGTACTTTTCCTCAGGCAGCAGGCCAGCAAATAAGAGTCCACAACAAAGCCCTTAGCGGTTTCATCATTCTTAATTCTTCAGAAAGGAGGATGGGATATTTAACTCCTTTTTTCCGCTAAATGGCTGAGGCAGTTCACTTTGTTTTCTCATCCTTCTTGCGTCTCGGTAATCAGTACCACTGTCAAGAAGGCATGGCAGGAAGGTCAATGGCAGAGGTAGAACTATCAATTTTCTTCTACACATCACAGAGAAGCAACGGTGCCAGGCAAAGGGTAAAATGCACCCTTCATCCGTCTTAGGCCTGAGAGAAGGATGGAGGAGTAGAGACTTCACTTCTCGCATGCTTTCGAACAAGGACTAGCACGAACATGATCTTCCCGCTGGAGTGCAGCAATCGTATCGGGTCATCTCTCCTTCAGGCTCAGAAGAATGAGGGTGCACAATGGTAGGGTATGCTGGTGTTGGGATTTTTTTTCCCTTCTCTGATCAAAGGGGATTACAGTGTGGCTAATTGCCTCACTTCTACATGGGTCTGCAGAAGAAGAAGGGGATGGAGTTAGGCCTGTCCCAACACTGAGGACGGGGATCTAGGGCTGGGAGTGGAAGAACTTCAGCACAGGCGGAGAAGGACATGTTCACAGCTTCCTCCTGAACTCATCTCTGGCTTAGGCTGTATTCCTGTGGAGTTTGAGGATGGGAGGACAGCAGCGTATGTGAGAAAGAATCAGTTCCTGGAAAAACAAACAAGAAACCTCCTGGCGATGGACCGTTCCGTTGCTGCTGGGCCATCCCTTCTGCATGGTACTGCTTCTGCCTTGGACTTCCCGCACGTGCTCCAGCCTGGCATCCTACTATGGCACGAAAAGAACACTTTGTGCTCTCTTCTGCTGTCAGACGAAGGAAAGCAAGGCTGAGCCGCTGACACGTTTGTACGCCCAAGGCGTGCGTATGTTTGATGTGAGTGGTGGACACAGCATCACCTGAAGTTCACACTTGCTCTGTCCCAGAACAGGCTCTGGGGACCTTGAGCAAAAACTTTCCCTGCCCAGCTTTCGCGTTTCCCACTGCAGTCTAACCGCTCGCCCTCGGCTGCTGTCGGCAGGCCCAGGGCAGGAGCCTTGCTGTGAATCTACTGAGAGCCCCGAGTGGGGGGACAGTAGGAGGTAGGCTTGCCCTCCCCCTCAGAAACAAGAAAAATGAATTAATGTGTCATTACCTCCATTTTAGGTAATCCGATAGTCAGTTATGGCTAATAACGATATGATATAACACAGTTATTGTGTTAAAATAATATTGCAAAATGTTCGTCATCTATATTGGAAAGTAAATATACCACTATCCTGAAATATCATTCATACAGGTTTTTATAATTAACTTTTAATAAGAGGTTAGCATTTTTTAAAAGACATATTTCTGAAGAATGGAGAATACTTTAATTACTTGCTTTCATTTTAAAAAAGATACCTGTCTTAGTCAACAATTTAATGAATGCTAAAACCAGTCATCTAGCTACAGGTCACAAAACTCGTGTAGAAAAGCAACCTGGAAGTTTGTTAGAAGTCGTAACTGTACCAATATTTACCCTATTAAAGACTAATATCAATATCTAAGTCACAGCATAGGTCACAAGAAGTCAAAACACAGTCATTACAGAAAGATAAATATTTTCTGTTGTCTTTGGTCTGTGTGATAAAGTCAAACGTGGACACAAGCTTACAAGCATTTCCTGATACAGCTGCTGGTATGGTAACAGCTATTTAATTACCTGAAATACATAGCTGCATTCAGACAGGTTTCCTCAAATAATCTCACTTGCTCAATATTTTTGCCTATTCCACGGAAGAGGTCTTCAAGCAGTGTGTGAGCTGCAGCCTGTTAAATTCTAAATATTAGCTCAGATCCATCCTTGCAGAACTGAAATGGCTTGAAGGTGTGACAGCTGCAGGAGCTGGTGGGGTTTGGTCTTGTTGGAAGGATTGTAGCCGCGCTAGGATGCTAATGGGATGGCAGTGGATGGATGGACAACCAGGTGGGTACACAAATGGTTAAGCGGTTGGGCTCAGAGGGGTTGTGGGTTTAGAGGCAGATAATAAATGCCTTTGTCAGAGATGCCAGGTAGTTCGTTCTTATCAGATTTGCAGATGATACAAAACTGGGGGAAGCAGTTGTACGTCCAAGCAGGACTGCCGTGCAGAGAGACGAGTCTGTAGCACCTCCGCTGTGGGGCCGGGGGGAGCGAGGGCACTGGGCTTGTTCAGCCTGGAGAAGAGGTGGCTTGGGGGCTGGGCACCCCTGACAGCCATTCTGGGTCATTCCGATCTGGATCTTCCTGTGATCTTATGATTAGCCTATGATCCTGTGACTTGGGTAATCAGAGTCAGATTTGCTCCTTTATCCTCATTTTTCAGAAGGGATCAGAGAGACAGACATACAGCAAGCTTCCCAGTAGCCATCTTTTTTCTTGACTTTCTTGTAAAACTTCTCTATTTTTATTTTTGTGTGTGTGTCTGATTAGTAATCTTTGGTTGATACCTTTTATTCCAAATTATTCCAAATCATTTAGAGAACATATCTTGAGAAAAAACTTCTTTAGGGACTAGCTTTAGGAAACTGCACCTCTCCATGAAATCTTCTGCTTATGTCTTTGCTTGCTGATACAATAGCTGTGGCACATGGCTGGTCAAGATTGGAAGTAAAGATTGGACTTGAACTCTTGAACTTTCAAAACAGCGAAAACATTAAAAAAATGACCTGTGAGTCCAGGATTTTGGAGCCAAGTCCCTACCAGCTAATACCCAACACAAAATATGCTATTGATTCGGTAGCTGCAGGGAGCTCTCTGGTGTCTTCGCATCATTGGAGTTTTCAAAGCTCTTCAGCACTTTGCGATTTTAGGTGGATTGAAAATGGAACAAGAGGTTTTCATACCTGCTTCTCTAACAGGGGTCACAACCTTCCATCCAGATGCAAAAAGTGGACCCTGTCTTTGGAACTCATTCTGTGATAAAGAAAGAACATTATCTTTCTAGCTCTTGGAGATCTGTTACACTAAATTCTTAAGATCTGAATTTCTGATGCATGCTACAAAGATTGTCAACCTTCAACAGGTTTCTTTATTAAAATAGGGGACATCTTTCTATGCAAACATTTATTGCTGGGAAGAGGATGAACTTGTTTTCCCCTACCAAAATTCATCAATTTCTTTATTGCCATCCCAAGTTTTGAAGAACATAGGGTCTTAAGTGGCAACAGTAAATTGAAAAAAAAATAAATCTACTTTAAATCTTTTTGTACTTCAATACACACCTTTGTAATGAGCTTTTTTAGAAAATAAAATTTCCATATAAATTTGCAGGTCAAAGTTAAATAGCCTCTTTTCACTTCAAATATATGTAAATGTTATAATACTGTTTAGTCAGTTGGTTAATTCCCCCCAAAAGATAGTCATTGGGTTATAACCAAAAGATGGTGCTGGGGCAGGTGATTCTGACCCTTTAGTTTTTGGAAACTACGTGTGATGGAATTATGTAGAGGTATTTTGGACTAAGAATTGTGTGGGTGTTTTTTGGCTTTGCAGGCCTAACCGAGAAAAACATGTATTCTCCTCTTTTAGATGCTATTAAATGTTTATAATTTTCTTAGTTATGAGACAATGAAAATATTCTCATTTCTATATAGTTTTCTATATAGTACCTGAAAGCCACCATTTATAACACAGTTAGGGTTAGGCTGTAAAACAGAGCTTTTTTCCCTCCTTTCTGATGTTATGATTGTTTGTTTAGTTGGATTTTTTTTATGGTGTAACAGGTTATCTTTTCTGCTTCCCAGTAATCTCCCTTGGGAAGTGATTGGGGGGTTTTGTGGGATCTCAAGCCCAAATTTGTTTACTGAGGGAGTGGTTGAGAGACCATTCTAATGTTTCTGTGGTAAAAATGGTGTGTATATTTGTTCTCAGAAAGCATGCCCTGAGTCTACCCACTGAATACTACTGACTTATCTGCTCTGAGGGTGGCAGTGTCTTTCCTTCTTCGCATAATTATCTACTGGTCAGAAGCCAGCATGAGAAAGCTGGAAAGCTTCCCTGTCCTACTCATCTTAGAAAGGTTTGAGCCACCACCTTCTAAATTTCAGGAAAAGGCTGGAAGTTAAGGGATCTGACAGTATCCCAGTAAACACACGTGTCGTCTTCCCAGTTCAAGTCTGGCCTTTGTGTCACCAGAAATATGAACACGAGAAGGCCAGAAGAACACAAAAAAGAAGTAGCTTGAATGTTGCCCAATAGTTAGGAGAATCTCTTTGAGTGACAAAGCAAGACTGTAGTGCCAGGTCAGTATCGCAAGCATTTGGTTTCTACATTGGACATTTGTGGCTGAAATCTAACACCAGGTCAAAGCATAACACTCTAATTTTCCTGGCTCCAGACTCCCGCATCCCTGGCTTACCCGTATCTGATCTTCCAGAATGTGCTTTTTCACAGTCTACTGATACTCGGCAGATTAGCTTGTCCTCGGTTGTGCGTCCTTTACCTCTCAGGAGGATGAGACCTGGGTAATCCGCATCCAGAATTTAGAGGCCTAACAATAAAATTACAGAGAAGATGAATCCTCTACTTGAACAGAAATAAATGTTCAGAAGAGGAGCAGGCAAGGTGGATTCTGAGTAAGTAGTGGCAGCGTGTGACAGTGAGAATACCTGTGACATTCCTATCAAGTTGGCAAACATGACATTAGACCTATAACCCCGTGCCTTTCTGGAGTGATAGGCGGAGGCTGGATATCTCAGAGCGCCTCAGAAAATCTTCCCTTGGAGCTGGGTTCACCTGTCCAAACACAAGTGTCTGGTATCATTTGAGGTGCAGTGTGGGGTCCTGCTTGGACCAAAAGGGTCTCCCTTAAGTTGCCTTTCATATCTGCAATCCCCATGCAAATGTTTCAAAAGCTATAGGGCATCTCGTATTAACTGCATCCTGCCTCCAGTAATGGGTAAGCTGAATTGGTCTTCAGGCTCTATTGACTGTATTGACCTCTTCTCCACTGATTATAATGGGACCTTAGACATTAGCTCACACGTTGACGACTAAATCTGGCTAAATCTGGTGCTTAATTTAGAAGAATTTTATTGCCCTCAGGGGGCTTTTATATTCTCTATGCAATCAATGGAAAGATGTTAGTACTGAGAGAATTGGCTGGGTCTAGCTGAACTTCAGAGGTGCCTCCCGAGTTAGATTGCTCTGCAGAGTTCTGTGCTTGAAATATTGGCAAGACAGTGCTTTAGTTAGTTAGAATCCTAAATTAAATAGAATGGATTCTACCTATCTGTCTTTAGAAACCATAGCTAATTCTTGCTTGATTTAAGAACCTAATTACTAAAAACAGAGCTCTGAAAATCTTTTCCTAATACACAGTTCTTGAGAAGAGCAGGAAATAAAGTGGTTAGGTCCAAGGAGACACCAAATAATAAATTGAACATACATACTAATCAATTCCTGTTTCTTTTTTATACTATGAGGTCCTTCAGGCATCACCTTTTGCAATTTCCTGAGTCAACAGCCTAGGGACATAATGCAATAAATCATTGAATTTATGATGGGAAAAAACACTAGCTTGTTGCTCTTCTTGAAATTGGATTCTGAGAACCAGTTTTTTAAAAGTATTTCAACTCCTCAGGGTTTGATCCACAAAAGGACATTGATTTTTTGATGGTCAGCATTGCATCATGCAAGGCTTAGGTGCCCGTTTCCTAACCTTGACTGCATATGTTGAACAAGGCACATTATCTGCTTATACAATGCATACAAAGAAGTAGACATCTCCAGCTGGCCTTTCCAGTAGCTGCCTAACCAATCAACAAGAAAACACTGAGGTTAGCTCTGTTTCTCAGATCCCACCTCTCTTGAGGTACAGGTGCTTAACTCTTAGTCACAGGGGTGAAGAGTCATGAGCAGCAGCTCCCGACCCCCTCCCCGGCTCAGGCGTCCATTCTGAGTTTTAAAGAAGAGAGTCAGCCAGTGAGTGGACGTCACTCTTTGAACGCACGGCTGGAGGAAGGGGCTTACAAAAACGGATCAAAAGCTCAGAATTCAGCACAATTTCAGGACGTGGGAAACAACTAGTATTCCATCTGAAAGGAGTCGCATAGTCCTCGCTCACAGTTTGACTGTAAAACTCAACCAATGGGCTGTAGATAACTTTCCTAAGTGCTACTTAGGAAAGAAAGTTGACATTCACAGCACCAGAGAGAAGGAGCAGCAGAAAATAAATAACTGAAGTCCACTTGTCAAGATGATTACTTAAGCTGCCTGGTGCCTGTTTCTTGCTCAATGAGATGGTAATGTATTTTCCAGGAAAAGATAGTTAGATAAAAGAGTTAAAATTCAGGTATTTTTGAGGTTGGGTTTTTTTTTTTTTTTTCCCCCTACTGAATGAAAAGGCATTTTAGAAGCTTAATGGTTGAGTTTTTCCTTTTTCTGCAGGGATCAAACAGAATGCTCTAATGAGTTCAGGATTTACTGAGATTTATTTAATAACTTTAGCAGGCCTGGAAAAGCTGTAACGAAGACAAAGATGGTAGGAATCAGGGAAGGGCTTCCACATGAGGACTAACCAGGCGTGGGTTTGTAATCCTGAAAAAGGGTAACTGTGGGACCTATAGCAGAAGCCTGCACAGTCAAAAGAAGAAGTTGAATTGGTAAAAGTTGTTAACTGTTCCTTATAAGAAATAATGAAGCATAAACAAAAACTAGTTCAGAACAAACAAGAGGAGCAGTACTGTAATGTAGTTATTCTGAGTAACTCAATGCCACAGGATGGTCCAGTGCAGCCTATGTAAGAGACAATTTTGTCAAAACCAGATAAATGGCTCTTTCTTTACCTTACAATTGTAATTAATTGACAGAATATTTCAGTGAAAGTGCTAGGGTTAGTAGTCATGCCTATCTTATCAGCAGTTGAATATTTCCTAGTGAGGCCTCTTTTGCTTTCCTTGCAAAGAAAAATGTTTCTAGAAAAGTAAGTAGCAAAGATTACAGCATTGCACTGGTTGAGACCCGGCTCAAAATGAATCACAGCTCCTCAAACACATATTCAACTGGGTGCCTCTCTGTTTACGTCCCGCAGCGCATGAGAATGGGCTTGATTGCACAAGAGAGCCCTATAATACTTTTTGAGAGAGGGAAATAACATTTGCTCATACAAACTGCTTCTTGTGGCTTACCCAGAGATACAGCACAACCTCTAGCTAATGCCTGAGGAACTGAAAGTCTACGATCAATACACACTGTCTCCATCTGCTGATTGCTAACAGAGATTTCCATATCTTTTTGCATAACCCGATGGAAAGCACAGTGCCGATGCTGTGACAGATGGATGCCTGCTTCCAAGCGGGAAGCAGACCTTTTGTTAAATCTGGTCCCTAAGTACAGCATTGCCTAGCAACTATGGGAAACGGAGACAAGGCAAAGCATCAGAGAACGTTTCACCTGGTGCAGTTCGGGCCTTGGGGTTTTTTTGTTTGGTTGGGGTTTTGTTTGGTTTTAAAAGAAACTACCCCAGTTTAATCCTGTGTAAAACAATATTAGGTGATTTCTGTCTTACCACCATAGAAGCAAATGAAGTTCTTACAGGAAGAGTGTCAGGACAACATCTCCCAGAGAAGAGCACTGTTTCACTGATTATGAAATTCAGACCCCGTAGTGAATGAAATGGGAAAGCCCTTATCTGTTTGTGGTTTTTGTTACAGCTTTGTCCTAAATCTTCATCATAAGGGGGCATCAGCATTACATATAGGCCAATGTTTAGCCCATGGCACTCCAAAGGTGCACCAGCACGGCAGCATCGCTCTTCTTCCTCTCATCCCTTGTAGCAGCACTTAGTCTCTCTCTCCTTCTTCTTCTTCTACTTTCCAAGAGCTGTTGCAGAGCATGAGCTGAAGTTCAATATGACTAATTCAGAGTTTACCTCCCCGGAAGATTCTGGCTTAAATAACATCACATTGGCAAGAGTCCATGCAGCAAATAAATAACTTTGTTAGCACTTTTATGCTAGCAACACCAAACCCCTTTACACAGCCTTGGATGTGAAATCATGGATATCTTGAGCTGCTGTCTGAGTGATCTATGGCTGCTCAGCTAGATTTCCTGTATGCACTGCTTCCCTGTACTGAAAAGTCCAGGCCATATTTTGTTTAGCATTGACTTGCCAGAAAAAAAATCTTTCTCTGAATATGTATGTAAGAGAAAGACAGAGATAGAGGAACTGCATATGGTCTTATATGATTACTAATGTATATTTAAACGGTTGAGAAAATGAGGCCTTTCCTGAAAAAGTATTTGCTTTTTCTATACACGTCTAGGGAACACGTATTTTAAATTGGATCAAGGTAAGCCCTGGGCTGAGCTCCACTGCCTCAATATACTCCAGTGCCAGCTGCAGCACCGTTGGTTAGCTGAGCCCTCAAACACCCGAACCTTTCTGCAACTGCAGCTGGAGGCCAGGTGAGGTAGAGCCCCTTGTCGTCTCTGCGTCTAGTATAATGTAGGGAGTTCTGACTCAATTTCTATTTGCATAGACAATGCCAAACATCTCATCAGTGCTCTACCACCATTTAAGCCAGGGCATAAAAGTTTGTACTCTTCTGCTGGGTTCAGTCTGACATTTCAGAGACATTTTGCAGCAAGCTGTAAGTACGTGCAGCATCTTGCCTGTGGAAGACAAACTCTGCTTTAGTATGAAGCAGTCAAATCAGTAGGCTAATACACTGGGTTTCAGCATATTCTTAATATTTCCAAATATGAAATATGTAGGAAAATAAAAATGTCTAGCACTTTCTGGCCAGGGCAGCACAAGCTCTAAATAAAGAGGCACTGAACATTGTTGCTCATACACTGAAAGCACATCTGTGACTGCTGTGTGGTACATAAATGCCCGGGCTAATGCTAAACCTGAATCAACTGGGTCATTAATAACAGCACAACTGGGTCAGCAGCGTATTGAGTGTAGACCGATTTATCATGCTTCCTGGGTAAGTTTGCAGCCTACCCTAAGCTTTCTACGGTTGTAACTAGACCGCTGTTGAACAGGAGGAGTTAGGTGATATAAAGCTATGCAAATCGTCTCTGCACTGTAGTTATTGAAATACCGAGGTGCTCTAGATTTGTATTCCGTTTAGATCAATCAAGGAGGATGCTAAAGCTTACATCTGGATTCAGGGGCCTAAGCTTCTTGATTTGGTCTTAGAAATTTTGTAAAACCGGCTCTGCTTGAGAGATGCCTACCATACTGGTTGAAATCCTTAAAAGATGTGCAGTTTCTGCTACGTCTTTATCTAAAGGGCAAATAAACCGATTTTAGATTAGAACACGATATAAAACAAGAGAGAGAGGGTTTCGGTGCACTATCTGGTCACAGAAGTGTGAAGTTAGTAGGCTGCATAGCCAGCCTTGCCAGCTGCCTCTTGCTAAAGGGACAGTTCTGATTGACTGCTGTATTGCAACATTGAGCACTACATCATCTAACTTCCAGGCACCTAAACCAGTCAATGGACTTGACATCAGGTTGGCAGCTCGTTATTTTGTGTTTGTGCTGAAGCACTTGATTAGAGAAGTCTACACTCTGCATGGGATGCTCACTCACAGTAGGCGAATTCAGGCTCCTTTTCATGACTCAAGTACCTTATTATGGCCTGGGGAAAAGATTTACAAACTGAAACACTTTCCTGAAGGTTGGTCCTAAATTCTTTTCTCTCAGTGGATGAACGACCATCTCCTTCTACCGACGCTCTGGGTTAAGTTCTCGCTGCCAAGCCTCTGTTCTACTCTTTTTTCTTCCTAAGCAGATTGGCAGTCATGTTTTCTTCTCCAAGAACTCTTCAACTAGTAGGCTGCAGCATATTCAATTCTGTACAGCAAGAACTAAAATAGTTTCAGAAATTTTTTTTCTAGAAATATGGCATTTGAAGATTTGAGATATCCTCCTCTCCCCCCCTCCACACCCCCCAGCTATGCTGTAGATGAGGAGAGATTTTGAAGATCTGCTTTTGTTTCTAAGCGTGGAAAGCGGGGGTTTAGTCTTTCTATTCCTAATTCTTTAGCTGTATTTTCAACATAAATCATGCTCTGCTCTTGATTTATAATACGAAACACACTCAATTTTTTTTTTGTCTAAAATACTTCAGAGTTTTTTATCTTTAAAGTCTTTCCTGTTATACAGCAACAAGACCATGCACAAGGTGTAATTATTCGGAATCAACATTTTCTGTGGGTGCTGTGTATTGAAACTTAATGTATTTTCCATTATTTGTCTTTCTGCAACAAGACAAAAATTCTTATAGAACAGAACAATTGTAATAGTATTCTGACAAGTCCAATTTATATGGTACATTGTCACAAAAGAATACCTAGAAAAAGCAGAATGGCTATACGAACCTACTAATATGCTGTAGAAACTCTTTGCAGGAGCTAGAACAACATACTATTAAAACTCCAAATACATATTCAATATGTGTGTTTTTAAAGAAAACTTTATAGATATGCAAATTTAAGATAAACAAATACAGAATAAAATGCACTAAGAAACTGATATGTAGACAAAGGTTTATTTACACCATACAACATTTTAAATATTTTATACACAGCTGCAGCAGAGAAAGCTACTCTGAGCTTTCCAGAGAAAACTGCAATAATAAAGATGTGAAATATATTATTCATATAAAAGTGAGATTATTACTTTATTGCATTTAAAGCAATGAAGAATGTAGCTCAACAGACATTCATTTAATGACAAAAACTTTGCTTTTATATTATAAAGTAAAAAGTGTAGTAATGGCCAAACAGACTGTTATAAACTTTAAAAACTGCATAAATATATACATTGTGCTTCATGGTGAAGTTTTTTGAAAACTAAACCAAATGAAGCTGTTACAACATGAATCGTTGCTTGAGGTTTATCTATAAAGATTACCTTACAAATCCATTCCACGGGTACTTACAACACACGATGGTAAGAATTGTACACCTGGTTCTCCACTAGCCGCACTAGTGGGAATATACTGTACGAAAAAACCACTGACATTTGGCACAGGAAGAGCCTGACATAAAGTAGTCACAATGTTCGGACGGGAGCGTCAGGATTCCCAAAGTCTCTTTATTGTCAGTGCAAGGAATTAGTTTTTGTTCTTGTTTTGTTCAGTTTGTTTTTGTTAAACTTCCGTTTGAAAGTCACCTTCTTGCACATCTAAAGGCAAGTTCAGACACTTCTCCCATTCTGCTGGTCTGAGTTCTAAAGCATCTTTTGCCTCTGTGTCTAATACGTTTATCGTTGTATAGTGTTGGTAGTCGCCCGTGGTTTTGAAACTGTCCCATGGAGCCTTGCTCGGTGCTGAGTTCTCCTGAAGACCAAAGAAAGAAGAATTAAAACCAAGGATGAACGAACGCGTTTTCCAGTTACAAGGCTGATCGCTAACGTGCTCTCAAGAGACGCAGACGCCAGAGAGGGGAAACGGCTTTGCAGGGAGCCAGGCTGGCGGGCGTTCAGCACCGCTGCGACGCTTTCTCTGCGAACGATCGACACGTTGGCAGGCTCCTCACCTAAGCTGCCAGCTAAGCCCTTTCTTTCACGAGAACCTGCGCACGTGAGGAATGGCCGAGCGATCCAGGACCAACAGCCAAGCTTTTTAGTAGCGGTTGTGTGGAAAAGCGGGAGAAGAGAAGGGAAGGTAATTGAGAAGAGCTTGCTGCCTGAAATACGGAGCGGTTTGCAACCGAGATTGCCAGCTGGATTTTAAATTGGGGCAGGTGCGTGACAGAACCGCGGAAACCTAGTCCTTGAAAATGCTGCGAGAGCCACCTTGCTTTACAGGCTGATGAGCTAATGTCTATTAGGATTAGCGGGCTCAAAGCTGGTTATTTTCTACCAAATGAATTTTTTTTTTTGAATGCTAAGTTTTATAGGGTAAAAGACATTGGGGACTAAGACCAATTCACTTAGTAATTTCTGCTGTAACATGTTGGGTGGGACTTAGTTGCCAAAACCTAACGGTTTTTTGCAGCATTTTAGATGCTTTTGGATTTTCTGCCTGATCTCCAGCTACCTTTTGTGAGAGGTGCAGGTCTCCTTTGAGTCCTGTGTCATCACTGTCTGTACCCTGCTGCAGTCTAAGACACCTGAGGCTGTCTAAAATAGCCTGAGATGTCTATATTTAGGTACCTGGATCACTCTCTGACTGTCCTACAGAAAGACCATTCCTCTAGGCAGCTTTTATTAGCAGACCTTTCAAAAACATAGAGCCGATATGAAACAGAGTAAAAACAACTCTTCCACTGAGATTCCCTTTGAGATTTGGAATTAATTCAAGCTTTACATGGACAGCAAATCTCAAATAGGGAGGCGAATGCAAACTTTACATGTCAGCAAATCTCAGAGGGGAGTGAGCGAGAACTGGGTGCAAAATAACACATATCACAGCTAAAGGTTCATCAAAGAATCAGGGCCAAATTTCTGCTGGATTAAGATGATGTAAATGATGTAAATCCATTGGCCTCACATCTGCTTAATACCTCTTCTTCATGTCTGAGAGCAGCTCTTCTGAAAAAGTTATAAATACAATGATTCTATCTCAGTTCCATTTAATATACAATTTTCACATTATAAAATTATATAAAAAATTATTACTAATCATAATATTACTGCTAACAAATATGTCACACTAAATTAGCTGTTTTAATTAGGCAAAATCAACTATTTCCTTGCTCTCATTATCAGATGTAGTCAGGGTGTTATGCATGTGTGTATGAGTGTGTGTGTATAAATTTGAATTATGATGATAGCAGAGTCAACTCAGGTTGATTTAATTTTTGCTTTTCCCATGGTAAATATTTATAAACCTATTATGAAAAAGACACGGCATTACAGAGACCCTGTGTGCTTTCCAGACCGTCTCGCGTCTAGGTGAATCTGGCTGGACTTGCTTGTAGTAACTAATTTAATATCTGCTTGCCTAGCTAGAGGAAAAGCCCTATTGGCCAAATTACATTAGTGAGCTGCTTTCTCTATATAAGTCCTTTAGACTTGGGAGACACATACAGATCTGAAATCTGTTCCCTGCAGTCCAATTACTTGTCATCTATAATGATGTCAGTGAGTTAGTTATGGTCTAGTTGTAAAGCTTAATGTGTCTCGTCATAGGTTAGATTACTGAAAATATCTCTTGTTCTAATTTCAGAGGCTATCTAAAGGTAGTCCAGAACAAGGTCTCCTCAGGAAATAACACTGAATTCAAAGGACTCTTGGTCCATTGTTGTTGTTAAGGATACATCATATTTTAAATATCTAAGAAGGAAAACTTACCATACTGCCTGATTTTGGTACATCCCGAAATCTGTCCAGCGTCTGAAATTTCTGATTTAACTCTTGAAACAATTCCATGTGCCTCTTTCTTGTATGCATGACCTTCTGCAAAATGGAACATAATTGCTTATATTTATAATTGAATTTGTTTTGGTTTTTTTTTTTTTTTTTTTTAAGAGAAGCATTATTTTCCCCAACATAATAAAGTAAATTGAATTTGGCAGGGCCATCTTTTCCCTGTAGACTTGACCAATGGAAGTGAATTGCACCGAGCCTTGCCTCTGCTCTGTTTAATGTTCTTCCTGTGTAGAAGAGACTGGTTTTACCCCACATTTATTGAGTTGCAGAAATCAAGGGACACTGTTTTTGTGCTAGCCTAGAAGTATTTTGAAAGTGATAGCAGTTTCTCAGAAGGATATTTCTTTTGCACACTAGGAATATTTTCTAGAATTTCTGTTTTCTGCAGAAAACAGAAAATTAACATGGATGCTAATATTTTAATTTCTGTAGGAATGCAACAGCAGTTTGTAATGGTCCTTGTAGGAATAAATTGTATGAGAACACCGAACTCAGAAACCCTGGCCCCAAATGGAAAAGCCTCAAATGTTATGCCTTTTTAACTAGACATCTTCTTGTCGTTCAGATCATCATAAAATGCAGCTGGAATGGCGTTCTTATTAAGAAAAGTAGGCACAGTGTCTCAATTTTACTTGCTTGCTTTTGTCATGGCCTGGGCAATGGCAAACCGCCCTCCCTCTAGCCCACGCGCACGGCACGCTTCCACAAAACCTGATTATCTGCAGCTCCACGGAGAGGGAAGCCTGTTTTCAAGCCTAGACTGTCAAGCCTACGGACAGAGTTGTTTCCAGGCAAGTTCACGCTCGGCTGTGGATTCAGACCGACCTCTGGAGCAAAGCCGAGGGCCGCTTACCGGTCAACCGCTCTCATGGTTCTGGGGTCTGGGCGAACGGGGGACGGGAGGGACTGAGGATGCTTCACCTCAGTCCAACAGCAGATGGGCTCAGCTTGGCTTTTCTTAAGCTTTTGTGACTGCTTGAACCTGAGTTACGGCCAGGGCAGCAGCTAGTAACGTGGACAGAAAAGATGCAGGACACCAGCCCCTATGCGTGTCCGCTAATTGTCAAGCCTGATCTTCCCTGGCGTTGTACGTGACAAACCCTGCAAACTGACCTACGCGGTGCCCGAGTGTGACCCTTCCCAGCAAGTAACGCTTCTGCCAAGTCTGGGTTAGTACCTTCTAAAACGGAGTGGCAGTAGCTGACCCTCAAATAATGCTTTACCAGTACCATTTTTAACTTTTCTTCATTTGCATTCTGTGTTTATAATTTTCACGAAAGGTGGCTGCTCTCTTGGCCGTGCATTTCTACCGCTACGCTGTAATAACCGTATTGTCCTTAATATATCTACGCCGTAGCTTGAGAACTTGTTTCACTTCTGAGAACGGGAAATTGGCAACATTATTCACTAAAGAGACATGAGATACAGCGAGCAATTAAAGACCTATTAACTTAACACGAGTTGTGGGGTGAATAAAGGAAACAATTTTGCAGGATTTGGTGAGGAACTCCTCGCAAAACATAATTTAACTAGACATAGCTGATCTAAGTTTATGGGGGAGTTTCACTTAAGTGACTTCCTAGGGATTCTTTTAAGCTGTTGCTGTTATGGTAGACAGGGCTATGTAGCAAATTTCATATACATAGAATTTAAAAAGGAAAGGTTCTGCCGCAAAGATTATTATTGGCTGAAATAAAGAGACATGCTGAAGGGAATAAAACAGATTTGGTGGGTTAAAATACTGACTCTAAAAGCAAAAAATAGCATATGATTGTGAAACAAGTATCTCCAGTTGGAAACTTTTTAATAGAAGGCTAGGAATATAGAGAATGCTACTTTCTGATATTTTTCTGAATCGTGCACCCAGAAACTCGTTAAATAGCAAATATGAATAATGCAAATGTCTTACATAGTTCATTACATTATTCCTGAGGAGAAGCAGGTGGGAGGAGAAATTAAACACTTACAGTGGGAAGTCTGCCAGAAAAAAGGCTTTAAATTTTACTCTTAATAGCAGAATGACTGGTATGCACAGGTACCTATGGCTCTTTTGGTTGCTTAGTGTTTTCCTGGCTTCCTTTCCATAATTCCTACCCACTGACACCTGCCCCTCCCTACTGCTTATAAAGAACAATCTGAACCGAAGGTGCCGTAACTTAATTTTCTTTAACTCTTCCTTTCTAAAATTCTTTTAAATTCCTTGTTAGAAAGCAACATCTTCTCTTCTTTCTAGACAATGTGCTCTGTTGGGTAACTCTTTCTCTTTTATGAGAAAATAACCCACAAAGTATTTGTGGGAGTTTAATCTGTTTTCTCTGTTAAATGCGCCATGTGGAAAACACAGCTTGATCAATCTTGGAAATACGTAAGTTTTATTCATGCAGAGCTGGAGATCTTGACCGATATATACTAGGGTGACTGTAGTAGCATCAGGACCTGAATCAGATGGAAAAGGAGCTCCTCATGCTGCCCTGGGGATTTGCCCATTAATGTCGCGTCCCCTCCAGAAGCCCCCGAGTTAGCCACCGTCTTCTTGTGGTCTTTCCTTCAGGTTCCATAACTCCTGTGCCCCAAACCCCAAAGGGGGTCAGGCTGAACCGACAGCCCTTCCACATTTCTACCCCCACTCACAAGTAACGTCAAGTGTGTGCTTTGAAAAGACTAAGCCTTACTCTAACGAGCACCTACTCTCAGAAGAGGATTCAGAGCGTGGATGGCTATCAACGAGATGGGAGGGACTTCAAACATAATTCTGTACCCACCTCCCTTTTTTATTTACGACAGGGCTTTAGCTGAACTGTAGTTCAAGCACAAGTATTCTCATGAAGATTTGTGGTCAATCTTATGAATAATAATAATAATGATGATGATAATAATAATATTATCATTCAATTTGCCACAGGTAAAAATGTTCTCTCTCAAATATTGTACAAAACAGCTAAGTGAAAAGAACAGATGGGGGGGATGCCTTCCCAGCCCTATAACAGAAACATGCTGTGTTTTCAAGATGTTATAGGTACGATCAGTTGCCAAACTTAGGAATGGGAAAGGATTTTTCCCTGCAGTCGTATTTTTTTCACCTTTGCCTTCGAGACATGTCTTCAGGTTAGTAAGAGAATGATTTTAAACTTTTGTAATGTTGTTATAATGAATAGCTGTTGCAGATGAAATTCTGAACGAATGCAGCTCCAGCAATTAATGATCAATTTAGCATTATTGCCGGTGTGAGTCTACTGCTCTGTGGACAGAAAACAAGACCTTCTGGTATTCACACTTATCTCGTGTATCCTTGCTCTCCTTCATGGGTGGAGCACAAAAAGAGCCAGAGATGACTCGAATCCATGGGAGCAGGGTAATAAGGCACTTTTCTGAATTATATTTGCCATAAGTGTTATTACCAGAGCAGATCCAATGAATGCCTCATAGAAACAGGAGAGTGGGGTGGATGGCTGGGGAAATCCAGGAGTCAGACCCTCTCATAGAATTTAAAGGTAATTGTGATCTTGAATCCTAAAATGCATGTCAAGAATACTGTTGAACTTCTGTATGTTTTTCTAAGTGTCAGCGCACACCTATTACAAAGTCCTCCTGGGAATTTCCACAGCATCTGTATTTCTGTTCAACATAATTAGAATGAATTTTATTTGATCTGACAGCTAAGTATTAGTGCTGAGCCTTCGTGAAAAAACTACCTGTCCAGCTGTAGGGAAAACCAGAACATAATGACTGGGGTTGGAGGGCACTTAGCTGGGGTTACCACGGCCAGCAGCAGCAAGGATCCCAAATGCCCAGATCTATAATTTTCATCATGTTTTGGATACTGGATTGCATGAATGAGTCTAAACTAATCCTTGGTAATAGCAAGAAAAGACGTGGAAAGCAGTTGCATGTTGACTGTTCATTTTAGCAGACTTCAAATTTCAATTAGACTAGTCAGTGTTTTGCAAAATCTAATAGCTGACAGTATATTATGTAGCAGAAATACTTTCTGCCTACAGACTTCACCCAGTACATTACAGTCTGTTTTCTTTTTTACTATATAAAGGGATAATTTAAGAATGTAATGATAACCTATTTAAAAAGGGAAAACAAGATACAGGTGGCCCAGTTCTCGAGAGCCTCCTCTCTAACCAGCTTAAGATTTACGATAAGGGCTGGCCAGTTTGGATGTCGTCTTTTTCTCTCTCCCTTTCCTTTGACTGGAGACATAAGTTTTCTATAACACTAACCAGCAGTCACAGGAATTTTATTATTTATAGTCCATTGCAAAGGCCCTTAAAACTACACCTATTTCTACATATATTGGAGATAACAGGTACAGAGAGTATTTTATGGTGTTGAGTACAGTCTGCCTGTGTTCACACTACATAGCAGCTGGCTTTGCGTTTCATCTGTGGCCCTCAGAATAAAATTGCTTTTTTTGGTGTTTCTTTGTTTTTACTTCAAATTGTCTATATTAAGATGAGTGTTGCATTGCAGCCCACTAGCACAGTATATTTATTAATTTTTTATTTATTTATTTATTTATTTATTTATTTTTTAAAACTATGAAACTGTGAGTCCACAATAGTAAGTCAAACATGTCCAAGACCATTCTCTGGCACCATCTGGCATGGAATCTTCTCCATGAATGCTACTAAATTCTCTTAGTGTCCAAAACAAGAAGTCTACAACCAGATTGCCTACTGTGAATGGTACCTAGGTTGCGCTGGTTCCCTAAGGACATTTCAGGAACTGTTTGGCGGGACAAGTGTGCTCCAGACTAAAATAGTGAAGGTCTTTCTAAAAATTCATCCATATAAGAACTGGTGTTTTGGCACCTAGGAATATTCCCCCAAATGTCTAATTTAGTAAGACAGGCATAGCCTGAGGGTTTGTCTTGTATGGCTATAGAGAGACATGTGTGGGAGGTTGAGGGTGTAGAGGCTGCTGGGAGAGTCTTAAAAGGAAAAGGATGGAAGGAGCCAAGCTTGACACGGTCCTGTCCATACTGTGTATTTAGCGTTTGTTATCCTCAGAACCACATCCATAGCAGTTGTTATCCTCAGAACGGTGGAAGGACGTGGTCTCAGGGAGTGCCAGCTGGCACTGGTCGCAGGCAAAACAGAGACAGTGTTAAACATTTAAGTTGTGCGGCCAATCACTCGAGCTCGACCTCACCTCCAGGCTCTGTTCTATTTTGCAGTCAAGCTGCTTTGAGGGATCAGAATAGCTGCGTTTTGGCCACACAACACTATCTCAATTCCCTTCATCAGGATGCCTTGCTGAGCGAAGGAATCTGGGTGGCTATTTGAACCTTTTATGGTTTTTTTTATTTTGCTTTACCTCAGAGAGAAAACCATGCTATGTGTAAGAACACAGGAAAGCCCACGGGCTTAATCAGAGGAACCATCAAACAGGGAGGTGAGATGGGGTTAGTCTGAGTCAGTACTTCTGAAACGCAGCAGCAACTGGCACGGTATCGTTGCCACTCTCACTTCCTCGGCAGTCACTCGCCCCATCGTTCCCTTTCTACAAACAAATATATTTTCCAGCATTATAGTCATGCTTCTAAAAATATTAGGCCACGGAGCATCATGCTGCACACAAGGCAAGAATAAGGTGTAAGTGTCTTAAATAAACGATGTGAGTCAAAAGAAAATATGTAATGGGAGGCCTGGTTCTTGAGAGCAGAATGTCTCCCTTGTTGGTGTGTGTCTGGCGTTGGATTATGCTCTCCTGAGTAATAGGAAGAATGTTTTAGTATCTGTTACCACAGAGAATGTTCTCATTGTGAACAGCATGATATTCCTACCCTGCAATAAAGAACAGTAAAATCCAGAATTCTTTATATCACTATAATTATAAAACTTCTGTTTATATTGCTTGAATTTAATTTTAGAATTGCTTGCTCATCAGAATTTTGTTGTTGATTCATATTTTTCTTCTTCCTTTCTATGCATTTATCCTAAAGCATATTTAGCGTAATCTTTTCATTTTATTTCCCTTAAACTTACTGTGTGAATCTCTGGTGCATTATTTGAGATGTTTTGTGACGGCTTAAGGTAGCTATAGTCTCTGGGGGAAAATGACATAAGCGATTAAGGCCTGATGTTAAACTACCAAGAAACCACAATCAGACACAAAAGGTCAGCCTTTCAGCAAAAGCAGGTCACCAAAGCAAACCCTCCTCTCGTTGCAAGGCTTCTGTGACCACTGCTATTTTTGCTGCATTTTTTCTGGTTCTGCCTCTTTTCTATGGACTAGACTCTGAACTCTGAAAGTACATGTGCTGTGCTTACAGCCCAAATAATCATAAAAACTGCTTTTGTTTCCACATGCCAGCAGACAGGGTAATTTTTAACGTTGTGGTTGATATATACTGATCACTGGATGTTAAAGTTTAGCCCGAGATCTGTAGGTTCTGTGCAAATATTATGGTTGTTCAACTTCTCTGGAGACACACATAACGATTTATATCAAACTATTAATATTTATGAACAGACAACCTATGCAAAACCCCCAAATCCATACATTATTAACATCCCCTTGAAAACTAACTGCTGTATTGCTTCTGGTAGAGAGTAGAGAAAAAAAACCCTCAAATAAACAAAACCGTAAGAAACTTAATCATACTGACTGAGATAGAACAAAATAGTCATTAAATAACACAACCAAACCTTCTCACTCAACAGGGTCTAAGTCTGAAATTGTGGATGGCCTTACGTAAACCTTATGTGAACTTGATTTTTTATATAGCATGTGATCCATAAGCTTTGACAACTGCAGCACTTCATCGTTCAAAATTTGACACATTCATAATCGCTATTCGGATGTGAAACTCATATGCCAGTAAATTAGTATTGAAGAAAGAGAGATTGAACAAATGATTGAGAATCTCTTGAGCAAAGCAACCTTCGATGTGGCCTGTCCTACAGAAGCGTTACACTTTTTCAGTAGATAGATAGCCAGCAAAACAAAACAAAACAAAAAGAAACCACAACCCAGATGAAAATGAAGAGGCAGAGAATTTAAAAACTGAAACCATGATGGTTAATATTGCAATATGACAGTTGGATCTCAGAATATTTTACAAACAAGTTGCACCAAAGTAGTTTTAATGAATTGCTCATCATGTTCTGTACAATACCAATTGAACAACCCTACGACATCTACTGTGTCAGAAGGCTCAAATCTGCTAAAATTAACACTGCACATTTACTTTTAGGAAAATACTTTTAATAATCAGGAATAATTCAGTGAAACTTACTTCAAAGTCAAGGTCCGAATAACGTGATTTTCTTCTCTATTATGCAGTAAAAAAGAAAGAAAAAAGAGGTTGTATTAACAAGGGGACTATTCACCAAATCATATTAATGAGTCTAAATAACATTCTTGTTTTCCTATCCGATATATATTAGGTATTCTGTAAGAGGTTGTAGATTTTATCTTGGTAATTTAAGATTAATGCATGACTTTGCATACAGTGTATTAGACCAGTATCATATTCTTTTCTCTGAAATAAACTAGACTGCATTTCACCGGGATGCATACTGTGCATGTTATTTGCATGCAATTGAACCTGTTGGTGCATAAAATATATCTATTTCTATACTTTCTGTGGTGTTTGCAAATTATCATCATATTTATACTTTTTACACAGCTATAAATACGTATCTACAATTTAGATTTTTATAGGTATACAGAAATTGATTCTTTCCTACATCAGGCTTACATTGGTACAACTCCATTGATTTTAATGGAATAAATGATAGCAAAATCAAGCCGAAGCCATCCACACTTTCCATAGCTTCAGCTTGTTTGTTTGCAATGACAATCTGGATGGAGAAAGCAATGATTTTGGTTTATACTTATGACAAATCTGATTCAAAGCATCTGATATAAAGAAGAATGATTTACTAGTGAAGTAATCACTTGTATATAACGCAACAGAATATGATTGCTTAGACATATCGCAAATAATTTAGCACAGAATTTTTTACAGATTCTGAAAGAAAGCAATTGTAAAGTCAAATTATACCAGAGAGAAGCAGAAATATTATAAAGAAGAGATAAAAATATCTTTTTTCTCCTAAGGTTGGAAACTGAATGGCTTGCAATAGACTAAAGAGATGCAGAAAGAAGAAGCTAGGTTGGAAGAGCTGAAAAGAGTGCAAAGAACATGCAAATGGAAAGAAAAGATACATTCCCCTTCAGGAAGGAGAGTTAAAGAAAGGGAAAAGTCCGTGTCGTGTGTGTCATCCCCCCCCAGCCCCAAAAAAAGAAGAAAAAAAAAAGGGTTGCTGCTACAATTTAACCCTAATTTTTGTGGTAGGATAGGATGGCTTTAAGTCATGGTACATGAAGCTTTTCAAATTGCACCTCATTTCTGCAGTGAGATACAAATCAAACTCATTAAGGCAAGATGAATAATGTTACAAAGTTCATTAGACTTTGTTTTTATTTGGTTTAACAAACATGCAGGTTTTAACAAGCTGTTTTGTTTTCTTGCAAATGAAAGGAATAATTTTACAAGTCTTTAGTTGTAGAAAGCGGGAAATGTTTGGTCTCTGAGCCCTTGATAATACCACTTTGTGACATGTTGTCTGGTTTTGTAGTGAAATTTTGATGCTCCAATCCACAATAATATGAAGAATATCACTGTAGCACTGTCGACACACTGATGCTAAAGAGCTGGGAGAGGCAGTATAAAAGAACAGCCTATAATACAATTAAAGCAACCAACAACGACAAGCTTTGGAGAAGCTACCTTTAATTAGCAAGGCTTGATTTAACCTAGCGCACTTAAAAGAGAGTATTTAGAAATAAACAATTCTGCAAAAATAAGTACCATGAAAACATAGAAACAACAAAGGTCTTGGAGGTAAGAAAAATGTGAGGACGTTATGCCCAAATTCTTAAAGCAGCTAAGTTCTTACTTCTCGCTCATATCAGGAGGGCCACGGTACAGGTGTACCTTTGACATAGGCCTTCATCATTCCACAGTAAATCAGCACCTGAAAAAATCTACATATTTCTAATGAGGAAGGATCTATTTTTAAGCTGCAATTAGAGCACATCTACCACTGTAAAGGCTCAGTGGTTGCAAAAGAAGAAACATGTACAGCAGATAATGAGGTAAAGTTTACAGCAGTAGCTTTGAAAAATGCTTGAAAAAGATATTTTTAAGCTACAGTTCAGTATTAACTTGATAATCATCCGACTGAGAATCCAAAGTGAAAACACAGAAAATTTAGGAAGAACTGGGTAGTTTGCTAGATACTGTGATTTATAAAATTGGAGCTTTTGTATTTTGCCTTAAGTCTGCTTGACCACAGTGAAAATATTCCTGGCGTAGCTGGATTATTAGGTTTTGCAGCCAGACAACTCTATCAGTGTTTACCTGGTAAAAAGACATATCTAACAGACTGCAACATATTTAACTGTGCTATTGTCAGAAAGAGGTAACTATTGCAATTTTTCTGTTAGATCACACCAGTTATGACCAAACAGGTCATACTACAGGTTTATCTCAGCAAGGATTTTTCTAGGGCTCAGAAACAATCTGTCACAAACACATTTATTTTAAACTTGTATAGTAAAAAAACATCTGTTCTGTATGTAACTGCCACAGGTCCAAAAAATAACAGTGAAGTTCTCTGAATTTCTGAAAAATAAAGGATGCTGGTGACGAATGTGATCCTGCACCACTGGAAGTCACCTGCAATACTGTCACCGACACCGCTAGGTACGCGATCAGGTCCTCCTGGCTGCGACATCATTGCCTTCAAATCACTGCAGTGTTATTTTCTGAGAGAGGGAACGTATTCAGAAGCATGAAGTCATTGGGAATCTGAATTTATGAGGATGTAAGTTTCCCTTTGGTCCCAACTGGAAGCTGTCATTTTACTAAATCTTTGTCCTAGTTTCTGTATGATATACAACAAGCTTGAAACGTGCAAATCGACACTTTAATTGTGATTGTAGATATACTTTTTCTCTTAAATCAAGTTTACTTGCGTCTCTTTTGGCTGAGAAAAATGGGGTTTGACACACATACCTAAATGCATTCAGAAATCAACCATCTGGCTCATCCCTAAAATTTAAATCAGTGAGAGCCAGCAGCCTAGTGGAGTAGGGGGAAAAAAATCTCTGGCATCAAATGAGCTGCTGGACTGATCACACCACTTCTGTTTCTTTTCAAAAAGCTGTTTCTTTTACCCACCTGCAAAACTGAGAATGATTTTAGCCGACACAAAAATTAGGCTGGAAGCTGGTGGTTTTTTCAAGGATCAGTTGGAAATCCACTTGAGTATTAATAGTAGTAGAATATAAATAACAAATGACTGCAAAGGATAATATCTACAGTTTGCCTATTTTAGTATTTTGTATTTGACCAGGTTCTGCAGTGATGCTTCAGGACCGATATAGAGAAGGGCAAGTATAAAGTGGTATTTCTGCTGCAATAGCCTCCCTAGTTCGTCAGTGGTTTAGGAATTTCCTTGGGATGCCCTTACTCCGTTGATCTTAATAACTCTTTTTTACATTATTCCATTAGTCTAATCATGTTTTATAATTATTTCTAATTCTGACATCCAAAATGTGCTGAGGTAATAAAGTCCACAATTTAAATATGCATAGCATGACAAAGAAAATCACGTTGTTTATCCCTTTGCCATTTCATTTGATGCTCCTGTTTTTTGTATTATAGGAAATATGAATGATCGTTCCCTATTCACTACTCAGTCATCTGTTTTCCAAGCTGAAGAGCCCTCATGCTGGAGACCTGCAAGGGTAACGAATAAAAATCCTGCAGACCTAATTGTTTAGTGTCAGGGAGTTAGCTGGGACAATTCTGAAAAAGCTGAGGGGTATGGGTAAGTAGTGAACTGCAATGCATGCACAGTTACAAATGCTACAAAAGAAAAAGGTCAAGGCTCCATTTAAGCGGACAAGGATGTGAATAGCCTTCCTGAACAACTCCAGTGACTTGCATTGGTGCTCTGAACTGACCGAAGCCAAATCATGGCTGTTAACTGGGGAAATTTCAGATGAGAGCAGCAAAAGGTACTTTTAAAGAGTTAATTACACTGGCTCAAGGGGAAAAGATAAGAGTGATACAGCTTGTTTAAATGTTGGCTCTGGAAGAGGCAAACACAGAAGCTTGTTTAGAAACCTTAGAAGGTTATAAACACTGGTAAAGCTGGTGTGAGAAAAAAATCTGAAAAGTTGAAATTCATCAAAAATAGAAAAAAAAGAGGAGATTTCAGACATGCTTTCAGGAGCGAAGGAAGTTTATGTAACTATGAAATAATCTGCTAAGTGGAAGCCCTTCGCTCTGGTCTTGAAAGTGAAGTTTGACTACATATTAAAGAAATATTCTGTAGACAATGCTCGTGCATTAATAGAAGAGATGACCTGACAAGATTTTTTTTCCATCTCTGATTTCTACAGCTTTTTGATCTTAATTGATGAAATCCATTCTACACCAAAAAAACCCCTCCACCTTTCATGCCAGGACCAAAGTGAAACTCTGTGAAAAGAGGTCTGCAATAGTAATTTATTTTAAATCAATTTTACTTTGTACTAATCACATATAGTTTCTCTGTGTAATTCCAGAGCAACTTTAAACTCTGCTCACTGAAGGACAAAAATAGAATACTGAAGAATAATTTCCATACACCAGCATGCACTAATCCGCTGGCACCAGGAAAGAGCTGCTCTCACTAAATGACTAATAAAATCCCTCTCCATCTCTGTAAAACGACAAATGCCTGGTTTTCTCCTTATTCTAGTCTGCATTACACCACTACCTGATTAATTACATGAGATACTCCTGAAGATATATTACATTATGCAAAGTATAATTGAAACCAGAGATACCATATTATAGTGAGGGCTATAACCATGCTTCCATTTATATAAAGCCTTATTATCAGCAGTTTATAATTCACCCTGAGATTAGATTTGACATACAAGATCTTAGCCTGGGGAGGATTTTTCCCCTGCAAAAAAATAAAGGAAAATCTTTTTTGGCCCTCAGAGATATAGAAGTAGAATGTGGGTAGACAGTTTTGATTTAAAATGCCTTTTGTGCGTATATAACTGAAAAAACCCCCTTGGTTTCTGAATAGAAGATTATGCTGGCTATTAGTTCATAACATGAGCTAGACATAAAGCAAGTAAATTTTCATGAAAAAGTGGATTAGCTCTTTAATGTGGGAATTGTAAGTCTTTAAAAGATGCTAGCAAATTTAGCACATCAACAGACGGCACAAATGTAACTTCAGAGATCTCAGTTTTAAACTATTCTGGCAAATTATTCTGGTTTGCTGCTCCCTTTTTTAACAGGGTAACCTGCATATGTATTTATCAACAAAACCCACTTGTTTTGTGTTTCTGAAGGCTTTGAGGGAAAACAAAGCATTTCGTAAATGGACAAGCAATTAAAAAAATATGTTTCTTATGGATCTTATATACTTAAGACAGCTGCTTATAATATGAAGCCTGAAATACATGCTACACTTCATAATACTAAAATTTTGGTTCTTTACATCTTCAGTTATTAGAATCAACTCTGCCTGATTCTACCCCCGCTCCTGTACAGTAACCTGAAAATAAGCTGCGACAATTTCTGAAGTCAGAGGAGTCTGAGACCTACTCATTCAAGCGAAAGAAAAAGAGGGTTCTTATAGGGCTAGACTTCATTTCACTGAGAGTCACAAAATTGGCAAGAACTGTCTCCACAGCTTATTGAAGAATGAAATGAGGAATGGGAGGGAGAGAAATCTGAGATACAGAAGGCTGGAAAATAAATGCAATGTGGAAACATGATAAAGAGGAAATTCCTGTGGTGCTCGTCTCTCTATTTTTGTTCTCTCTCTCCCCTTCTCATATCATAAATCAAAATGACTCCACACCATTTTGCTTTTATTCTACCTGATGCTCTGGTACTTTATTGACAAGATTGACTGTTTTAACTGCATATCTCTTCTCTCCTTTCCTGTTCTTTTTTTCTTTTAGACCTTGCTCCTTCCCTGATGATTTTATTTCATTCTTCCTAACACTTTCATTTTAAGCTGCGTCTCCATTTCTGCCATCTTTCTTTTCCTTTTTTTCGGCATGCCTGTCTTTCTTTTCTCTCCTCTTTATCTATACCTTTACTTTTCCTTCGCCCTTCACTATGTTTAACGTATCCCTTTATTTTCTCAGCTGTAACTTCTTCCCAAAGTCCCACATCAGCAATTTGGCCAAGGAGCTCTGGAGTTGACTTTCTTTGAATGTATTAGGAGCTCTCATAAATGAATACTGAAGGATTATTTTGCTCACACAGTCAACTTCCCATCTTAGGGCTCTAAGTCTTTCTCCACATAAAGATCTCATAGCAGAAACTGAGACAGAAAAATAAAGAAAGAAGATAAGAGACTGGAAAGAGAATTTCAGTCCTTTACATGGCAGTTTGGGAAGTCCTTTTCTTCCTGTTCTTATAAAGCCAATACTTTTTTTTCCCTTTAATAAATGTTTCTATTGCCTGTCTTCGCATGCCCTTCCTCTTCTAATAGTTAAAAGTCGTTGCCTCCTTTCAGCTCTTTCCCATTTCTGCTCACACTACGCTAACCATAGTCCCCTTGAAAGAACCCGTCATTCTTCTTCCACAGAGGTAATGATGCAAGTCTCCTCGCATAGTCAGGCAGCAGGTATCTACTCCCTCTTGCATTTTTTTTGCACAATAAAAAGAAAAGAATTTCTTATCCTGGAGATACGTTATACAGATCAGCTTCTTTCTCTGCGTTTAAACCTCCTAAACTTTTCTTGCACCTGAGTGGCTGGGAACGGACTTCACTTCAAAGTAATTTCATTTCAACGAGCTCACCACTCCGAGTGTACATTTTCAAAACAAAAACCATTCCAAAAGAGTGTACCGAGAGTGCTTCCTTCGTTAAAATCAAACCACTTTGAACTGAAGGAGCGCACTCCAAGCCACTTTGATGCCAAGGTAGCAAAGCCAGTTTTAATCCATGCATATAAGGGATGTGCAGGAGATTAGCCAGATGTTCAATTACTCCTCCTAAGAAACTCTGCGATGTAGTAATACGCCTGCCTGTGCCTATAATCGCATGAATACTGTTGCGTACACACCAAATAAAATAAAAAAATCACTGGCACATTGGGAATCTGCAGATCCTTAAAGTTATGCTTGTTTGGGCAATACTTGTATGTAAGTATTATGGCATTCTCAGACGATCTTTTGAAAGCTGAAATTATTCCATATATAATAAAGTATTTGATTGTTCCCAGTGAAACATTTTCTTGAGAAAAAAAATATGCACATATAAAAACTAGAAGAAAGTTTGTGACACGCCGTAGGATTCATCTGACTAAATCTGGGACACTGACATTTTTTGTTTATGTCTGAAGTACTCCTTCTGGCTTCCTCTGTGGCACCTGAAGAGAGACACCTGCACGGAGGGCATGTGATTTACTTCACCCTGAAGCACATGTCTAAAAGTGGCCTAAAAGTACCTATTTCTCTCCATTGGCTCTAAAGGGGAGCCGAATGTCAAAAGCTCTTTTTCCATATCAGAAGGGGAATGCCTACATTTAGATAGCTAATGGTAGGGGTGATGGATCCTCCCTGCAGAGTTAAAAGTCGGGATATACGTTCTCGGGCTGATACTATAGTTGTGTTCCAGAACATCTGTCTCCCACGAATACAAAGTCTAAATAAAAGAGAATGTGAAAGAGATGACATTTCAGCCTTCGCTTTTAATAGCTTTGGGTTTTTTGGCTATGTGTTTATCTCTATATACACTTTTTAATTATTTCAATAGACATATATTGTTCTAAGGACCAATCACCTCTTGGAATGTGCAAAATACAGAAAATAATTGGTTTAATGAACGTAGGAGGGTAAAGATGTTACTCAAAAGCTAAGTTTTCCAAACATACCGAATTCTTTGAATGATAATGCATATATTTCTGCAAACTGGTTCCCTGAAGTACAATATGCTAGTGTTTCACTAGTAGAGATGGAAATACATTTTAAAAGAAATAATTTTATTTTACGATGTGAAAAAAATGTGGAGTTTTTATTTTCTGAAGTGTCCTCCACTTCTGCTGGTTCGGTTTTATGGCCACAAAGACGAGCATCTACCATAAAATGAATGAACAAATAAGAACTATAGTATGTATGTCAATATATTGTATTTTACGGGGTGTCCAGTTGCAAACAGTTACACCTGCGATATTTTTGTGGCTAGAGGTGTTTGTAGGTTCATAATTACACTTCTGAAATCAGAAGGTGGGTTGGATCTTGGCTGAAAATGCATCACATGACATCTTAAGGTCTTCTGGTAAGATGATCAATTGTCTAACCGCTGCATAAGCTACTCCCATTATTATGTTCTTAATAATTACTGACCTTAAATTAAAAAAAAAAAAAAAAAGGAAGAATTGTGTTTACACGGGTCACAACTGCCTAAGTGCATTTCACTTACATGGTAGTTGATAATTAGTGTATAATTACATGATAAAAATGATAGTAGTATGCTAATTCCAGAGAAAGCACCTGGAAACATAAAGTGGAAAACAGTGGAGGAACCCAACTCTCTGTACTACGCAGAGGACACAAAATGAGTCTTGATTGGGACACCTCTTTTTTCAGAGACGTGAAAGGGGAGCTGCCCCTCTCTATAGAGCGGAAATCCATGTACTTTTATGTAGGACTTCGGGTGGGAGAACAGTATGAGCTGACAGGAGAAGGAGTCATGCTCTGTCTGGAAAAAACATGGACAGAATGATCTTGAATGTCCTGCTGCAGGTTTTGCTCCTCCGTTGGGTCTGACAAAGCCTTGTCTTTTGAAAGGCCTTGAAATCTTCTAAAATTATATGGTACTAGGCATGAAAAATATTTTGAAAAAACCCCCTTGCCCTCCTTTCTTTATTTTGTTTGTGGCAGCAATAAAAGTTAATCCAGCTGGTCAATTCTAGCCAATAGCATTTTGGAGCTTTACCTCAACCCTTTTCTTCTTACATACTGTGTACACAAAACCACAATCACATTCTTTATCTGGCAGGATCTGCTTATCAGGATCTGCTTGAGACTGATTTTCTTCTCTGTACATTTTTTTTCATGTTCCTATCTTCAATTCATTGCAGCACATCTGTATCAAAAGGTGAAGTAATGCTATATAATCAAGTAGTGTTCAGAACCACAAAGGCAGACACAAAAGCCAAAAGAATTCCTTTTATTTCTGATCTGCCCTAATATCTGTTTTTTTTCCTAATGCATGGAATTATGCTGGGTTTGGTTAGGTTTAATAATGTAACTGTTTACAGCTTGCTGGACAAAAATACAGCTGTCTAAACCTAATATGTTTACCAAATTAGAAGAGACTGAATATGTCCTACCATATTTTATTATATTTTACTACATTTTCTACTACATACTTAGTAGTCTCTTCTAAGCATAAAAAATATATACAGAATGGTGATTCAGATTTGGTACCTAAATCCCATCTGAGAGGTAAGCTTAAAATTTGATCCAAATAATTTTTTTAACTAAAAATGAACTCTAAAGGAGCAGTACATTATACTCGTAGATTTTCAGGCACGTTTTCCAAAGCGGCCTCAGGAATTGGAACCTTGTGTAAGATGAAATAATTATTGTCTGAATTTTTACAGCTTAACTAAGATCTCATTTTTTTTTTAGGTCTCCTAGATGACCTTAATCAGCAATGGAAAGAAACAGGCCTCACCAGAGAGCAATTCAGACCTCAGCTGGAGTGGATGGCATGGTGGCAGGTATGTCTATTTTCTCAAAGAATTATGAACCTTCCCTAGATATCTCACCCATATGTCTAATCCTAATCAGGATGGGTCGGAGTCTCTATATCTGACCAAAAGTATCTGAAAGATGGTGTTGTTAACAGGTAGGAGAGGATGCTACTGGAAGGTGACGTTAGCTATCCTGCTTCCACAGTTGCATTAAATTGGAGAACTCCTGTGCACCACCTAAGATCTACTAACCAACGTATCCGACCTGAGTGCAGTAACACTTCTTTAATGATGCAAACTTGCTTTGAAAGAGCTTGTCTGCCTGAGCACTGAGTGGGCAAGGACTTGCCCTATCTTTTAGAAATGATTTTGAAAGTTTGTCTCAAGATTATACATATTCACTTTAACAACAAAAAATGGCTGCTATTTGACTACTTGCAAAGCCCCACACTTCATTTTTCAATTATTTTTTTCAGTTAAATTATGGTAGTACACGCACAATATAAACAGCAGGGGAAAAGTTTCACTTTCAAAGCTTGTAAAGGCATCTCTTGAAAAGAAACTAAGTTCTGTTCTTCTGCACAAACTCTCCAGTCGATACACTTCGACTGAAACTTCAACTCCATTTTAGAAGAAATATCCACAAGTATTCCCTATTCTATGAAATATATGCTACAGTTCTGTATCTAACACTAGAAAAATAAGGTAAAGTTACTGCTTCCCTACACAGACGGGTCCAAACATTGTAGAGTAATAGCTAATGGTTTCAAGTTTACACATACACTAGAATTTTCTTCCATTTGTAACTTCTTTCAGAGAATAAGAAGTACCATATTTTTCTCATATGTCTTTTTTTCCTCACCAAATGCTACATTTCATAACGTTTGAAATGCTGGTGAAATGTATTTCCAATTCTTAAGCAGGCCCCAGTATGACATCAAGTCCACCTCACTGGTGGTTTTGCATAAGTAAAGGCTCAATAGGAATGGTAGTATTTGAAACTTAGGTCTTAAGAAAAGATGCGAAGTGCTTCCACTTTTGTAATGTTTAAAACTCACAGACAGATTGTCGTAACGAGCTGAATCCCTTTTGAAGGCTTTTCAGTTCACTTTTGCAGTCTGACTGGAATCTAGGATACTCCACATGCAGTCCACTTGTACCTATTGCACACGTCAGTTGTACTAATGCCTGCACACGCATGCAAGCATGCAAATGTGGATAGAAAATAAATCAGTAAAATGGTGAACTATTGGGTGGAAGACTCCAAGATTTACGCTAGTGAGAGCAGAATCAGACCTATCATATCTGAGACAGATATGCTTGTCAGCAATAAAATGGCAAATATTTTCAACTGCATGTGCTTGCAGGTAGGGTCAACGATTAGCATTTGTATCTTGCAGCAATAGTTTTTCTTCTCATAGCAACTCAGTATTTTCCAGTGGACTTTACCTGGTAGGTCACAAAATCCTTTGCAGTTGTGTGGAATGTTAAATCTCCAGAACTATATACAGTTTCATACAGACTGCCTCTGAAACTTTAATCTTGTTTTCAAGGTATAAAGACTTCTGATAATAAAAGAAATATATGAACAGCAGTGTATGATCCCAAACAATAATTTATACTGAATTAAAACATTAGCTTCACCCCTTAGACACAAGACACAATTTATTATCTTATCATATAATTAGAACAACAGAGCATGCAATTTGTTTATGCACCACTGACCTCTAAAGAGCTCATTGATATTGTGGATCCGGTTTCACTTCTTGATAATCCTGCATTGTCATCCAGCTCCGAGGCAATGAAATTCTTCACTGCTGTGCGGGGCTCAAATGGTAAATTCTGCATATGTTCTTGGGTGGGAAGGTGCTGGTCTAAATTGATATTAAATTGGTCCATTACAGAGGGATTCATGTTGAATTCTGGATTAACTTTGTAGTGCAACAGCCTTTCATGAGGCAACGTATCCATGCCTATATTCATTTTGCTCTCATCTTTCAGCGATGGCTGGGTATTTACTGAGCCCCGGGGCATGACTATATAGTCGCTTTCTATCATCCGTTCTTGAGGATGGACTATGTCCATATCTGCACCTCTCAAATTATCATCAGTGCATAAATACACAGTCCTCCGCAACTCGCTGTTGTCTTTTTTCAAGCACTGATTGGCCAGTTCACTCATACTCATAGGCATGTGGAGACCTGTTGGTTGCTGGATGATGACTTTGGAGATGATATTTCCAGGCAAGGTAGAATAGCTCATTCCTTCAGGGTTTGGTCCCTTCTCCTCCTCTTCATCGTTTAGTGAAATTCTAGAAAGTGTTCCCGTTATAGTAGCTGCTCTGCAAGGTCCAATGTCTTTATGCAGAACTGTGGGTCAGAGAACAGAATTCTTACAACATGAAACCATGTCTGCCTAACACTGCTTTTTCTTCTGGCTTTATTTAGCAGCACTCCTTTTACCCGTGCATCTTCTTAACTCTTTTTCTATCCATTTAATAACTTTTATTCTATAAATATTGTTTCGGGAAGGTTTGGGTTTTTTGTTTTGTTTTGGTTTTGGGTTTTTTTTTTGGTTTTTTTTTTAAATCAATATCTCTTAATCTACCGTATATAACTGACACAGATCTCTGACTGAGCCTCAGTCATTTATATACATTGAAAACACTCCTTCATTTATGCCTACTGCCTCACATAGATCTTAGGTGACCTACAGCTTAAGCAAAAGCCTGCCATGTGGAACGTGATTAAGGGGTTCCCAAAAATATGCTATGACACCTGTACTGCCATTATTAACTCCACATAACCTCCAGGAAAATGTCAAACAGATTGTAAAGCAGAATAATTTGTCAATCCATTGTAATGACCTACCATAACATTATAACTGTGAACATGTGTTCCCGAGCTCCTAAATGTTCCTTTTCACTGACTTTTTTAAACTCTTCTGTGTTAAATTATTTTTTAAATAAAAGTGACAAAAAAGTAACCACATTGGTAAGAAATTCCATTGGTATCAGAAAGACATACTTTGCTGCATCTGAGAAGGTTATAAAGAATATAAACATGTCTCATAAAACATCATAATCCACTTCTGGTGTAGGCCTAGGCTTTCCTGGTCAAACTTGTAGCAACATCCAGCAATTTTTTGTTGGGCTAAGCTCCACAAGTAAAAGTTAGTAATCCTGTTATAGAATACAAAATTTCCAGGAGCACTGAAGGATGCATTCAGAAGCAAAGCACCTATTCAGTCGCAATTATTGCTCTTAAAATATGAGTCTATAATTCAACATTTGTAATGAAAGAAAAAGGATAGATAGTAAGAAAAAAACCAAACACATTAAAGTAACCAACTACTGGGCTTATTCCAGCTGGGTGCAAGGATTTTCTTGTCCCATTTGAAAACGTTTTAATTCACACCAGCGCTAGTTTGTGCAGTAAAATCCAGCTCATGGGCGGAGACAGTAAGACAACCTGAAGTATCTCAGGTGTTAGACTTACATCCCCTTTGGTAGCCTGAGGGCTCTGATGACCCAGATCCCCCGGTACCCGTCCGTTCGCTGCCGTGTTCCGTAGCACGCAGCTCATAAGGCAGCCCACTCTCCCACCTCACGCGAAACTGCCTCTCATTTTTCCATTACGAAAAGAACAATTTGCCTCTAAACGCCATGCACAAATACCTGACTTCAGTGCGGCTGCTTCATCGTTTCCAGTCACACTGAAGATACTTTAACCAGTGACCTATTCTTAGAGCTTTCATGAAAAGAAACTGAGTTTAAATATTTAAAAGCCTGTTCCTAACTGTATTCAAAGTCCATCCCCTTAGGGATGCCCCGGACAAGGCTGTCCGTACCGCAGAGCTGTGTTGGCAAAGGTAAGAAGTAGGAGCTACACGGCCCAACGCTGGACTTTTGTCCCCATTAGATGGTGACAGACATGCGTTGGTGTTACCGTGTGCTATCCTGCTCCCTTCAAAAATATTTGTGCATATTAAAACTAATCCATATGGAAGGATTATTACCACGTTGCCAGAAACTGAACTGGCAGCTTTTTAAAGGTGGGTGCCTGGACATTCAAACTTTACCTTAACGAGGTCAGCCTTCTTGGCTTCCCGTCCAGCCAGGGAAGAGAGACGGCGACCTCCACGTGGGTGATGCAGAGCCGCCGAGTCGGGCTTCTGCCCTGACAGGACACCCTCTCTCTTTCTGTCTCTCCTCACTGAAAACAGGGGCTGTCTAGGCAGGATTGCCTTCCTCGGTAAAACTGTCCTTTGGGAGCATCTTCTAGAGTTAAAAATGTCCGCAGGGTTTAAAGGGCCATTTATTTTACACTCTGCTTTATGTAAGCAAGGGTGGCAAATAAATTGCTTAAAATGTGTTATTTTTAATATACAGAAACAGGCATAGCTGAGTCGTTAAAGATCACATTACTGAAATTTCTTAAAACCCCCACTTTGTTCCATAAAGTGGAATCAAATTTCATTTCCCTGATACCATCTTGCTTAAGCTACTGTTGGTTTCACTTCGAGCCCTCAAAAACTTACCCTCTTTAAAACTAAACCAACTAAATCGATGCATCGTTCATATACATGGCTTTTAAGATACACCTTTTTAGTTTTTTTTTTTTTCTTTTTTGGTAGCAAAATGACTATTTCACATTTGCTTGTGTACCAGGGCAAGGAAAATTTTGTGAGTAAGACTGATCTTCTTTCCCAAACCATTTCCCTTCTAATGGGCAATCATACCTTTGGCTGCTTCCTAACTGCTGAATTCTAGTAAAAGGCTTTTGTAAGAAAATGAAATAAATGTATTCGTACAGTGGCATCACTTTTCTGTTTACATTTATAAATACGTGTTGTAAACAATTAAACCCGGATATTTTTCTGGTTTTCACTTCACAAGGAACTAGTACAAGACTTCTTTTTATTGGCTAAGTACTCTCTCAATGTTCTTACCTGACCGACAAGCAATGTCCACGTCCTTTTCAAAATCAGTCTGTAACAAGAAACAACGAAACAGGACAATCATTATTAATTGAAAGCTAAACCACAATACCTTTTTGCCAACTAGCGCTTCCAAAATGTCCTACTTACAGAGTCATAGTCTCTTAAAAGTGGGTTCTTGTTGCTGAGAAGGTGAAGTGTATTGTTTTACAACAGCAGAGCTTTACAAAGTTTCCTAAAGTATAACTGGGTGGTTTTCAAAGTATGCTGCCTGACCAGAAAAAATAAAATAAAATAGGTGGAAGTAGAGTATATAATTTTAATAAAACGATACAGTGTATAGTTTTTTTATGTATATGGAAGAGTAACTTCTACATCTCATGGAAGGATCATCTTTAAGGAAGCTTTTCATAGTAATTTTATAAACAGAAATATGGAAAATAGCCTGCAATACAAATTACTGTGAATAAGCGTAATCCAATTAGTCCACCCTGCCTGAAACTTCATTATTTGTTATGAAATGGTTATTTGTTATATAGCAGTCTGTCCATCCTTGCTACTGATGTAATCATATAAAGTTTGCACTCCCTGAAAACAACTACTATTAATTTCATTGGGTAAAACCGAATGGTAAGAGCTAAGAATGAATTTTAACAGTTGAAAATCCAAGCACACTTTTCACAGTTAAGCAAAACTATTTATCCTGTTACAGAATTCAAGTAATTTTCAGTTATGTTTTTATTTCCACAAAAAGTTTATTACATGAAAAATGTTTAATAAAACTGACCTCCTTCTTGCTTGTGAAGTCCAAACGTTGGATTCTTTTTTGATTCACCACTTTTTGAAGGGCATGTGCTTGCTGAGCCTTGCATTTTTTTTAGGGCCTTATCCTGTCCCCATTACAGTCAATGACAAACTGTCATTGAAAGTGAAGGGACCAATACTTTGTCTTATTATGCTATGTAACAGTATTAGTAAATCCAAATTGGCATACTAACCCATTCACTATCATCTTCTTAATTCAAGCCACTAAATAGATCCCCCCTCTAGCATCTCTAGCACTTTCTTCTTGTCTGAATTACTTTGAGAGGAACATTTTTCAAGGGCTCATGAAAGGAAGAATCTCAAATGTATCAGTGCTCTTTACAACAGTAGGAAAAGTATTGATATATTATTAGATTACTTTCTCATTTTCTTATGTCAGAATCTTTTGTCATAAAGAACGCTGGTGGAAGATACTAATTCACTGTGCTCTACTAAATGATCATACCAATAATTTAAAACTTGCTCAGAGATTTAAGCAAGCAGATAATGACCTCAACAGACTTACGCTTAAAAATGGTGTTCATATTTCAGCTGTGCATACTTGCCACATACAGTATTGTAAGTGTTTTCCTTTGGATAGGAACACTAAATTACGAGTCAAAGAAAAAAAAAAAAAAAAGCTAACCATGATTTGAGCATGTCCGTTAGGAAAAGAACTTGAGGAATCTGCATTGATTGGATCCTGGCAATTTCTCAGTCGACATCTGAATGCATCTTGAACCTGTGAAAACAATACCTTGTACTGATTCTTGTGCAACATCATATACTCTACTCCTATTAAAGATTAAATTAAACTGTATGGAATACAATGTGTGACATTTTTTAGCATAACTAATAAATCAGAAGCAGTAAATATCTTCAGTGTGAGCACAAGAAGAAGAAAAGTGGACTCTGCACAGAGTCCGGTTTCTTGAAACTAAAAAAAACAATGGAACTTCTCAGAAATTACTGTTTACTAATATGATCCATAAAGAAAAGTTGAAGACTTTTTCCAAAAACACAATTGTATTTGAGAAATTATCTTTTCATAAGAAAGGCTTTTTTTTTGTTTTTTTTTTTAACTTTGATTTTGGCTGAATGTATGTCTAAAGAAATATTATTCTGCAACACTTATGTCCGAAAGATGTGGTTCAACAGAGAGGGACATTCCAAAGAAAAATGCAGTTCCTGTCTGCTGACAGTAGAATGGAAATATATTCTCCTTCTTTTTCACACATACTATAGTAGGGACAGCAAAGCAACTTTTGAATGAAAAGGAGTATTTTTACCAATACTTTAAAAGTATACAGAGAATATTTCTTTGAAAGCAAAATCTAATTTGTTTCACTTCTATATGTATCATCAGATGCATTCTAATATAGCAATACAATCTAAGTTTTACAATGTGACATTTTGTTCCAGAAATGCTAGTATCCATATTTGCAACCTGATTGCAAGTTGTGACTTGGAAAACAGCGACTTAGTTGGGTGACCTCCAACCAAAACAAACTAGTATCATTACTCTCAATGAAATGCCTATAAAAATCCACATTCCATTTATTATCTGTAGAAATTACTTGATGTCTTATTCAGAATAATTAAAAGGGAGAAAATCGTGTTCTACTCATGGACATTTTGTGAACAGCAGAAGAGGATAATTCATTAATTGTTGCTGATGAAAAGGTGACCCTTTCAATACATTGTATTCTACTGCAAGCTGTTTAAGAGCTTTCACAAAAGGGAAAATGAAATAGAAAAAACCTGATTTTTTTTGTAATTAGGAAGCAGTATTTTAAAGTGCTCAACCCTTAAATGGGTACGAGGGCTCTTGCAGACTTGATAAGTTACTGTTGCAGGTGGAGGAAGACTAATATAGAGCAGAAAGAAGAATGAAGCAAGATGGGACGGTTTGGACCGATTTCAAAACACCGAGACTTTGCACATGTGGTCGGGTCATGTAAAGTGTGCTTGACCTGTATCGTGACTCAGGTTCTGATTTTAAGCACTACATTGGCTGTGGTTTTCCATGTTTTGACATTAATTTAATTTGGCATCTCCCAGTTGTTGCAAATTTAATCCAAGACTTCTCTCACTTTATCAATGCTGAGGTGAGGTCACGCTTCAGACTTTTATGCTCTTGGAGAAGCACTGGCACAGTGATTTGACAAAAAAATAAAATAAAAATACCTCCCTCCAAAGTAACCCCAGCTGTGCTGAATCTCATCTCAAGCCTCATGATGCTTGACCCTAAACCATTTACTTCAGAATACACTATGTGACCTTTCACTCCATGCAGTGGGTCTTCTTATTTTTGGGACTCTGTGTTCATGAAGCTTCCCCAGTTCAGATAGCTCCAGAGATCTCAAGAATCTCATGTCCTACTTTCGCTACCTTCTCTATTAATGCGGTGAATCTTGATGTTAGGATCCTCTTAAATGTGCATGTTTCTTAAAATGTTTCTGAAGTGCAAGCAGCATATGATTTGAACACGTTAACAGAATGTCAAATGTAGCTGTATCCGTCATATCGACATACGTTGCAACTTCTAGGTGTCCTCACACAAGTCAGAAACAAAAAGGTTGAACTTTCTAAATACCAGCTTATTTTTCTAAACTGCTTGTTCAAGCTTGTTGTTTGAGTATGTAAAGACTGCGCTGTCTTTACATTTTACTTTGAAACGTAATCTTCTCCCCACCCCCCCGCCTTTTAACATCAAGTTACAAGATTTTCTTAGAGCCAGGCAGAGCAGGAGAGACAGATGTGATGAACGTGCCGATACCAGGGAAGTGGTTTCCTTAGCAACTGTAACCAGCTCCAGGCTTTTATAACTTACCCTCTCCCTACCCAGGCACTCTTTATTTTTCTCCCGCAATACAGAAATGTGGGCTTTAGACGCCAACGATGCATTTAATCCAAATGCTCTCTAGTCAGCAGAGCACAGCAAAAGGAGAAAACACATGTGGGTTCCTCCCATCGCCAGCATTAACAGGAGTTACTCAGTATGATTCAAATTAGCTTTAGACAATCTTGTGTTTAAGCAGGTCAGGCAAACTGTTTTGCTCTGATGGAGACGCTTCAGCAGGAACCTCTCCTATCATGCTCTGTTCTGTGACACATGCCTCACCATCTTTCAATGCCCAATTAGATATTTAAACAGCAAGAAGAGAAAAAAAAAAAAACCCAAACAAAAAAGCCTCTAGGCTCTCTGGACTAAGGCAGAAACATAAGGCAATAATACCTAACTCTTACTTTGCATTTTTCTTTCCTCATTTCCAAATAGTCTATAAGAGGTCTCGTGCTTAAGAACTATTATATTTACCTTAGAAGTTAGGAAATGCAAGTATCGAAAGATTTAATATCTTTTCAAAAGACATTGATGGAGGGCAGAAACAGACAAAACGTGTCACCTAGCTCTCTTCTAGTTGTATGTCCTACTCGGTGAACCTCCCCGGCTTCCTAATGCGGCCCTTGTCACACAAGATCATTGATACAGCATAACAGAGAACGTAAAAAATGTTTCCATCATTTGTGTTTATGTCAACATAACTGAGAGGAAAAACGGGGGGTTTATATATATAATTGTAAAAGTCTGTGTCTTTTTGTAATGTAACGACAATAAAGGCATAGTAAAGCAGGGCTGTCCTCCTCTTTGTTTGAATTTTATGGTGATATATTCCACCCCATATTTTTTTCTGACAATCAGAATTATTGTTTTGTCTGTGCTGGCATGCTATAAATATTAGATCAATCCTATAGGCTATAACTGAGATAGCTTTGTAGCTGTCATCAAGAGTGACAAATACCTTGGCAGGGTTTCCCTGACAGGCACTGGCAGAGCAAAACGCTTTTGCAGACAACAGAAAGTAACAGACTCTTCCTTCAGCTGGGGAGGAACCCTGTGCGGTGCAAAGACTGCATCGCACTCCGTGCCTGATGGCCACTGTCCTGGCTTCTGGTCACCTGCGGCTCTCTGGAGCTGGAAAGCCAGAGTCTCCAGAGCCAGACTGAAACAGAACTTACTGGAGTTGTGTCTCTTTCTGTGTAGGAACTTGTTGCAGTAAACAACTACGTCTTTGCTGCTGCAAACTGGTCCATATAAGTGCAGACCATACACACTTTTGAAACAAAAAAAGTCTCAAGTGCATCAACCTTTACTCCTTTGCTGTTCTTGAAGAACTTTCTATTACTTTTCTTTTCCCATATGAAAAAAAATTACCTTGATTAGTTCTCAAGTGTTTTGCCCAGATTACTATTTAAATCTGGAGGACTAAAAAAGACTCAATGTGTTCTGTCAAATAGAGTTCAAACAGCAATATGCCTCAGCTGCTTTGTCTTCCACCACACCACTATCATCACCTTGACTGGAGATAATCTACTGGTTAGTGAATAAGTTGTCTCTGTACATTTACTTCTGCCTAAGTTGTCGTGACTGAAGGAAAAAACTTTACTTCCCCTTTTTGATAAGGGATGACCTTATAAAATCTAGGTGCTTTTTTGACCTCATTGGGAAATCTTGTTATGAGGTCATTTTTTTAAATACCATGTAGATAGATTGATTAGCTGTTTTATCAAATGCCTTTCTTCTAGAATTTCAGTGTTAGGTCTAGGAGGTGTAACTGCCAAAACTGGCTTGCAGGAACAACTCTAACTAGTTAAACGAAGTAACGATTCTTTGCAGTTAGGTGAGCTATGTGTACGTGATTTGCTAAAAGAGCCGCAAATAATAAATGGTAACTCGTTGATTGACTAAACAGAAACAACTAAGATTCTAACTTCCTGTATAAAGATCTTTATAAGCAGATATTTTTGCATATTGTTTGCCCTAGAGCCAGTGAGTTAAAAGTGGTTCAAGTCAAGGTATCCTACAAATTTGAAAACTGAGTTTACTTACAGAAAAGACTAAGTCCGCCTCTATCACCACAGCCCTACCTGTGAGTAGGGTCAGACAAGAATGATTCCATGAGATGTTCAGCAATATTGAAGCATTGCCTGGGAATGAATCATTTGCAGCAAATAGCTGTCATCAGAGTAGGGAACCTGTCTTGAATTCAAGCCTTGGGGCATTGTGGGAAGATGCCTGTTCAATTTCATCTTAAGCAGCCAAAATATTTTTTTTTCTAATAAACTCCTGCATTACTGCACTGAGGCAGGCTTTAATGTCTGCATTTTTAAAATTTTATACAGTGCTATGCTATGTTACTTTTAGAATTCCTCATGGGTTTTGGTCTGTTTTTTGACAAAATCAAGGACTGATAACCAGGTGTGTGTTGCAATCTCTCTGCATCCTCACAAAGGACAGGAGAAAATGGAATTAGGACAGGAGGAAAAGGTTGGAATCTGCATCAGGGGAAGTTCAGACTGGACATTAGGAAAAGGCTCTTCACTGAGAGGGTGGTCGGTCACTGGAGCAGGGTCCCCAGGGAAGCGGTCACGGCACCAAGGCTGTCAGAGGTCAAGGAGCGTCTGGACGACGCTCTTAGGCATATGGTTAACTTTGGGTAGTCCTGTGAGGAGCAGGGGTTGGACTTGATGACCCTTACGGGTATCCTCCAACTTAAGATATTCTATGATTCTACAAAAGATAATGCTGTTTATACAGCTTTCTTTTTGAAGGTTTCATCTGCAACCTTGAGATAAAGATATATATTTTAAAATAAAAATGGTTCCCCAGGACAGTAAGTGGGAGGTGGTATGCCCTTTCCAGGCTAATTAACATATCCCAATGGAAATAGAAATTTCATGGACAGGAAAACCAGTATGGAATGGCCATTCTTTCTACTAAAAATAGTTGCAGTGTCTCACTCTTTTACTATATGTGAAATGATGGCTTTCAGTTCTACAGATGAAAATATCCTCTTTCACAGAGGTAAATCATATGGGGAAAGAAAATGCTGTAGAAAATAAGGGGATAGCAGGACAGTGCTACATAAAATAGATTTGTCTTGAGTATTATCTCTTATTCTGCACATCTTTTTAGCCTGGGAAAAAAAGAAGCAAAAAAAGAAAAAAGAAGAAAAAAGAAAAGGTATTAAAGGAGGTAAGCCCCTTCCACTATGAAAGCTGATAAACTAAGAAAAACAAGAGTTCATAGCCTCAAACAGCTTGAATAAAGTGGGATGGAGTCAGCACAATGGAAGGTGCTAATTTCTGCAAGATATTGATAAGTGTTTTCCTTAAAAATTGAAAACTTAATTCTTTGATAGGATAATCACGTATGCGTACTGTGTAGGATAGTGAAATAAAGTTCACGCAAAGTGGTATACTACTGAAAGACTGAAATAAATTATGTTACTCATAATTCTTTTTCACGAATATAGTGAGTTTCAATGTTTAAAAGGTGTGAACGGTGGAAAGGGAAACGACTGTGTGAGATTCCTCACTCAGCGTTGACAATAAATCTTTCTTGAAACACCTCCCTGTTTTTTCAGTCCTGAAATGCTTTTGAATAACTCTTGCCAATCGCAAAGAACCATGTTAGACAGTGCAATTTGGTTTACTGGTGTGGTAAATACCCTGAAGCTGATAAATGGCTAACGCGTAGGTATGCCGGTGGACCAGGTTACTGCTCTCCAGTCCGGCCCCGCCTGCGCATTTTTGATAGATGCTCCCACTCCCAGAGATCTGCCAGCAAAGGTGTTGCGCTACTGCTCTCAAACCTATCTCAATAAAAATGTAGGGTTGGTTAGCAGGTTAGATAGGTTAGAGAAGCTGTCACCAGAGGCAGATGGAGGAGCACTCGCGTGGTAGGTTTGACACCAGATTTCCGCGGTGATGAATTCTGCGGTGGGCGGCACTGAGCTGTGAAGGGCAGGCTGGGGTCCTGGCTTCTCCTCGCTGTTCCCAAAGCATTCATCTGTCTTCATCCTCACTGTCCCCATAAGTGTGTTGCCTTAAGTATGTACCTGAGTTTGTAGAACTGAAAGGGTAGATCTTCACCAACATAACACCTCCTCTCCTTGTGTCCTCTTCCAGGGACAGTATAAGCAGAAATTATTTTGTGTTTCAATCAGTCTTAGAGACTGTAAAAACCTATGGCTTTTGGTCTTCAGGAAAACGGCATTTGTGTTAGCATTTCCCTATACTCACCATATTGGGAAAGTCTAACACTTAAAAATAAACTGAACTTGGGATTGATTAAAAGCCGCCTCTAATTAAGTGGGTACACTTTTATACTGAAACTGACATTCTGCACCTGAATTAACTGATCTTCCCCCTCTCTCTTTTACTTCTTCCTCTACATCTCACCATCAAATAGTTTTCTCTTTCTATGAGATATATTTCTGCAGAGCAAACTGTATATAACATTAAAGAGCAGTTGAGAGATTAACAGGAGCACAGCCCTTTAGAAAACTGGGAAGCCATTCCTCACCTCCCTTCGGAGAATACAATGGACCATGACAATAACAAAGCCTTGTAATGAATCAAATACTGCAAAAAGTATCTGAAATAATATCGATCTTTTGTCTGTCATGGCCAGAACTGCAGACATCCAAGTCAGAGCAAGAAGTGGCAACACCACACAGGAACTCCAAAGGGATGCCCTATTGAAAAAAAAGAGAAAAGCAGCATTGTAGTATTGTAAAAAATGATTAAAAGCTCACTATTAAAATAAAACATATTTAAGGATGGCACTTTATGAAGTTAACTTGAAAATCACAGACAAGAAAGTAACAGTGTCATACTTTATGTTCTAAAGAATATCCTGTATTCAGTTAATAAACACAGTTGCTTTTTTTTTTTTTTTTTTTTTTTGTTAAAAAGTATTTAAACGTGCTCAGCACTCTATGCAGTGTTAGCAAACACAGTTGTCATCATCAAACTATTGTCTCACATGCACTGTATAAGATTTGTAACAAGAAGATGTAAATGATCAGGACTAACATGGCATTACTGGCGGTGGTGGCTGACAAAGCTGTTGTTGAAACTACTCCACACTTGGCACATTTGAGCGTCAAACCGCTATGAGGCTCACTCATCTGACTGCAAACAAACAGAACACCCACAAAAAGAACAAAATATTGAATTGTCACCAAAAAACGTTGCTACTGAAATTTAGCTTTTAAATATGATGTCATGCAGAAAAAGTAAGTAGACTTATTCAGGATGAATGCTCTATGTTGTTGCAAAACTGTACTTCGTACTTTACATTATTGTTAGCTTTAAATGTTAATGCTATGGGGCTTCGTTTCATGCAGACTCTATTTCTTCCATTTAAGCTAAAAAAGGCCCCAAATGTCCAGTGATCAAAACTGCTCAGTACACTGAAGTAAACATAAGCACGTGCTAGGATAGACACACAAAGTGAAATCCCTCTATTCAGACCTGTTAAAAGACTCTTGTATGCAAACTTGCTTGAGAAGGAGTATAGGGCACTTAAAGGAGGAGTATGCAGTATGTACAATTACAGAGCATTAATAGGGAAAGAAACCTGCAAAATGTATTCAAGCATCAAATCAGTATGGGCGTACTGTATAGTCAGATTTGTACGAGTGATCTGAATGGCCCACTAACATCTGGAGTGATTTTATTCATGCTACACGAAGGTCTGAATACAGGGCTTGAAATGTATGGGATCTGATGAAATAAATATCAGTTGGTACTAAAAAAAGGGTGACCTGTTTTGCATTTTAATAAAACACAGTACACAAGCATTAAGCTGAAAGCATTTTGTATGGACCATTGTACCTCGGCACCTGTCAGAAGAGTTAAAGGGCAAAACCTGGAATTTAAATTTTCTTTTACATACAGCATGCATTCAGCTTCCTGAGTCGACTACAGACTTTTGCTACTCCTTCCCTTTCTGCTATCAGAACTAGGGATAACCATAGCTGACTGAGATGCGACAGGAAGGGTGCTTTACCTATTCCCAGCTGGAAAGTGGTCAACATGGTGAAGATAGGTAACACTTCATTTTTTTCCCCAGTTATTTCAACCAATGGAACTCCTTTTTGTTGCCAAACCCAGCATTCACAAGATTTTTAACATACTGCCCCAAATAACATTGAACTCCAATGGTTTCCATTTTGATAAACTGAACGATGGCTTTCCATAAAAAAAGTGCTGTATGTTTTCCATAAAAATGCAGGTTTTTCCATAAGAAAACAGTGAGAACCATGGCCTTGTAGAAGGTGATTGTGGGATGTGAAAAGAACTCTGTGAATCCACATCAGTTTACACCAATTAAAGATCTACAGTAATGAATGAACTAGAAAAATGCCTTGGGTAAGCTTAAACTAAGCTTGGGAAAATACTTTGCATCTTTGCTTGGCAATACTTCAATGTTATCAGGCTGGATTATTCTCTTTACCTCTATAGATCTGTTCTGGATCTTGCAAATAATAATAGAACTTGATGTGCCTGTAAACCAAATATATGCTGGGCATATACGTATGCTACCCCTTATGCCAGGAAAAAGATTGAGATCCATCAGGACAACTTATCCTTTCATTTTTTTTTCCACTCGTTGGTTCTCCATATGCTTATTAAGGTGGTAAAAAGCACATGGAGTTAGTCTATTTTGTCCCATTCACTGCTTTAAATCCTGCATAAATGATTTCTACAGCTGAACTTTTGACTGAATTTTTGACAGGTATAAGTCCAATGCTTGCCAGAAAGAATGAAGTTGCCTTCCTGAGCATGGCTGGCAAAAGACACTTGAGAAATGAGTGACAATCCCCTTTCTACCGGAGGTCAAATGCTGCACCAATTTCTGTGCCCCAGAGAATGACTCAAGACCCACCATCTGCCAAGTAGTACGAAGGAATGCTGTTGCCAAGCCACCATCTCATACTATCCCAAAAGTTAAGGTTTGTCATTAGGGTATCTACATGCTTTCCCAGAATAGCTGGATTGTTCCTGACAGAATAATTTCTAGTTCTTTATCCATTTATTTTAAAATAAAATACCTCTTTACTACGTTGCACACTGTTAGAAAGCAAGTTATTTGTTTCATCAGGAAAGTATACTGTAAGCAAATAGATTTTTATAGCCTACAACTGAGTAGCTGGGGAAAAAGAAAAAAAAAAAAAAAAAGATGCAGTTAAATCTAAGCTTGGATATCCTCAGAAAATGTACAAAGCCAAACCTGTGGCTGCCCCAACTTCTTAAATCACTGCAATTAGAGCAGATGTGAATTTGAATTGGTGATTACTAAGTTATTACTAGTCTTGAAATAATTTGGGTAGTTTTATAATATTCTAGATTTCATCAGTGTTATTACACAGTTAAGAATGTTGATGGAGCAATGGAGACAAAAGTAAGGTTAAGAAATCAATACTTTCTAATGGAAAAGGAGGAAAAGAGAAGGAACAAAATGAAAGCTTTTGGTACACATTTGTCAGAGCGATGGTGAAAGAGCTGAAAACCAGAAAGATTTAATTGAATTAATATTAAATGCAAGTCACACCAGCTGAAGTATTTATCATAAATTTGCTCATCTAACCAATGAATTGAACTTATTAGGAATGCCACTGTTAGGGAAATGGTAAAATAATTCAAAGTGAAGCTATAATAAATTTACCCATAGCAGTAATATACAGTAAAATGAAGATATCATTGCTTAGCATTGCTAGAAATGCAGATAATTGTGGTGTTAACTACAAGGTGGCCCAAAAGACAATACTAGAACATGTAGCTGTAAAAATGATTACTCAAAGTTTAAATATACTTTCATAAGCATTAAGAAGGTGATGATGCACTTGTGCACTATTTTTCACCAATATGGAATGTATCTAGGTTTGCTGCTGCAGTACTTCAAGTCATCGTCATCCACTGAAAAACAGTTTCTGGTACCACCACTGTCGTAATCCTTTCTTCTCATGATAACAAACAGAATTTAAATGCAAATGCAAGTAAATAATCAATAACAGAGACTTGTCATTTACTTTTTTCCTAGCTTTTAAAACACGTTTTTTTTACTTTGAAATGCTGTTACACTAATTTAGAACATACACCTATGTAGATACAGATATAAGAATGAAGGCAAATTCTTCACATAGTCAGAATGGAAGAATAACATTGACCTCAGCAAGCGATATATTGCTGTAAAATATATTTTATAACAGTTTACACAAATAAGTAACATTTTTCCACCGTACTAATTAAATTTGACAGCTAGACAAAAATAACTGGTTCCTTCAGTACACACAGTTCATGAAGCTTTTCCTATCTGCAGCAACTTTACATGTGTGACAATCTTGTGAAACCTCCCCTCAGATTTGTTTAATCCTCATTCTTATTAACTTAATACTGTTGTACTTGTGTTTTATTATGTTTAGTTTGTTTAGTTGCATTCCCTCAGGATAATGCAACGGCAGCTTTTTTGATGAATGGAATCTGTTAGACACACTGTTACACTGATATAAAAGTTCAAAGCACAATCAAAAGCATTTTTGGTGAATATCTGTAATTGAAAATTGGTGATACAATTTTAATACGCTTTAAAATAACCCAATTGTTGCTTACCCCGCTCTGTGTTTGAGCTTTTTATCTAGGATTCCATCTCTGGAAACAAGTTTATTAAATACCAAAATGCCAATCACCATGTTGACCTGTCAAACAGAAAACAAACAGTAGAGCTTTCAGTGCCTGAAAGAAAACATTTTACCCTGTTACTTCAGAAAAGGGCTCTTACAGGTCTGCAAAATGCCTTCTGGTGCATTTCTGGGTATTCCTTCAGAAGCTGTGTAACACCGTCCCTGAGCCCACCAAAAGGCCGTATTCTCAAACGGGTAACACATACGCACACTGCAACAGGCTGATTTTTGAATATTTAATTATGCCTGGTATCAAGTTAGATGCTGGCCAGAAGCTTGACTACGATAGCTTTAATATTTCCTCCGTTTGAAATGCAACGCTATCTCCTATTCCGGGAAAACCACCGCATTTGAGTCGTGTGCCCAGGGAGGAGCGGGTGGGAGCACACGACGACCGTGACCGTGGTCCTTTTGGAGCATTTACGGCCGCTGTGGGGGTTCCCACGTACGCAGAACCAGCCCGCGGTTTTCCGTACCCTCCTGCGCATTAGTCACTGTCTACGTCATTCCCCAAAATGCCAGTCTTGAGCCTTGTTTGACTGTAGTTTCCCTTTTTTTTTGCGGGCCGGATGAGCGCCTGGGGTAAGTTTGGTTAGGTCCATTAAAGTAAATGGTGATACGTTCACACACATGGGTTGAAGACCTAACCTACAAAAAAATTCACGTGTTTCAGCAGTCAGACTTTGGCACTCACTGGACGTCCTAATGGCATTTAATGGACAACTTAATGACTGTTATTATCCATTTGTATTATTGAACCGAACTCTCTGAACCTGTCTCTGCATGGCCCTGTAAAGAATCTATTAAATAAATGTTCCCTTTTTTTAAAATTATTATTAGAAAAGGGTAATCCTTTTTTCCTTTCAAACAGATTTTTCAAGACCTGTGCCAAAATACCTAATTGTTGCCAGTCTGTCCTGCCAACTCTTTTCCAGCTTTTCTTATTATCACTTTATTTTCAGCATTTACGTTTTTCAGCTGATGTTATATAATTCTTTTGCTTTGAACACTTAGGCTTAAGTGGCTGCATGGAACAGCTCCTTCCATAGCTACTAGCTAATGGTAGGGCAAACTGCAACTGTGAACTTCAAACATTTCTGAACAAAGCTTGCCAATTACGCAGAGAACATACAGTTCCATGTGAAAATTATGACTGGCTTTTTGTAAACAGCCTTGGCTCCTCTATCATGACAGGGACTGTGAGTTGTACAGAAGGATCCTGGCTTGACTCCAGGCAATGATGAGACAAACTCTATGGGAGTAGTAAACATCCATTTCAGGAAAATCTATGTAGCTAAACGGCGATATCTTTGATGACTACTAAGACCGATTCCCTTTTGCAATGGAAAATCAGAAATAACCGGTGTTGATAGAGCTATCCTAGTATGAAGTTGGTGGGGTGGAAAGAAGAATTGGATTCAAAATCTGTAAGGGAAAAATGCTAAACAAAATATTGTAAAAAATCCATACAGACTGCAGAGCAGATGACTGATAGCCGATGGCACATGTAACGTGCAATCCATCTTACCCTGAAGTAGACACCCGAAATACTTCTGATGCTTTGAGCCCTAAAAGTGTGTATTCTTCTCCACTGACAATGAAATGTGGCTGGGATAACTAGCCTAGACACAGAAATCTACATTGCAGATGTCTACAGTTAGGCAAAGTGAATCCTACACCTAAATGCATTTCCAGAGACGTGGAAGATTTATACACAAACGAGTAACATTTCCCGGCTACGATGATTTTTTCCCTTTGCCTTCAAAAGCGGTAGCCATGGAGAACTTGCTGGCTGGTTCCACTCCTCCTGTTGCTTTTGCCGGCACGGTGATACACTGCCAAGCAGCACTCTATCAAGACTGTCACTGAACTTCACGAGGCAGTGACAAGTGTGTAGATGCTACTGATAATAACTCAGTGATGCCTGTAACAAGTTTTCTGTGCCACTAATCAGGACATTATTCTTCACAGCTTACTGTGTAGACACGGAGAGATAACTGGTATAAAGGAGTGATACAATTCAATGAATCATGCATTCAAAATACTGAAGGTATGTTAAACAATACTGAGCTCAGTATTCACAGCAAAATGTAACGCTACTGGACAGCTAAGCTTTTATAATTTAAATAGCACATTCCATCATTTCATATGAAAATACTGGAAAATATATTAATGTTTACCAAGACAACAGCAGCTGCAGGTCCAACGAAAGCATAAAGTAGCCCTCCTTCAAGAGACAGCCAACAGCTGGAAAGAACATTAGAGAAGAACTAACACAAATTAAAAATAAGTATAACGCATTGCCAAGAAAGCATTAATAGTTACTACAGCATGAGATTCTTCCGGTGTATGTTCAATCCTACATCTAGAGATTCATATGCACATGCAAAAACCAATTACTTTGTTGATGTAATGATGTAGGGAGTTGAAAGTTATTTCCATTATCAATTGTTAACATTTCAAAAGTTTTACTGTGAACTATACATATACTGAAATGCCTAAAATGTATTAAGACCACAACAGAAAATAAGTTTGCAAATCTTTGTTGAATCTCCTCTAGCCATGGATGATGAGTTAACTGAAGAGGACTTGCCAGGTAGGTATCTAGAAACATTTCCAACTTACAATGCCTGACAGTTCTATACTTAAAGCAATGAATGGGCAAGTACCTGTAATGTAGAACTTCAGAAAAAAATATTTCTACATATCTTCTCTTATGTCATTTAGTAATTTCTATATAGAACTAGGTCTTACAGACAATATTGCCATTAAAGAAAAATCATATATGATCTAACTGTGCTGTATTCTCTGGAATGTTTTGCAAACAATTTAAATGTATATTTTAAAGCATCTGAAAACTGCATTTTCTGGTGAGCTACTAATCTTGCAGGGTCTGTCATACTGCATCGGGGCTTTCACTGAAAACCCATCAGATTTCCAAACACAGAGCGCTTGCAGAATCAAATTCTAAATATTTGATACAACATGATGTAAAGCCTTCCATATCTGCAAAAGATCAGGAGCTTCACACACTGAAGTAAATGCAGCTGTGCTATTTTCCCAGTGATTACACATTCAAAGAACTGCATGTTTATTTGAATGCATGATCACACCTACATATAAGAAAACTCAAGTATATGCGTTCAAATAATTTACTTGGATCTCACATCCAGAAACATTCACATCAGAATAATACACATCTTCTTTTATTTTCCAGTCCTGTTTTTGTACTTTTGAAAACCAAGTAAATTAAATGCAAGCACATCATAATATTAACGGTCTGTTTACGCTGGAATTCGAACCGCGAAGAATAAAAGTGTTTCCCACTGCAAAGAAGCCACAAGAAATCTGCCACATGAACCCAACTGCATCACTGTGCTAAATTCTGGAACGATAAATTGATGCAAATAGTTCATATCTGCTTCACTGTTAAAAAGGTAATACTTGTCAGGCTATTCTACCTCCTACCTCAAAAAACAACTACAACAATTATGTTCAATTTATTTTTGTAATGTCAAAGAAAAATGCTTTCAAAATGTTCTGCAATTTTTCTTGCTATTTTTTCCAAAAGCTAGGTTATTTATTGTGAGAGACTGAGAACATGGGCTTCTGAGAGGGGGGAAATGTATTCACAATGCATTTCCCTACTGGTATGAGCTTTTAAACTGCTTTTTGACTGCTGCATAAGTAAGACATGTACTTAAAATTTTCATGTTTATTGGGAGATGGAAACATCAGTTCATAAAAATTGTTGATGGATTGTGTTTGAAACATAATTTCAGTTACCTGTGCTAAAAAAAAGGGCCAACAAGATTTTTTTTTAATATAAAAAGAAAACAGTTTCTACCACAACAATCATTAAGACCGAGGGAGCATTGTTCCCTCCCTTTCCCATGCCCTCAAATAAAAAGGCTGTTGAAAAGAGTGACTTCCATTTAGAGGCAGAGTTGGATAAAAATGTAGAGGTTGTCTTCTTTTCTTTACACAATCTGAATTTTCAACAATCTGGATTTTCAACAATGTGTGATGTGATCATTGCAATGTATTCAATATCTGCTAGTTGATGGATCTGAAATGCACTTTTTCCCAATCGTTTTCTGTTGAAAACTTTCTGAAGACAGATTCTCGGGTGCTGCCTTATACCGTAAGGCAATTGCTGTCATTTTTTTTACTATTTTTCCTTCTTCGCTTCTTTTTCTTTGCTCTGATAGCTTTTTTCTATGATTTATAGTTGTTTTTATTTTGTTCTCCTATTCTGTCTTCTTTCTCCCTGATCTCCATGTAGCAGAAAGCCATATAAATTGATTAGTATTAAGAGCATCCACTGGTGGTTTTATGGGACCATGTTACATGGTCATAAAATTCTGCTGAGTGATGAAGTATCTGTAGACTTGCTCCTGTGTCCTGTAGATTTTGTGAGCTGTTTGATGCTCTCCAGGAGAAAGGTTTCTTCTCTTAGGAGAACATGACTATGACTGAATTTTAATTTTTGCTGATATAATGAATTCCTGGAAGTTATCTGCGCTGCTCATTAATATACAGCACTGTATGTAAACATGAGTGGGTCACGCAGGTTTATTAACTGTGACTTGTAGTAGTGGTGCTTTCATAGCTCTGATCGTCTGAAGAGAGGCAGCAACAATATTTATTAGACACACAGAAAGAGTTGGAAAAAACAATCAAGCTTTCAGACACACAAATATTTTTCAGATATCCTGAAATATCTAAAAGCTTGTCACTGTGGGTTTATTTACTTTTAGGAAATCCCTTCAGCTTCTGTATCTATATCAGTACAAGTGTCTGTGTGAAATAATAGTTTTCATGTGTAGTTTTAAATGTACAGTGATATAGCTGTCTAGTAATTAGGGATGAAAGAAAAAGATAGACATCAGAGACTGTTGATCACAGAATTGGTTCGAGTGTGAACAATTCAAGCCACTCCCATCAGTCAAATATGAAGCCAAGATCTGTTTCAAAGATCCTTGGGCCTTTCGGTCAATCTCTTCAGGCGTGGGACTATGGGACTGGAATCAATTCCTTCATTTTTACTCTTAATTTTCTCCATTTGGAACCATCGTTTTGAAAAACAGCATCTTGCACATCAGGAATAGTTTGCAACAGGATATATTTCTGATGGCAGCGTGTGTGTAACTGATTGCAGCCAAACAGGCCAAATACGGTGTAAGCAGTTAACAAACTTACACAAGTGCTTTAGTTATGGGAAGAGGAGCAGAACAGGAGCTCTGCTTTTACACCGCCCAGCAGTTGTTATGGGACACAAGTCTTTGCTGGCTTCTAGAGTGGGACAGCACCTCAGCTGGTGATGGAGGAGGAATTTCCATTCCCTGTATTCTCTGTTTTCTTTATATTATTCTGACGTCAAATGCCAAGAAAATGTATTTGCAAGTGAGATGAGAAAGCTGCATTATGGTTCTGTTTGTCCCTTGTACACCTTCTTTTGTGCTTTTGTCCCATGGTACCGTGTCAGCTGAATTTGGATCCTGGGAGAGGAGCTGTTACATGGGCAGAGACTTGCTCTTTTTTACTTTCCAGGTTACACTTAATGAATGATTTGTTGCTTTGTCTGAATATTTCAGTATATCCTCTTTTAAAAATGCATTCAGCCCAGGAGGGAAGCAGGAAGCAACACTAACTAAAGCAAGTAGTCACACGTGAATAGTATCACTGGAGTAACTGCAGTGGAATTGATCCTGCAAGGGACAGGGCTACATCCCCAATGGGGTCTGGACATTGTGAACTTGTGATTCATAAACCTCGCAGCTGAAACGGTTCTCCGGTCCTCCTTCAAGGACTAAATAACAAAAAAGCCAGCAAGATGAGCACATATTAGCGAGGAAAAAAGTCAGAGGGGCAGGTTCTTAATTTAACACCCACAAGGTGGCTAAGCCCGTTGGTTCACTCATGATTGCCAGCCCTAAGTGCCGTCCCACAGTTAGCACTTCAGCCAGGTAAGCCGTTCCTCATTAGTAAAATGCAAGACATGTGTTGTCACAGTTTAAAACTAAAGAGCTCGGTGGTTAGAGCTGGTATTCAGGCGGAGATTTGGGTTTGAATCCTTACCCACGCAGAGCAGGAGCGAGGACTTGAAGCCTCCCCCGCCGTGTGCCAAGAGGGTGGGAGACACAGGGCAGGGAGGGGGAATCCTGATCTCACTCAGTGATGATGCTAAGGAGAATAATTAAATATTCATTGAAGCGAGGACTTGACCTAACTCATCCTCATCTCTGATGAATGCCCTCATTACCAGGCTATAGAGTCATATTTCCTCTCTTTCTGTCCAGATGCATACTTAATTTCTCAGGCGACGTGAGGAGAGCTCCAAACAGGACAACCGAAGGAAACGCGCTCTCTCCTACATAACGTCTTGGTGGTCGGAGCGTTCTGCTGGCAGGAGGGAGGCTCGGCCCAAGCTCCTTCTTCAGCAGGAGACAACCGAAGGGCAGCCTCGCCGACGAGTGAATTTCCCAGCGCGCTAAACGCGCTCTGGAACCAGCCAGGCGGCTAAATGGGAACTGCATTAATAAAATGTAAATGAAGTACACAGATCTCCTCGCCGCTGCCTCTCCAGTACAGCACGGTCCAGGGAATGGGCTGGATCAGGCACTCCAGGAGAGAGGCGATGGACGGGAGAGCTAATTTGAGATTTCTGCCGGCCTTTGGCTCCCAGCAGCTCAGGGGCATTACAGCCGAGGTACGTGCTCGGTGGGCAGAAACGTGGGTGCCAAAAAGACTCTTGCCAGTAGAGTTTTAGACATGTTTAGAGGCTGGCCGTAACATTTGACCTTCACCTTGGTAAATGGATATAAATGTTAGGTGTCTAGAGTGGACTTAACCCTGGGTGTTTCTAGAAGGCTTGCGACTTCAAAACCTCTCAAGAAATCTAGGACCCCTGGGGCTCTGCTGAGCTCAGTCCAAGACTGGCATATGGTTTTCTCTTTGTTCTTTTGTGGACCACTCAGTGACGCTGAGGGCAGTTCCAAGTGTGAATGGGTACCTGTAGAGCCTTCAGACTATGCTATGGAATTCCTGATGGGTATGACAGTCTTGTTAATTAAAAACATAATTTATCATTTCAGAGTGACTTACTAGTGGGCTGTTCCATATCCTTTCGTCTTGGTAAAGCCTATTGATATTGCAACCACTAACGCTGGTAAACCTGGAAAAAACCAAAGCAGTAATAACCGTTAGATGCTGAGCAAAATATTGCTGTTCTGTCTGGACAAAAAATGATGGGGCAGGCTAATGCAAAATGGCCAATTTTACATGGAATGAATCATTTAATGAAGCACAGTGATATTGCAGGATTTGTTTTTCTGAAGCACCGGCAGGGAGGAGGACACTGTTTTCTGCCCACGGTGTACCACTTTGATGTAGCTAAATTACCGGTAGATTTGACAGGTCTTAAAGTGAACTAGGAAGAGGCTTCATGAATATGCAGTGAATGTTTTTTCTTGTTTTATTTTGATTACTTGATATTACACTACTTTGCTGAAAAACTTCTAAAATTTTGTTAAAACCTATTTATAAAAGAATGCTAAAATATACACCACCATAGCTCAAGCTTGAGATAAAGTGGACGGGCTCCTAACCCAGTTTTCTTTTTAGTAACGTGCTGTCTACTATCTTTCAGGTTTACTGAAGAAAATGATGATATTCTTGACATTGTCACAGCATTAAACGTTTCATTCCATCGGTCCTGAGGAAATTAATTTTACGGACTTACCCCATCCAAGGCACAGGAAACGTTTCCTTATGAGCCGTGTCCTAATTTTTCCGGTAACAGCCATATATGACTGCCACGCTTCTGTCAAAACCCAACAGAACGAAGCTAAGAAGAAGAAGTGTAAAAATGCGGTGGTTGTGGTGCAGATGCCCTGCAGGGAGCAAAGAGAAGCTCATGCTGAATACTTAGGGACACTCATTTCTCTTTTCAATTCAAAGAGTTGTCATATTCTATCAACTTGACCTTTATCCTTAGCATCAACTCCCCCTTTTATGATGTGGCGGCCACAAAGAGAGAGAGAAAGAAAGAGAGAGGTTGACGGGGATTAGGCAGAAGAGGTTTTGACTGTTTTCCCGAACACTAAGTGTGCTGAGCAGGGACAAAGAACACAAAATGAATCGTACCACCAGATTTTTCTCTACACGGTTACTTTGACCAGGCATCATCACAAAGCCATTGTGGTAAGCAAGTTACAAAGTCACTGATTATAGAATCTCACAGAGCAGAATAAAGAAAACGTGGGGATACAAATGCTCCTAATTGCCAGTTATATTTTCTTTCCCTCCATGCAGAAAGATCTGAATTTTAGGCAATAGATTAAGTTTGATTTATTTGATTTTTTACTTAATTCTTACAGAACATTAACCACTGGAATATACTGCCTGAGATCTTTATAGTCAGGTTTAAGTATCATAACCTTAACAATTACCCTAGATACTGTTTTTCTGGGTATCAGCCATTTGTCATCTGAAAAGTATTTTGAGCACATGCAATTGGCTTTCTTTTGTCACCGTAGCCCTTAATTAGACTTGACATTGTAGCTTGTATAAATGAGCTTCTTGGCATGAATGATGATCTACCCTCCACTGTGTTGCTCAAAACAGGCTATAAAATGCAGTGTGCATTGCACCCCAGAACCAAAAACATAACAGTAATATTGAGAAGGTCCTTATCACAATTTATGCTTATCACAATTTGAAGTGTCAAAACTATATCAAGGTTAAAAAAAAATATATATATATTTCACACCCCCAATATTAGCAATGCAAGATCGTACTGGAGAAATGTAGATATTAGTTTTGTGATTATTTCTTTATGCAGCATACACATCTAATAGCTATCTTACACACATGTCATAAAAGGCTAGTCAATTTTTTTACTAAAAATCCCAGTTCAGCAAACTATTTAGGGAGAAAATATGCAAGTTGCTAATTATATATAGATGCTTGCATATATTGTTGAATCGAGGCTGGCAGCTACCAAAATTAGGGAAGGATAAGATATATATGACACCACACATGTTTTTTAGTTCATTTTATATTCCTAATTACTTTCAGGTCTTTTTTTTTTTTTAATTTTCTGTTGTGTTAATTTTCCCAGATTCTTATCTGAAATCAGTTGTGTTGGTTCACTCCAATAGTTATCTCAAATACATAGCTGATATTAGCTGATATTAGCATTAGCTGATATCAACCTCTGAATTTTAAAAAAGATATGCACTTGAAGAGTCAAAACTTAATGATTTCCTGCTATGAATTTACAGAGGCAACAAACACCTTGTTTTCTAATCCCGGGTCAAACTGTCTATGTAAATCTGGGGGAAAGGGGTACTATATAATTATATGCAAGAGAACTACTGTTTGTTTTTAAAACGCGAGGAATGTAAGCTGGAAAAAACAGCAGATCCTGAAAATGCACTAGTCATTCCATCCTAGATGTTGCCATTAATTCTTACGTTTAGATGTCCATAAAGTATGTGGATTCATAAAATCTATCCTGTTAAAGCCTGACTGATAGCAGTATTTCCTGTATATGAAAAATAAATATTTAAAAATGAAAGCTATGCAGTGAAACACACAATAACTAGAAAATACAGAAATGTCCTTTCTTTTACTAGCTGGCTCACATGTTATGAAGTCCCACTACACAACTTTAATTTGCTTTCCTATCAATGTTTTTGTAAAAGCTAGCATGTGCTGTTGGAATGAGAATTTGACAATAAAATGACTTTTGAGGAAGAGTACAGAGTCTTTTAGGGAGAAACTGCATTGATAAAACACGGTATTACCTTGACAAAAAATGTGAATATACTATTTCCCTTATAAATAATGCAAATACAAACAAATCCTGATCTTTTTGGTGAAAACATTGCTAACCCTTATGGCTGACTGCGTACAGACTGCAGGATTTAGTTCATAATTTATCCCCTGTATTGAAAGAAAGATAGATGATGATAATCTGAGACAAATGTGGACATGGTTGTTGTGGAAGAAAGAACTGTGATGAAAATGTTAATGATCATGATCACAAAATGAGAAGACAGAAGCAAGTTTTATTAGAAGCGATCCCTGAATATATGACTGCTGATTATAAGCAACTCTTCTGAATGGCAGACAGGGGTCTTTAATGAACAGCGACGGTGAGTCTGTATCCCTGCTATAACGGCGTATTTGCATCACATACCATCAGAAAGATGCAAATCAGCCTCAAAACGTCACCTAACAACCACTGGGGGATGGAGATGAGAGGATTCTGAGCAGGCAGGGCTTGAAGTGAATTCAGCTTCCCTCCTTCCCCAGCCAGAGAAGCGCTCCTGGCAAACGAAACGCCGTCTCCCAGGTACAGCCATGGGCTCAGCATGGTTCACCAATACCCTCCTGGAAATGTGGCTTTTAGGGACTTCTGTATTCTTCCCCTTTGATAAACAAATAAACAGACAACACTGTTCTGTCTGGGAAAGCGCTTTATCTGGGAAGCCTATTTCCAAATAGGAACAAAATTTCGTTTTCACCAAAGGCTGTTACTAAACGGGGCATTGAGTATCTCCAGCCAGGGAGCCTTAATTTTAGCAAGTACTTTATTAGTATTCTCTTCTTTCTCACCAGGTCATGGACTACTCCCAGTCTCTCCTTCTCCTTCTCCTCCTCTCCCTTGCCGAGGGACCACCGCCTCCCCTCGCCTCGCTGCACACGCAGCAGCATCACGACAACCTCGTGGCCCACGGCTCGCGGAGAGCCGCAGCGTGTCAACCTGTCGGCGCCAGGAGATAGCGGTGTGCGCCTTCCCCACTGCTTTAGGAGGAGATGTTTCTTATTTGTTTCTAATTCTAGTGTATTAAAACTCACAGCATTAATTACCTGTGCTGAGCACCTGTCAACTTGCAACAAAATGAATTTTAACAGCCTAATTTATTCACTATTTCTTCAAGCTCCTGAAATTAAGTCAACTCTGTTACTTTAACCTCCTCTTCCTCCCATCGCTGCTGTTCTCAGCTCCCTATATTTAATTCTAATTACAAGTGGGGGAAGGGAGCTTTTCTGTCCTCAGAATGCACAATTTCATGAGCTTTAATTGAGCCTCAAGTGTTTAGCTACCTTGAATATCTAAGTAAGACCATTCATCCCTTTTTAATAAACCATACACCTTTGAAAGCAAGAGCTCACATCAGGTATCAAATTATTTCCTGCTTTCATTCTTGTAAGACACCCACTCCAAATGAGGGTACTGAATCACAGCTGAGAAATGTAAAAAACAGTGGAAATTCAAAGCTACTTATTCTAGCAATTAATATTTTTAATGTAATAATGATGAATAATAGAGAGAACATTTATCTGATTTTGTGACCTACAAAAAGTAGGTCATAAATGTAACCTCAAGATAAGAATTTATCATTATTTTTGGAGCATCTGGTTGTTGGTGTTTATTTATTTATTTATTTATTTTTAATAGAACAGTGGGTTTTTTTAATAGCAGTGTGAACAGATCTTCCCCACAGAGACAAAGAAGGTTAAGTAAGGACACCTGATTTGTCTTCTTGCCCTGAAACAGGTTCTTTTTCCTTCAGCAAACTAGGTGCCTGTCTCTGGGTTCTGATAAATAGTATAAGAATCAAAGCTACTGGAAAATGAACATGAAAAATGAAATCTGCATTGGTGATATCAAAGTGAATATGGCTAAAATCCACTCAGCTGGATTATGTCAGGAAGTAGAAATGAAAACTCGTAGAAAATCATTTAAATGATAAAATTTCTTGGAGATTAAAAAAAAAATCTTGCCCTTGACTTGGCTCTGAGGAGATGAACCTAAGAAGATGGGTGTTAATTTTATTCTTATAAAGTTCTGACCATATGCCATATAGACAAAGAAAGAGCAGTTAAAGACCACAATAATAAAAGAAACAAAGAACAAACAAAGCAAAGACAATGCAAAGGATGTAGCAAAGAGCAGAAATATAATTCTATGTCAAAACTGGTGTCTTTTATTGGCTTTTTGTGACTCTCAAGTCCTCAACTATAAAAGCTTATCTTTCCTTCTTTAAATTAAAAATTTAAATTAAATATATGATTTCATAAAGGAAAATACTGCTTATTATTCTTTATTTGTTTTTTTAATGGCATTTTATCTTATTGATGTGCACAATACCGTACCTTTGTCTCGGGAATGGCAGACACTGTCAGAATACAGGGATACAGTATATAGGTCAGACGATACTGAATTCTAGATTAAATAGTAATTTCTAGAGTAAACTGTCATGAAATAGTAGAGGGACTTTCAGAGGCTGTGGAACAAAGAAGTAAGGGCTTGCATCTCAGGAGTGCTTTTCTGGAAGGAGGACAGATTTTTCAATGACAAAAAAATATGGCAAGGAAGGCTGCCTCTTCAGTCGCAAACATATTTGAAACTGTTAGGATCTTAAACGCCTGAGAAATCATAGCTGTAGACTTTCAGGTTTCTCTTCCAGGATCATTAATATTACTGGCACCATAAAGCTCTGAAGGTACTATCTCATTTAAAAAATCCCATGTTCTTTTCTTTTGCCAGGCTTCAGTACTGCTGATACCACTTGCTCAAGCAAAGAATCCAGGAAATCTGGCACCCATATTGAAAATAGTGGAAAGAATTGTTCTAAAATAATGTTACTCATATTTTAATGCAACAACTATGAAACTATTTAATTAGCTTATAGACAACCTTTTAGATCTTCTAAAAATCTTCTCTGGCGTCCTTAAAAGTTGAAGGCTCGTGGTTTAACTTCGTTACATTGCGTTCTGCTATCTGACATGATAACCCAAAATAATTAGCATTTGACTTCATGAGCAGTTATGAGAAGAGATATGCAGTTAATTACTATACTGCAGGATTCTGTATGTGGTACAAGCCAATGTGAATGGTAACCTCTACTTGGATTTTCAGACCAAGCAAATTTTTTAGTGCAACAGCAGTGGGTTTTGAGTAGTTACGTGATCTGCCCCACAAAAATAATGAGCCGTAACTAAGGACACTCAATTTTTCATTCTTCTAGTCAATAATTTTTGTTTGCCCACAACAAGCAAGATGCCTTTCTAGGTTTTGACAAATAGCATATAAGCTGGCTGGAAATGACCCAGCTGTTTCTGCAGTTCCTTTGGTTTAGCTTACACCTACAGTCTCACAAAGGACTTCTGTATCATCAACTGCACCACAATGCCACAGGAAGATATTTTCAGTATCAAGTTTTGATTTTGTTTTTAATTTTTTTTTTTTATCATGTGCAAATTTTCACAACAGTTGCCAAACTTTGGGGCCACTACATGTGCCCAGTCTCAGAGCGCAGTATAATTTGTTCAGCTATTTGGATTTAAGGTTTGTTTGTCTGTCATATCTTGTCTTCTCTTCTGGAGTCTGTCTTTTTATCTGGCAATATGACCACAGTGATCCTAGTGCAATGCTGTGAGTGGTGACTATAAGAAAACTTATACTTTAAACTGTTTTAAGTTTTCTCCACATTTGCACTTTCCAGATTCACTTGAAATATCTGTCTTCTAATTTTCACGTAAAGTTCCTCTAGATGCTTTACCGACAGATTCAATTCCTGCTCCTCTTTCTCCAGTGTTTACCTCCAAGGTATTTCTGAAAATTACCTCCCTGTGAGTAAAGCATTCACAATCTTTATTGACACTTACTTACTTATGAAGGAGATCAGTCAGAATGTCTCCTGTTTTTTCCCAGGGTGCAGAGTCCAGTAATAGAGGTGATGTTCATATCTGATCCACAAAAAGTGTACAGAGCCTTCTTGTTAGCTTCTGCCCTTTGCAGTTCTTTTCCTTGAAAGTTCTCCGTTGGTAGTTGTCACCTCTATCACTCACATCAACAACCTCTGCATTTAAATTTGATACTGTATAGTTGTACTTTAGCATCCCACAGTTATTTCTATGAAGGGCTGATGTTTCTTATCCAATCTAATTCCTCTGCTAGCCATTATTCTTCTCCAGACCTTATAACGTACATAGTACAAAATCATTCTGTTAACTAGATGTGAAGGGATAGTCTGCTATTTTGGGGATAGAAAAGAATTTGTGGAAGTTACTCGCTGCGTTTGCAAACCTTCCTTGCTCTGTCGTATGGCAGAACCTGTCTACACTAGTAAGAGTAAAGGCATCCTTTATCCACTGGCGAGTGATCCATGCTGCTACCCCCTTCGTGAATTCCTGGGCACAGTTTTGACCTGGGCCAAAAAATGTTCTTCCAGCCCAGGCCCAGGCCCAGATTGAAGGAGATCCCGGGCCAGGAACCCTGCCTGACGATCGCCTTGCACACAACTGTCCTCCTGCCCTGCAGTGAGCCCTGCTCTTACGGACGCAAGCCGTGCGCGAGTTCCCCTTGGGGCTGTAGAAATATTTGTGGCTGGTTTTGGCTACCAGTTGGGATAGAGGCAAGAAGTCCAGCTGGATAATTCATAATATGCTCAGCTATTACTAACGCATGAGACAGTAAATTTCATTCCGTGTTGTTTACAGCATTCTCTGGAGCTTGTCAGTGCAATGTGCAAGTTCGTAATGTGTTAACTCCGAATTGCTTTCTCGGTGGCATGCCTACTGTAAATTGAAAGCCAGTTGGAAGACAGTTCTCATGCAGTTTCCTTACGCTCATACTCATTTTAGTCTTCCTCCTGGTTTGGATTGTTATTGCTAGGTTATATTCAAGCAAATGAGCTCAGCACAAGCAATATCATAGAACAGGTTATTCAGAGCCAATTTAATTTCTTCGATTACAAAAGTGGGCAAGGGAAGCTCTTCCCGTTTTGCCTTCGTGCTGTCAACCTGTATATTTTTCTGGGCAGTCAGGAAATGAAGGAATACAATCCTCTAATTGGCTACAGGATTAATTCAAAAGTCAGTGGAAAGACTCCCATTAATATAAGTGGGCTTTATATTGAGCACTATAGCTATAGAATAAGGGATGAGAGGTGCATGAACAGAGGCTTGTGATCCTGCTTCTTATCCAAAGTGTTTTAAATGTTTACAAAGTATTAGATGAATACTTTTCTGGTAAGTGAATATGGCCTACTTCACATCACAAATTTATTCTGTTAGCTTTGATGTTAAACACTTTAAACAAGGTAAATGTCAACTCTGTCAGGACAAAATAACTAAGTATTTTAACTATGATGTCCTCACATGAATGTGTTGTGAAGTTTATCAAGCTCAGAACAGCAAGTTTATAGGAAGACTTGAAAGAAAATAAGAAGCCCTTTACAACTCTGAAGCATAAAATCAATTTAAATCCAAGTTTTTTTCAACTTCTTCCTGACTAATTAACCTCAAATCGTTATCACTGTGTTGTAGTAGTGATGTTTCGCTGTGCCAGAGAACACCCTTTCCTAGTTCTCTTTCTTGTATTTGGTCTTTTTTTTTTCTGAAAAATCAACCCTTTTGAGTGTAAAGGGATCACACTTAGTTCAAGTAAAACCCAACTTCTTCATTACTGAGCTATTGAGGAATGACAATTAAAAAATTAAATTGAAGGTGATGCTCTCCTGAAAAATTACTCTATAAAATTAGCTTTGTGAGGTTTTGCATTACCAAGTCCGAAGGATTCTTGTATATAGTTGGATAAAATATAGATTTGTGGATAAAATATAGATTTGGGTTTTTTTAATTGATGGGCAAGCAAAATCAAAATCAAAATCTGGTCTCTGAAAACCACTGAAGAACTGAAGTTCTTATGTTCTTGCTCATCGCTGAGGGTAGCAGTACTATAAAAGCAGAACTGAGGGTGCAGTGTGAACAGAAGGGACCGGATTGATATCGATGAAACTGCAATTTGGCCTGAAAAGTCTCTGTAACTGGCTGTGACTCATAGGAAAAAAGAGAATGCGCGCTGGCTGTCCGAGTGGTTCTACTGGGCTGTCAGAAACAATTCTATTTACTTGGTAACTATGTAAATTAAGGTGGAGATTATGGATAAATAATAAACAGGCTTCACTGATGTTATTGTGCTTTGGTTTTCAGGACAGTTGTTTTTCAGGAACTGTTTTTAGACTATGAAAATTCCATATTGGTTTTATGTTAAAATATGGAATGTGCAGTGTGCTCCCTTAAATGAAGACAAATGCTCTAGGCAGGTTTGAAGAGACATAATAATGAGACAACTGCATTAACAATGAAGCAAAAGCTGTTTGGCTATAACATACAACAATGTGCTATATGTTCATTTCAACTTATTACATAAAGATGCCTAGATTTTTAGATCTCTCTTTGGGTTGTTGCAAGTAGAAATATTTGGTTGCATTAGCACACCAATGGCTGTACCTGTTTGGAGAAGAATGAAGGATACAAGAGTCAGCAGTCAATTAGAGTGATGAGCAACTCATGCGAGAGTATTCCAAAGGTCCTTAGTCTTCCTAACTCTAATTTATTTAAAAGTTCACTGTGGGGGCTGCGTGAGTAGCTAGGGGCAATGAGCCAGGATTGATAGTGAAGGGGTGGCTGAGCTAAGCACAAGGGTTACACATGAGTCAGCAATGACTGCAGCTAAAGAACAGAGTAGTTCAGAGCACAGTTGAGCCGGAGCTCCCTACGGAGTTCTGAGAAAAAGAGGAGGAGATGTCCGGGCACTGACAAAGGCAAGGAGTTGAAGGAGCTTCCTTGAAGAGATGGCATAACATAAGAGGGTAGCAGAACGCATACTGATATGGTCAAAGCAGTGGAGCCTGATATGAGAGACTTCAAATTCCTATAGGAGGATCCAAGCGCAGGCTGATGTCCTGATGGAAAAATTACCAGGAAAAGCGCTCATTGGGTAGATAGAAAATAATGCCTTGCGTTGCCCCTCAACGCTAGATGAGTAAAAACTTGTCAATGAATTTTTTCTTTTAGGAAAATGTGATTGTCACTTAAGTATCTCTACTCTTAAATCAGATCATCTGTTTGCTCTATTCTAAATTTTGATCTCATTTACTAACAATAAAATTGCTGTAATTTTAGGGAGCTTCCACAGCAATCAAAATGATGACTAGAATGAGAAATTCAACAACAAAGCCTGCAGTTGCCTTTCACTTAGTCTGACTGTGATGATTATAATCCTGCCATATGAAAGCAGTCCATCTTCTTGTCTGGGATATTGGTGTCAGCAAATATTCCTTCTCTGCATAACTCTAAGAGTTCCATCTCTTTACACTATTGACTGAAACCATTGAAGCAATAGCTTTGCAATGCTGTTGCATTACCATATTTCACCTACCCTTATTCTTTTTATGTTTATTTTTTAATCACAGTTGTATATATATAGGACTTAAAAGTTTTTATATGAGAATAATGGTAATAGGAAAAGGATGATTTTTGCCCCTAAGAGCACCCTCAGTTTCAAGCGTGCCCAGTTTTCCTCAAAGGACCATGTCTTTTAGGATTAGCAGTATGGCGACAATGAGAAATGGTCCCTTTTGAGCAAAGTAGTTCAAGTCTGAAATAGAAATAATCCAGGAAAGGGAGATAGTATCTACATTACTGTGGCCATCCAAAGTCTTCTCATGCCACATAACTTCGGTTTGTTTTTCAAAAATAACTGATACAGTAAATTTTTTAAAGATACATTACGGCTACATCTATTTGTACTTGCAAACAAAACGGGTTAGAAAGCATTCACTCATCCTGCGGCCAGCTGGAGTGATACAGCACATGTCTATATTAGTTAATGTCTTTGTACTCCAAAATAAGGTGGCCACATCCAAACAGCCTGCTGTCACTGGTCCCTTGCCAGTTCCAACTCTCCCGAACTCAGGGCATTGACTGGGATAATGCTAGTTAGCGTGGGACAAAATTGCGCCAGGAGGCATGCTAATGCTCCCAGAGTATGGAAAACTTCATGCCAATGCTTGGGGTCATGCCCACCTACAGACCCACGTAGAACATTTTGGCTTTGTTCTCTTATCCAGTAAAACATGTGGTGGGTTTGAGCAAATGTGGTCTGACCTCAGCCAGCAGCTAAGCACTCACCTAATCGCTCGCTCACTCCCCCCAGCAAGATGGGGGAGAGAATCGGAAAAGCAAAAGTGAGAAAAACTTGTGGGTCGAGATAAAGACAGTTTAATAAGTGAAGGAAAAATAAAACTGCACCGAGTGATGCAAAGGCAATCACTCACCACCTCCCACCAGCAGACTGTTGCCCAGCCAGTCTCCAAGCAACAGCTACCTTGGCAAGACTACCCCCAGTTGTATTGCTGAGCATGTTGTCGTATGGGATGGCATTTCCCTTTGGTCACTTGGGGTCAATCCCCTCCCAAATTCTTGCCCACCTCCAGCCTCCTCGTTGGCGGGGCAGCTGAGAAACAGAGGAGGTCAGCAATAGCTAAAACGTCAGCATTAGCAACACTCTTTTTGTCACAAATCCAAACCACAGTGCCATACGGGCTCATGTGAAGGAAACAAAAACCCAGTACAGGAACCTAACGTGAACCCAAGTGGATTGTGCGCATGTGTGTGTGCCTACGAAGAGCGGAGAACAGAGGCTTTTGACTCAAGCAGTGTTCATGTAATGTATAGACATACGCACATAGACAGGCACTTTAAAAAAACTGATGTAAATGCATCTGAAAGTTGCTAATGGGATACATATGTGTACGCATATGGGCTACCAGTTTTTACTGTTTCATTTAATTGAAAACCTATTTATTTTTTTCCAAAATATATACTCTTTCCCTGTAGTATTAGAATCTTAGCACACGTTGGCACACTAAGGAAGCAAGTGGGGTTAGAGAGAGACTTGGACGGCTTATGCGTTGCAAAGCAAAATTTTCAGCAGGTAGAAGACAGAAGAGATTGCTTTACATCTCTATTTCAGATCCTGGCAACCTGCATACCCCAGAGTGAACGTGGAGCCAGGGGTGAAGAACAGAATCTCCAGTCGGCGCAACTGACAGTGCCCTAGTTCATGTACAACACAGTCAGTGCAAACTTATTATACAAGACCATCATGAATCACATTAATTCTTCTTATGGTCATGATATTAATTTGTAATGCCTTTAATGCATTAGCCATGGGCTGTTTCAGAGGCCATCCGTTTCTTTCTTCACTTCATGTAGAGATCCATGTAATGGTGAAGAAGCTGCCTCACCTGCAGGATGAAATTTCAGCGGGAAGAAAGAAATTACTAATGGAGGGCTCTATTTTATGGAAAACACAGCTAAAGAAATTAGGCTATAAATTGAGAGTCCATTTAAATACAGGAGAGGGAAAGCATTGAGTAATTATGGGATTCTAATGGTATTAATGAAATCTCAGCAATTTTCACATGGAAGAAAGATTGTATAGGAATGGATGCATGTGCACACTGAGGAATTCAGAGGACACAGTTCCTCAGAATACTTTGCATGTCTGCCTGACCGCCAGTTCTGGTCATTGTATACCATGGCTACTGGCACGATGGGTAATTAGATAATTTACAGAAGTTGAAAGAAAAAAGCAACAGTATCCACAACCAGAGAAAAGAAGAGGTTGTGACCACAGATGTATATGGAAGATTGACTAAGAATGGGACGGAGTACAATAGGTAAAAAAGTCAACTTCTCCACTCAGTTAATATTTTGACATTAGCTTCCATTCATGGCTTGCACAAGAAAGCAAAATGTCAAGATTATTTTTTTTTTATAGAAGGTGAAACCACTTATGCTGCTTATGCCTTTGCATTGTCTTCCAGCAAGGAGGAAATTCTGTGAGATGTCACATTCATTCAGTTCTCTTTATCTGCTATGTTAAACCAGCAGGATAAAAGCTTTGTGGTAAGGACAAAATAATATTAATGACAAAGCAGTGTGGAATCTTTCACAATGATTTCTTTAGTGTGATTATAAAAAAATGTAAAACTGGGATTATTAAAGGGAACACTATAACAACCTGCGTGTTTTAAAGGAGCAAAGAATGAAATGGTGTTGTAGAGAGATCAAATGCAGCAGGAGGAGTTATAACGAGTAATAACTCCTCTAGCATATTACTTCAAGCCAGATTTCTTGATTAAGGAGAACAGCAGTCTTTCTATTGGCCCTGACTTTCTTGCCTGTATTGCACTTCCCTCTGTTTCTTCCTGCGGAGCCACAAAAAAATTTTGTGGAGGGACACTGGAGAGAGTGCACAGAGGTTTCTACAGGGAGAACTAGTGCCTAGCAACACCAGCTTCCTCCAGGTTGGCTTTAGCTACGCTCTTAGATAATGCTTGCCAAGGAATTTGAAAAGCTTCCCATTAAAGATGCCTACAGTGGTAAAAGAGTTACCGTGTCTCAAAGTTTGCTGTTCCAGGGAGAAGAAGGGAACCAGAAAGGCTACACAACCAGTTTGAAGAAGATCATGTGAATTTCTGAGCTGTGGACATATAAGCAGCGACAAGAGGAAGCAGGCAGTGTACAAAGCCTCCATTATGGGCACTTGTTTAAAATGTCCTTTATTCTTGTATCTGTGCGTTTTTCATATCAAAGATGATGGTCTGAGATTCCCATATTTATTTGGGCTATTTATTTTTCTGCTCCACTCGTAACAGAAGAGTAGCCACTTGCACATGCACAGGAAAGAGATTAACGCTTCGTAAGAAGGCGATTTGTATTCCCTAACGAAGCGTGTGAGGTCATTGTATGAAAGAACATATATTTTACCAAAGAGAGGATGCACTTAAATAAAACTCCATCTTTATTGCTATGGGTCTAGTGTTTTGAATTGTATCCGCTCTGTGCCTGAGTCTCCTTGAGAGAGGGGCCCTCAGTGCTCTCCCTCAGGGTTGGTGCAGACCCCAGCACGCCGGGACACCTCATAAACATGATTGCTAATAACGTAATCACTCAGGGCGATGCCTTGACAGAAGTTTAATTCTAGTAGTGTCTTTACCCCAGGGGATTTAATATAGCTTTGGGGTTAAGTACAGCACCGAAAGCCAGGTAGGAAAAGAGCAGATGCATTTCTTGAAGGCTTGTTTTATATATTAGTCAAAGGGCAAACAGAAGTGCTCAGTTTACAAAACTGCTAATTTATCTTCACCCCACATATCAGAAGAAGGACTGATTTTGCAGTGCTACTTACCCAAATCTATCATTGCTTAATAAATTACTCATGTGTTTCTGACTGCCTCTTGTCATCGATTTTAGCTCTAGTCAGCTTTAAGTGTGCTGCTATTTCCTGGTTCTTTCCTTCATTAATATTACCTTCTCAATCCATGCTAGGCACACAGTTTCTAAAGATAAATTATTTTCAGCCCTTGAAGGTGGTAAAGCTGTGACGGCTTTATGGTAGGTGCTTGCTACTAATTACTTTAGAACTACTGTTGAATCAACTTCAGCCAGATGAGGCGGATATTTTGTGGCTTTTTTCCCCCTCTCTCTCCCTCTCCTCTAAATAACTTTGCTATTTTCAGCCATTAAAAATAATTTTTAAGAATACTTTTTGACTATTTTATTCTACATTTAGTTGGCCAATTGTAAGATGGCTTTCTGTCTATATGTGGCACAAAAGCATTGTTTGAAATTACTAATGGATTTTTTTTTTTTTTAACTATTCTGGTGAGAACACTCATTCTAATTACTCAATTGATCTCAATAAACTATCACCATATACATTTCAAAACTTCCTCTTACAGTTTCTTATTCTAAATCACAAACCATCTAATATTAAATTTTCAATTAAAGAAATTGCAGAGTTTATAATATTTGTAAGAAAATTGCTGGTGCTTAAAAATATAAGCACATTGTGATGAAGCTGAAATGATGACACTTTGGCTTGTATCACAGCACTCTGGTTTTTGCATGAAACATAACAGCCAACAGGATGCAGCAGATCATCTGCAATTTTGTCTGAGTGTTGGATACACATGAATCAGTCTCATCTGTGGTGCTTTTTAAAATTTACTTCCAGTTATTGTGAGGGACTGTAAAGACAAACAACTCTGCTCAGGATACAAATAATGTGATTTGCATTCAAATAAAATTTTAAGTGTTAGAACTAGGATGCTCAACATATTACTTTATTTTTATGTCATTGATACATTACAAAATTGAAATGTGGAACTCACTGCTTTAGGATTTGAAGGTAGCCAAAAAGATAAATGAGTTTAAAATGGATTAGAGAATAGGCTGACTGCTGGATGCTTTGGATGCTGTCCTGGCTCAGAAAATGTTTAAACTGCTGACTGCAAAAAGTCAGGAAGGCGTATCAGAGATAGGATCATTCATTCCCCGTTCCTATACTCTTCCCTGTAGGCCTGGCTAATGTAGACAGCACAGTGAATAAGACAGATCGCTGAGCCGATCCGATACTGCTGTTCTTCTGTTCTAAAGCTGGCAGGTAACAAAACTATATCAGATAATTTTAAAAATCAGGTCAAATCATGAGGGATAAGAATTCTGCCTGTGTGAAGAAAATCCCTTTCATCTACATAGCTGTGAAGAAGAACAGGCACTCCTCCGCTGGCCTGTTTACACAAAGGTCCAAGATCCTCAGTAAAACTCTTCTGTGCAGGTAGCCCAACCCAGCACCGGCTGCTTTCATTCCTGTACTGCCCGGGAATATCATCCCCACTTCATTACAGCCATCACTCTTCAGTCTTATCTTTTTTACCTCAAATAAAGAACCTAAGTTTCCAACCCACTGTTCTTACATGAAGTACTCTGATTTAATATAACAGAACAGGATTTTATAAACCCAAATTTCCTCTACTTCCATACAGGTTTCTTTTTCTCTGTGAATTTAATGGCCTTGTGAGACAGTCAGTTTTGCAGTTCTGAGAGTACAGTCCTATCTTCTGCTTGTTTGTGGGCATTTTTCATACAGCAACAGAAGAGAGAGGCAAGGCTATAATGAGCCAGAAATGTAAACCTTCCAAAGAAGGAGAGCTTAGGTATAAAGTGTAGGATCAGAAACCGCTTGTTAAGATACTGAAAATTTGTAAACCTGCTACTACAGTCAGTGAAACTCTTAGCTGGCTGACTGATGTTGGATAATTTCTTTTCTTTTCCTGTCTGTACTTGCCTCCCCTCAGCTATAAAACAGTAATGATGACGTACACCACTCTCATAAAACACTCAGGCTCGAAGAGGAAAAATTATTTATCTATGCATGTCTGGAGTAATTATATTTGGAGTTGAATGTATCTTTCTTTTTTTCTTAGTAAATTTGTCACAAAGAAAAGGAAAGAAGTTTAGTGGAATGTCTTTGAAAGATCTGTTAAAAAGAAAGGTCAAATATAAAGCAACCAACCAGCTACTCTTCCAAACTCGACAGATGTTTGTACGTGGACATTACATTTTATCTTTCTATCCATATCTGTCACTCAACAGAATAATGCAAGAAGGGGGAGAAAGAGAGAGAGATTTTTTAAAAAAATCTAAATAGGCTAAAAAGTGTTGCCATAGAGACCGATTCAGACACTATAAAAATAGCCCTATGTATTGTTGATATCGTTGTTTTGCTTTCTGGTATTCTACCTGACTGAAGAAGACGGCCTCAGCAAGATGCCCAGAGTCATCAAAAGCAAAACAGCAAGTCCATGGAGGATCTCCCAGGTTCTTTTGAACCTGTGGCTATCTGCAAATTTGGGTTAAATGACTTGATTCAAAATCTAGTAACATAGCTCCTGGAAGCCAGGCCAAGAAATTTGGCTCTTTACAGCTGTTTTGTTGTATAGCGGCTTCCTGGTAATTATATAAATTCTCTTCTTTTAAAATGAGGAAGAAAAACAGTAGAATCACCTTTCTGTCCCTTCATAATCACTGGGGTCTTTTTTAGGGATGAAGTTGCTATGCTCTTGTTTTAAAATTATTTTGTGTATGTGCTTATGTTTTTTGGTGGGGCGTTTTTCTGTGAGTTAAATAATTAAGTAGCATCTTTGAAACTGCTGGCTGGAGATACATACCTCTTCTAGTCTTTTATATATTTCTCTCAATATTTGTAGCCAGTAAGAGATATCTGGAGGGTTATTGTTTAGCAATGGGAGTTTAACTGATTGATGAACAGGCCATTAATGTAGGATTAATTTTCCGTTAACAGAAATATTTAGTTTTCCACTCAATTTTGACACAAGAATCATTGCCCAGTCTTTCTCGTATGTGCTAGACACATTTCTTAGAATTCTACTTTTAAAATGCATTTATTTTTACTTCATTTGTTAAATAAGAACTTTTTAGGAAAGGAATGCCTCAGTCACTGAAATAGACATCTTCAGAAGAACAGTACTAATACAAATAAAAAGGTGAAGGGATATATATGTCTGTGATAACAAAAACACAACTGAGACTAATTGCTGCACTGCTTCCTACGCTTCCCGTGGCTTAACCCCATTAAACAGGACCGTGTGAGCCTTGCACTTGTTTACTTTATCCTAGCCATTGGACTGGTTCACCTTGTTCTAATCCTATTTTTCTAGTCCCCGGTTTGAAATTGATATGACAGGCATACTTATACATCACTTCTTCCAGAGGTGAGAAATCTGAGACATTTATTTTGTTGCGTTAGCAAAGCAGCTAGAATTAATGGAATTATATCTGCCAAAACATGGCGATAAATTTTAATGAAATAATCTTCCTACTGCAGCTGAAACTGCATGGGCCCGATCTTTGCTCTCTGTGTGCCTTTTTGTACTGGCAAGGGAGCCGTCTGCCATAGGAAATTCTAAAGCCATAATACTGGCCGACATTTCATCCCTTTTCCCCGGGGTGTCGGGGTTTGGCCCAGTTAGGTTCGCAAGGCTCATAAAGGACTTTGCAGCTGGGCCTGGGTTAGCGCTCCCCGCTAGGTATAGACGGGTTTGAGGGCAAAGCTCAAAAAACCCATCAGCGGTTTTCGCTTGTTTTGTCTGGGCAACAGATCTGACTTGGCTCAGATTTCTGGTGTTGGGAAATGTCGGTTTGTCCACCAGAAATGAGCTGTGTCTTTGTATCCCCAGCTGAGGCAGTGGGATGGGCAGTAGTCGCTGCGGTTGCCCCGACGAGAGGAAGAATATCCCCATTTGAGATTTTTTCAGCTGAAGCTCAAATACTAGGCATCTTTGCTTACGTGGTCACCCACAGTGACACGAGGAGCGGAAAGAATCGGGAATAAAGAAAAAGAAACCTTGCAACACTGCTGCAGGGGTGAATTAACAGGGAAAGAGGAAACTTCTGAAGGAAACTCAGCTCCGGGTCTCTGCAGTAACGAAGCCAAGGTTACAAATCGCCGTGTGACAAGGGCCGTCGTGAGGGCCTTGCTCCGTCTAGAGACCTCAGCGGCATCAGCGGCTTGTAGTACAGTTGGCAATACCAGGCAAACGTTCTGATGTATGCCACCGGTGACACTGCTGAAGACCCTACGTGTCCCTTCCGAGAGTGACAATGGAAGAAAAGGATACAACAAAATAAAATGGACTTTTCATATTAATAGGCTAGGCAGAAGGAATGTTAGCTTTGATAAGGCCAAATTTACTGGAAGGTTCCAGGAGCGAGAGAGGGAAAGAAAAAAGCAGCAGCTTTTAGTTGCTGCAGTTCAGTCTTGCTGAACCCTGCAAAAACAGAACGTTAAAAGCAGACACTAATAAAAGACAAGATAGCTGATAGCATCAGAGATACTAGTTTGCCACCACAGCTTTATTTAGACCCAGATCTCACACTAGGAAAAGCGAGGTCTCACGAAGCCTTAAAAAATAGCAACGTGGTTTACATGTTAGCAGCGTAAGAGGGATTTTATCAGGCAATATTGAGGAAAAGAGGTCACAACTGCGAAACGAATAACAGAAGCCCGTCAGGGAAGAGTGCATTTGTAAGGACATGCAGACAAGAACATGTGCTGCCTGTAGCTCACTGGGCATTAATGGGAATGCCAGTGGCCAAAGCATTATCGCAGTCAGGTGTTAGCGTAGGTTCCTGGCAAATCCACCCAGCTAAAGAACCTGTTTCCTTGTACACCTGCATCAAAGCCCTTGTCAGGAAGCTGTGCGTCTAATGGATGTTGGTCATGGATCTTCACCACCTGAGCACCTCCAGAACAGTCATTCAGCCTGTCAAATCGCCAGTGTCTGTCCACTCTTCTTAAACAGAACTGGTTGTGGCTCAGAGACAGTTTCATCTAGAGTTCTAAATATCCAAATATATGACCAGGATGTGTACATTTACAGCAGAGATGTTAACAGATATGATAGACTAATAAATGTAGATTTGAGGTCTAACAAGCTGAGATGTCTCTGAATGAGAATATGAATTGGGAACTTCAGAAGCATGACATGAATAATCAGGAAATTCAGTCACTTCTATATGAACCTCTGCTATCCAGGGTGTTTCCAATTTAAGACAATACCTGGCTATGACAAATAAATTGAGACATTTTTACAGACTATTTTTAAGTCTTACATTTATAGAGTCACATCCATAACTCTAAAAAGTCACAGGGAAATACCAAAGAACCATTCTAAGACTCTTTATGCTTTTTTAGGGTCGTTCTATAACAGCAGCAATGTTGCGAACAGCTTCTCGTGGTCAGGATGCCATAGACAAACACCAAACAGTTCGAAGAAGACCAAGCAAGAGTTACGGCCATGTGAAAAGCCTTTACAAAAATTGACTGATAACCTCAAGTGCAAAAGGAGACATTAGCAGTAAATTTTTTCCCTCTTGCATTGAAAAAGCCACAAACACTTGGTGGAATTCTTGGCTTCAAAATTCTTGCATGACATTCTAAATCAGACTTCAAGATTTTGACTAATTTTTTTTCAGCACTGAATGCAAAGGCAAAACCACTCATGGCAGTGGCCATTATCCACAACGAAATTAAGCAGCTACCGACAAAGGGAGAAAAGGCTTTAAAGAAAGATTTTCAGGTCTACATTGACCTTGTCCTGGAAACAATCCCAGCATCTGACAGTTAATTTCAACAAATTAGAGATGAATAACAAATGGACTAGACTCGCCAGAAACCTATCCAACTCTGCCAAAGAGGGAGGTATCAGCGAAGTCAGCATCTAACAAACTTACTATTGTATTAGAAGGACTGGACTGATTTGCACACAACTGATGGCCAAATTTTGAAAAGAAAGCACTGTCTAATCCATATTGTACTTCAGGTAGAGATCTCTTCCAAAATTTGAGTGACACCAGGATACAAGCAAAGTCAGAGCATCAAGAACAATAACCTGTGCGGTAGCTTGCTTTGATTGAGTTCAGACAGTAAGAGAATAAGGTGATAAATGTAAGCAAATAAAAAATATACCTTGCCAGATTCTAGAAAACTCTTTGGCAATTGGTACACAGTGTTTTTAGTATTGTTATTTTAGACTTTGGTTTTGGGTTTGTTAGTTTTGGGGTTTGTTTTGGTTGGTTGGTTTTGGTTTTGTCATTTTTTTCCTAAGAACATACGAAAGTTCCTGTAGCAGTGACTTGGCTAGATACATCAACTTGATTACAGTTTCAAGACCTTATCACACCACCAAAACCAAGTCAATATTTGCAAAATGCAGGCTATGTCTATATTAGCAAACTAAGCACGGCCAGGCTATGGGTCCAAGCACCTGGCAGGTGCTTATCCGTACTACTGAACCGCTAGCAGACCCCTGCCATGGTCTCTGCCAAGCAACATCCCCCTGAGCAATACCCATCACACTCCACGGGATAACACAAGCCAACAGGCAGTAGGGATGCAGCCCGCCTCTTCTGGAAAGCAGGAGTTTGTATGGATTGTCCTCAGGGCCAGAGAACATTTCCTGGCCCATTTACTTAATTATAGATGTACAGACAAAGCCACGGAGCTTCTGAAATCCTTGTAACAAAACACGGATCTCATTTTCTCTCTGTGAAAACATTCTGATTAATGCTTTCCTTACCGCCTCAAAGCTTAATTTAGAAGTCAAAATTGCAGAAAGGTTTCTATCATTTCTTTATGTTCAAATATGCCTGGGTACCTATTATATGAAATATTACTGGTGGTCCCTCTCGCTCCCTGCATTTCTGAAGTGGGGAAACTAATACTTCCCTCCAGAAGCACTGTCAGCACAAATACAGTGGTGGATGTGAAACTCCCAGACATTGAATTATGAGAACCACACATACTTTTGATTGATCTGAGGATTATATGGAATTTTAAGACAAAGACCAAACTAATTGCATTTCTTAATTATCACTACTATCTTCATGAAAAACGTTATAAAAACAGATGGCTTGCTTTGTCCTCTTCTGCAGGCAAGCTGTTATGAAATAATTTATCTATATATTACATTTACATAATAAATAGGTTTTATAGTAAAAGACTCAGGCTCTTTTTCAGTTTTGCAGATTCAACAATACTAACACTTCTACTTCTCCCCTTACCTAGACTTTGTATTACCTGTGTGTTTCCACTAAAGCTGGAGTATTTTCATATTTTCTACTGCTTGAACTTCTCCAGCCCTTGCATGCGTCAGTACTTATCCATCCACTTGATGAATAAGCACTAAATGCCTTGTATATAATAAATATTTTTTTAAAACTTGCTTATTATGAGTGCGAAGTGGGAGTAAATACTGTTGTTCTGGGTTTGTGGCACCTAGACCCTCTTTGCACAGGAATAAATGGTTACGTGGAGTCTTTGGCAGTAAAGGGTCAAGCCTTTTATTTAAGGCTTCCAAATAACTGTGTCAAATTATTCACAATGTAGTACTTTCAACTAAAATGTTTTGGATGTCCACAATGTATTTGGCAGATCCCCATAGTTTAAAACTTTTTTTTTGCCCCTGCACAGTTGTGTGTGATTACTACAGAATTAAATAGGGGTTGGGAGTACAGCAAACCTCACAGTCTGAATTCTTGCAGTTTATTACTCTTCATAACTGCTGATACTATACAAAATGCATTAAGGTACCAGTACAGAAGCAATTAAACTGGGATACTATGCAAAAGTGCTTTGACCTTTCCTATTAAAATATCAGGGATCAATTATTCTCTTTATTCACTGCAGACAGAACAAAAAAGCTTATAGGCAGGGAAAAATTAGGTCATCTAATAGGAAAAAGCTTTTGGTAATGTAACACATTCCGTGGACAATTACAGAGGGATCAATATTCAAAAATAGACATTGTTTCTACAGGTGATGATTCAGGACTAATAAAGTCATTCCAGGTGCAACGTGATGGATAAGACGATGTCAAACAAAAAATTGAAGAAGTTTTATTAAAGCCTTCATGCAAGCAGTTGCATGTAAAACCATCTTAAATTCTGCAGTGTTCTCCTTGTTTGAAAGCTGTTCTCTGTATTTCAAATGGATGACCAGTATCAGGAACAACTCACAAAAAAGCAAGAGAGCAAGCAAGTCAAAGCAGAGATGAGAAGACCAAGCCTGCACCTATAGGCTGAACTTTTCACCGGTATCACTCTGTACCTCTAGATGCTGAAGCACCTTTAATAATTTGGTGTTGACTTTGGAGAACATGATGTGCTCTCCTGAATTACAAACATAAATCTGCTGCTTTCCGGAGGGTGTGTGTACGCCTGTGGGTGTTACTTTTGGTTTTGGTACAAACTCCTTTCTCCATACTGGTAGATGGACCACAGTTGTGTCAGATGGCTCTCTTGTTACACAAAAAACCAGGAACATTGTTTCTTCCTCTTCTACATTAGTTTTGCTTAAAGTCAGTTGCTGGTTTAGCAACTTCACCTTTCAAATTACTTTATACTCTGTTAATGCAAAAGTTTCATGTAGAGTAACTGGAAACATATCTCATTTATTAAAAATAAAGTGCAAGATTGCTTACTCAACACTAAAAGGTAGACAAACCAAAGCCACTTGGCTATTATTGTTGCTATTGGTTATTTTATGCAAATACAGTTCCACTCCTACTTCACCTGACATTTCTATCTCTTACCTCTACAATTTTATGTTCTCTCTTCTCCACTGCATATAGAAAAATATAGGCTTGCCTTGAAGACAATAAAAATTGATGTCTGGCTTTGGGCACTTTTGGTACGTGTATTTTCTCAGGGGTTTAATAGCGGTTTAAAACACTAATATAATTCTATGTGCTTTTTACATTAACATTAACTTTTAAATTGAATTTTATGCCCTTTTCTGTATTTTTAATTACCTTTCCTTTAATCTGTCAAGGTTTTATTTAACTTTCATTGTTGTATTCTTTCCTTTATTTCTGTTACAGCTATCAATCTCCTCTGAATAGATTCTTCAGTATTGCCACTCTCCTTTTCCCCTGTATTATCCTTAGCCTCATTTGCCCCAGGCATACTCCTCTGTCATACAAAACCAACCTTAACATGCATCAAGGAAACCTCAGATCCTCAGTCGGTGAGGGAGATAGATAGCAAAGAAAGGGTGTATTTGGATTTCTATCTAAAGCTTCATTATGGGAAGATGGATTTACTATTTACGTCCTATACAAAGAACTCCTCTTTTACGATGCAGGGGATATGACCATAAGCAATCCAGTCCTGTAATCATTAAAGAAGGGCAATACCCTGTCACTCTAACAGTCCATCCAAAAAGCCTAAGGCTTGCATATTCTGCTGCTTGCTGCTACTTGTTCTATGTGTGTTATCATATTCGCTCCAGAAACCAGGTTTCATGAATGATGGATGACACATCATTGCACCGGGTGCCAAGTCAGCTAGTTGGTGTGTTGGGACTCTTTCTGTTTTAATGGTCCACCCATTTTACTTTACATCCTCTTCCTCACTTTCACTTGAAACTCTTGAGTCTCTCCTCCCCATTCTCAGTGAATATCGCTGTCATCATGGCACGTTAGACTTCTTTCAATTATGATGATTACCTTGCTACTTAGGTAGGAATTTAGGCTGCTTCTGTTCATCTGGTTTTGGTTGTTTTGTAAGTATTGGCTTGCCTTGTGGCTTAAATGCTAATGTGTGTGATGTGCTGACATTGATCAAAAATAGGAAGAAAGCGTAATGGTGCCATGACCTTGCCTCAGAGTTAGAAAACTTGCATAAGATATTAGAAAACTGCACAGATATAAATGGACTTTTGTCTAATCAATTAATTACATTGTTCTGAGGTCAAGTTGCTCCTCACTCTATTTGTGCAGGTTAATTGATAAATCTACAAGAAAATGCAAGAAATGGATTTTTAATTGTTTTTCCAAAAGAAGTCCTTACAGGACTCCTTAGTTATATAGAATTAAAATGAAATGCATAAAGATGCATTTTGGTCTTAAAAATGCAATACATTTATGTCTTATTTCTTTAAAAAGTTCAAAACCCTTAAGTGTCCTTATTGATCAGAATAGTCTTTTTTATAAAACAAAGAGTCTACACAACATTTCGTAATGAGCTCTTTAGGAAATGATGTAACTCATATGCTTTAAGATAAATGGGTAAGTGAGAAGCGAAAAAATTTCATACATCATATCATGTTCTGTACCTAGCAACTTAGCCAAGCAAATACGGACAGACAGCAGACTCTCCTTTTGCTTTGTACACAGAAAGGTGGGCAGACAGTGTTCAGAGTGACGTGTACAAAAAAGAGACGTACTATTTCACACTGATCGCATCTGTTAAATCTTGGCTATGGCGTTGTAAGGCCCTTCAGTTACTCCTACCATTCAGCTGATGACTCTAAGAAAAAGTATTTAATGTGGTAAAACTTCAGAGGCAGCTATGATCAAGTCATTAAAATATCAACTGTCTTTTGCAAGTGTATAGAACATAAATATTTCCACCCCACGAAAACAGATAACCCACATTTACTACTTAGCCCTTATAAAAAACAAGCTATGAGGCTTACTTTTCTCTCGCCAGATGAAACCTCAGCTACGAAGGCCAGCCTGGGAAAAGTTTTAATATCATGATTTCCAAAAGACCATATTTTAAGTATTGCGTTTACCAGTTTTAACTTACACGGTACTTATGCAAGTGATGTGATTTTTTGTAATGACAGACATACAAGGGATATCACTTGTACAGCATATGTGGGCAAGAAGAGAGAAAACTGGGAGTCTGAATCTTGAAATGGAAAAGATTGTACAATATTGTCAAGATAAGGACAAAGACTGCTATGAGCAGGGATTTGTAGGTATGAGAGAAAACTCAATATTCTCAGTATTGGCAGGTGCTTCTCTCTGAGTGGCTGTCATTAGTCTGTAAGCATGTAAAGGTCAACTGTCATCCTCTACTTTGGAAAAGATGACTTTGGTATATGAAAGAAACACAGCAAGCTGATAACAAGATCTCATCACTCAGCTATATAAGGTATAAATAAGATAATTTTGATTTTAAAAAGAATCTGTTAGTGCTTTAAGAAATTGTTAGTACCTGGTGTTAGTTCAGAGAGATTTGCTACAGAGAGATTCCTCTGCAAGTCTCACATGCATGGGAGCTCTCTTCTATTACGGCGAGTCTTCTTTGCCAGTCGATCAAAGAGAAAATTGAGAGAAAGACTACGGCTGTGAAAAAATTTGCCAGCAGTTGATGGAGTGTAATTGAGTGTAGCTGATGACAGACTACCAGTAGCTTGCTATGCATCCTTCCCTTAAACCAAGACACTGCTAATGCTTCAGGCGTAACAGGGAGGAGTTTCAAAACCTCCTTTACTAGCAGGCTTAGCCAATAGCTTTAAAAAGCTAGTGGTCCAGAATAGGCACCCTGATTGCATTTGGGATTGGGGAGGCTCCCTCTTCCCTGGAGGCTCCGCGGGGCAGGTTGTCTCAGAATTACTGCTCCTCCTTTGTCGGGGATGTGCCCCTACCCCCCGTCTGCAGCTATGGGTCGTCAGTGAGTATTTCACACCTGGGTCTTTCCTCGATGGGGAAGACTGAAAAGTGGTATTTTAGGGATGCAGCTTGAAAATGTACTCTATTACAGCAGGGTAGTAGGATATATGCTAACAATAAATCTGTATCCAATCCCGAAATAGGTACTTTCACAAATCTCTATATGGTGGGTCTATACCCATCAGGACAGGTCACTAAATGAGTTTCCCCTGCTTGGCTTGACAAAAGATAAAGGCAGGAAAAAAGCAGAGCAAGAGAAGCTAGTGATGCACTAAAGTCATGCTGGTTGTATCATCTTCTAATTGCGTTTGGATGGGATGGAAGAGGAAGGTATCTCCTGCCATTGTAATGCTAAACTAAGCAAACAGAGAAGCCTTCCTGCCTGGACAGAAATGGATAACAAAAACTGTCATTGCACAAGTCCGTTCTGAAATATTATGGTTTCTGGTTCTGACATTGCTACATTCAGGTCTTCCATTTTTCTTAGTTAATTGGGTAAATAATTCATAACTTCTGTCCATTATTGTGTTAGCCTAAATGTTGGAAGGTATGAATGCAAATAGATGCATACGTGTGATCTCAGTTAATTGCTGGAGACTCAAGAAAGCTTTAAAGACATGTAGAGGATTCTGAAGACTGTCCTGAAAGGAACATGGTGCCATTGGTCTGATTTAGTTATAAATGGCTGGGATGATTTGCAGTAAAAGCAATATTCTTCCTACAATTTCAGTAGCTTGTGCTCAGACTTGTCTTCAAGATAATTTGAGAATAAACTTGACATTTATGGAAAATATTCAGGCAGTAACTGAATAATTTTGATTTTGAGAAAGAGATCCTTTCAGAGTTCCCCCTCTCCCCCCTTTAAATGTCAGAATGTTTTAATCTTCATTATTTTTCTACCTGGAAGAGATATTGGAAACCTCAGAGAATATCATGATTGATATTTTTACTTATCAACTTAGAGTGCAGCGTATCTTGAAATCGGGAAATATAAAACAGGAGATACAATATGGTGCTTCCTACAAGATGTTTTTCTGGTTTTACTTCTCTCTCACCAACCTTAATGATTTAAACCAAAATTTGAATACAATTTTTCTTGTTAATTGCTCCTGCAAGAGGGTGACTTTTATTCTGCTGTGACCTTTGGGAGACTGAGATACTGACTGAGCCTCGCTGGCCTTGGCAGGGAGCTTGGTGGGTCTTTCCAGAGGAGGTAAGAAAGGCAGTTTTTCTCGGATATCTGAGAATGCAGCCAAAAAAACGGGGAGATGAAATGAGCTGGAGTTCATTGTTCGTTTCTGTTTAACTTCCTGCTGATACAAGTTTCCAGTAATGGATGAATCCTGATCCAGAACAGCCCATGTTGACACTTTGAGGACTTTCTGTTCAGCATCTGAAATTATCACTGCCTTTAATATCTTTTCTCATTTTTAAAGATTCTAAATTATATTTTCCAATTAGGTTAATTGTGTTCTCTAAGGCTTTATCTCTGCAGTTTCCATCAGTACTAAGAAGCACCGTAAAGTCACTGATTAGACTAAAACACACTGTCATTTGTTCAAAACTCAGACTCAAGATGACAAAAATGCTCTGACACATTAATGAGTTGCATGCTAGTTGTACCCGCACGCTTCCACGTCTCTGCTTGTCACTGTATTTTCAAAATATGAGTGGTGGTTTAATCTTATGGCCAAGGCAGTACCCTGACAATGCATGCCCTCTGCACCCTTGTGTAATTCCAGGCTTTGCAGATGTTTCCCCGCACCATTTCAGGAAGGTGGAAAGCTGGTATGCGTTTTCGCTTTATTTCAGGATTCTGTCTTGCTTTAAGAAGCACAGACCAGCCTGGCCTCAGCCTGTGTATCTGTCTTGAAGTCAATGGAGTCAGCTTGTTTCACACAAGGTGAAACTCTAGCACTGTGGTTTAATTCCCCTGGTCACTAGACTCCTGTGAATATTTAGTGGCCTTTACTTTGTTGTGCATCCAGTTTAGTAAATCTCAGATGTTCCAGGGAAGGTCTTCGCGTGTAGTGACACTACATAAAGCACAGTTCAGGAAGCGGTATGCAACAGATGCACCCCCCCCCCCCCCCCCCCCCCCCCCTTTTCGCTGCAATACATTTGGTGGTGGTCTACACATGGTTGTTGTTGGAATATATTGGGAACTGGTGTATTCCAACCACTGCAGTGGGTCCTGCCTAGAGCCCTTGGTCACTACTGGATGGGGGCGAAGGAGGAATGCAGAATGATGTCTCCTTTTTTTATTGCTATAGTCTCAGCTGGTCCAGTTGTTGGCTTTGAGATTGGTCTTATGTTACCACAATATTACTAATCTGGGCTGAGAAGATCATATTGAAATGATCCTCCAAGGGCTACTTGAAATAGTCCTCTGGCCATTTTATCTCTGCAGCTTGACGTTAGAGGGCTGCACCATTTCAGAAAAAAAAAAAAGCATGAGCTGCCACAGTCGGTTACGAACCTAAAATTGTTAAATGAAAAGCAAAGTATATAGGCTGATGGGATGTTCTTTGTCAGATGAAATGAGATAAACCAAATCTGACACTAGTATAAATTGGCCCAGTGCTGGCAAAGTCAATGGAAGTTGGCCTGCTTATTCCAGTAATCTGCCTGGCTCAGTGCCTTGTGGTCTTGCCTCATGGGGCACTTGTAGCACTAAAAATTGTTACGTTTTAGAGAACAGTGATCTTATACAAAAGTAGAAAATACTTATTGCTGAAAATACATTGTCACCAAATGGCACAGAAAACAGAACGGAGAAAAAATATTTACATTGGTTGGTAATAGTTGGTAAAATCAAACACACATTAAGATTCAAGGCAATCAAGAGAAGATTTCAGTGGATTAAAATGTTGTCATAGGAGAATGGTGTCCCATTGACAGACAAATTCTGAGGATATTTGCTTTCAAAATAAGAAACATTAACGAGTAGCAAAATACTTAAACCATTAATTAGTTTCTACTGTACTGAGAAATTAATCAATTAAAAAAGAAACAAAACAAATTAATTGGTGCTGGGATGGTGGAGTTGTAATAGTTAAAACAAACACCAATCTTTTCGTTGAAAAATCATGTTTTGTCTAATTGGAACTCAGACCTTGCTTGCAGTATAGCAAGGCAAGATAAGAGGGACAGAAAAAGCAGTTCACAAACTTGTGAAAAAATAGAAACCAGCTTAGAACTAACACAGTCCTAAAGTCTTCTTTCTTTCCTAAATAGCAGAAGGATTCCGTTTTGCAGCAAAATGCTGAAAACTGTATCGGTTTGTCTACACAGCCAGCCTTGCTCTTCCCGTTCACATATGCCCTGAGTATGGCAGTCGTCTAAAAAAATTACCTAGGTTTGACTTTTCATTTGTATAGTGAGTCCAAGAACTAGTACATAAAATTATTTTAGGTAGACCTAATTTTAATATCTATAGGATAAAGCTTGTAGGTATTGTATGAGTAGTTGCCACAACACAGGCGAACTAAACTCATCCTTACAAAGGTACCTAGGTCCCTATCACTTCAGATGCCAAAATGCAGATCTTCACAGTCCCTGCTTTGCTGCTGCCTAATTTAGAAGGCATTTATTTTCTACCAGGATTGTTCTCAAGGCACACTGATTTCTGCCAGAAGGAATGTACAGAGCCCTATAAGTTCTGACTCTGGCCAGAATTTGAATGGGAGGCTTCATAAATTTGAAGTTCCTCTTCCTAAAATTTTGGAATAAACCTTATAGATTTTACACTGCTCTTGCCCAACATCCTAGCAATGCCAGAGAGAAGTTATTATCCCAGTAGGGAGATACCAGTTCATGAATAACTGCCAGAATTGGCAGAGACTTTTCCTCTCTTCCTTTTTCTATGGAGACCTTTCCTCTGTTGACAATGGTAGTTATTCAGTGAGACAAAAAAAAGTTTTTATCTTGATAGTGAGAAGGAAGGGAAGGAGAATGACTCTAAACTTGTTAATAGGATACTTACCCATGAGACCTGGTCTCTAGCCTCTGCTCCAACTAAAATCCAAGTATTTTACACAAAGAGAAGCCTCCACAGAAAGGACTGAGAAGAAATCCTTTCAAAATACCCAACAGTAAGCTGCTTGGTCATTCCTTGGCATATGAGCATGAGTTTCTTGCTCCTAATTGAGAGGAGGAAGGACATGAATCCATTCCACACACCCCACCTCAGTACTTTAACTCCTAAAAACCATGTAAAAAGCGGGGAGGACTGACCTGAACTCAGGGAGGGCTCTCTGATTATGGTTTTCAAGCGGGTAGATGTGCTAAACTTGCAATGGTGAGCTGTAAACCCCTCCTCAGTGCTTTCTCATTTTTAGTGTAGGCATTGCTGACTCAGCACGCTGATTTCTGTGCACGCCTTTTTTCAAGTATCTTAACTTTTTTTATACTTTGGACAGTGGAGTCTAGCCATCTTATCTAAGGGCACAGATGGCATTACCTTTTATGGTTTTTCTGACTAAAAACTTCCATATTACTGAGTTAACACCTAAATTCTTACTGTGGATCTGGGCCTGAGACAATGCAGCTGGCTCAAACACTGCTTTATCCATATAAAAGATCCAACTGGGATTTTACATAGCCATTGAATTAACTCAGTACATATTAATGTGCATAACATGACAAAATGTATTATGCACCTGTCCTTTCTGTGTACGTCTGTTACACTAAAATATATAGTTGTTTTCCAGGTTGGTCATAACTGTAAATTCTCAACTTTAATGTTGCTGTGCGAGACAGAAACATTAAAAAGTTATATTTTTTAAAAAAGTATAGTAGTTACAGTTCCCTTATGTACAAATATATATCTACTATATAGAAGGCACACATATACATGTCGAATAATCTGGCAGAAATTAAGATATAAATAGTATTTTGTTTTCTTGGTAACTCAAATAACTTGTTCTAATATCATATACGCTGTAAACAGTTTAAAATACACTTTTTAAAACTCTACAGATGTCTTTCTCCTCTATGTCTCCACATACATTCAAGAGCAGAACTATGAATAAAGTTCATAATAAAGTTAAGTTCCAAGTCAGCAGAAAATTAAACTCTCTAGAGTCTACCCTCTGTGCTGCTACTGCATTAACAATGGTACGCTCATTTAGCATTTAACTGACGATTGTACTTGACATTATGTAGGAAAAGCTCTAATCATGAAAGCTTCAGTAATCTAAAACCCATCCCTGACAAGATTTCACTGCTGGAAGTCTAATTTCAAAATGTCAGCCAAGGCTGAGGAGCCATATATTGCATGCTCATTAAATGTAATAAATCCATCACAAACTTTTCAACATCTGCTATAATCTTGCCCGTAACCCTGGAGTGAGTGTGAGACCATATGAAAATGAAAAAATGTTGCCTTTCATGCTACGTGATATATGAAAATGAGGCTTAATAAGGCTAACTGCTTTCATCTGCTTAATTGTATAGTCTATAGCCAAGCTTTATCTTTCTGTGAATTAAATGATACTTTTCAACTATTTAAGTGACTGGAAATCTATAAGATCTCTGGCTTAAAATGCAACTCTGAAAGTTCACATTTTCTAGGTATATTTCTTCAGCTCACAGTATGTCATAAGTACATCACAAGGGAAAGAGTACAATGGCAAAAAATTTAGCAAGAATCTGAATGTAGATAGCTTTATCGCCGTGACCTCTTCTTTTTCATTGAAATGAATCTTGTCACTGTGGTTAAGAATCCAAACAAATCTGATCTACGTCAAATGCACCATTTCAGAGGTCGTATTTTGTTACAAAACGGGTATAGAAACCAGCTTTAGAAAATGGCCCTCTGAAGGTAAGCATGCAGACCGGTCCGCAGAAAACATGGGGCACACGCAGCGAGTTCCTCCGTGCGGCAGGGACCAGTGCCGGGCGCGGATCCTAAGGCATCCCTGGATGCAGCGCTCCATCCCTGGGAGCAGCGGGGCCGTCGGAGCGCCGCGCTCCCACCATCGGCCGCGCACAAGGCTTTGACCAGGGACCAGCCTCGCTGCTGCTGAAGGAGTGCAGCTGGCGTGTATTTAGGTAGGCTTGAGAAGTCTCTAAACCTATGATTATATCCTATTACAATCAATTCCTGTTAGGGAATGGTAATTAATAACACTTTCATGCACAAACACTTGGTATGTAATAAACTTTGTTTAAGAAGGTGTTACTGACAGGCAGTTTGGTTTCGCACAGGATCAGAAGGGGAAAACAGTTTTTAAAATTTAAATTATCTCAAGACAGCATTTCAATTCCACAGATGTTGCTTTGTATAAATTAGTCCTGAGTTTTACTTTCCACCGGTTTCAGAAAAGCAGAAGACTCCTAACCACATTTTAACCTGAAGACCTGTGGTACAAAACTTGACAGTGGGAACTTAGGAATTTATCCCTTCTTCACCCAGAGCCTGGCTCCCAGTGGGAAAAAAATTGCAGTCTTAGGCATTTTTTGTTGGGAGGTTGGCTCTGTCACTGTAGGTTAAATATGCTCTCAGAGCACAGAACAGATCAGGCCCTTCAGAGCCGGTACTTGGGGAAATATCTGGTTTCTGTATCGTACACAGGTTTGGAGGCAAGGAACATGCTAAGCAGTTCAGCTCCACAGAGGGTGCATTTTACAGCAAGCCTGAAATTGTATTCTGGAAGTCTTGAGATTTAATTTATTTTTTTATTTTTTTTAAACTAAAGGTATCTGGATTTAATTTCTGAACATACTGGAGTAACTTCAAGTGCTTGAGTTCTTCCACAAAGTGCAAACCCGTGAAGCTACTAGAGTTGGCACAGAATTCTCACTGACTTCAGAAAGTCTAGACTACTGCATTATGATACTACTACTGATATTTCACACTTATCGCTGGGGGTATACCCCATGGAAATGTGCTTAATGCTTAAAATATAAACAATTTTAAAGCCAATAGTCTATGCATCTGTAATATCTTCAACTGCTTTAAGTTAAGCTGCTACAAAGTGAGTGGAGTGGATGACTCGTGTGCTTGCATATTAGTATATTCAAGAAAAGGGTAAGTTATTAGTGCTGTCTTATTAATAAAAGTCTCTCGTTAAATGCTGCGTATCATCCTAAGCCCTCTAGTTAGATGAAGAAATAAATCAATTCTTTCTACCCTAAAGGTAGAGAAGGTACTGAAAATCAGGCAAAGCAAGTCCTCCATGGCACACGAACTCGTGCTTTTACATGGCAAGACCAGTAATTGAAGAGCTGCAAAGTTAAAGTTAAATCAGTCTAATATTACATTGCGAATCTACACTAATGTTTCTGATCAAATATTAAGTTTCCTGCTGAGATGGAAGAATCTAGAGGCATAAAGAAAGTGGCACAGTCACTCAAGAGAGCACAACCTGTCACTTCTTTTTGTAAAATGATTGGAACACCCACTGTCCCCTGGGAGCCTGCAGGCAAATCAACCCCACTAGCTGCTTAAAAATGTTAACATGGCAGCCTTGTCAGTATTGTGACTGCTCACAGAAAAACTTAATAGAAAGAGTAATAAATTCAGCTGGATATAATGTCATGACTACTTAACATAAGACTTGATTCTCAGCTCACTGAAAAGCAACTGTATCATTGCGCAAAATAAGATCCAATTCAAGCTGCTTGCTCACGGACCCATAACACGTTCGCAGCTTCTTATTGCCATAAAAGCTGCAGATACTTACTTCTAACAAAAACTAAAATGCCACGAATTTGAGACAAGTGATACAGGAAATCACATGATGTATAGAAGCAGATGTCAAATATGCAGAAAAATATCCAGTCTGCTTTTACAGTAAAGACTTCACCGGCCACTGTCAGCCTCATGAAAAGGCTAAACATTATTTTGAATTCTGAAGTATTTCTGAAGGAAGGCTTATTATTAATTGAATTGTTCAAATCAATAAATATTAACTTACCTCAAATGAGACTAAGGGAATATATAGATTATATTATGCATTGTTATGTATTAGAATATTGTAATATAAAAGAAAAAAGGGTTGGGATGTATTTTTTGGTTTGCAAAAGAACATAGTTCCTTTAATATTTTTCAAACATATCTTCAAACAAAGAAAAAATCAAAAATAGCATATTACCTTTCGATTCAGTAGCATACATTGTGGGTTCCTCATGTCTTTGTGTTCAGATATTTTTGTGAATTTCTTTATCTCTGTATCTATCACATTGCCTTTGTTTTCGTCACTTGCTCATATTGGAATTGCGTCAGTAAGGTGTTGCATTTTGACTTCAGGTTTCTGAAGCTGGTAGACTTAACCACTAATGGACCGTATTCTACTGTCATACATAGTCGTAGATCCCACCACAATTAAAGGAAGTTGCATATTTGAAAGTCAAAATTAATATATGCCTGATTCCTATTTGGAAAATCCTTCACTTATCAGCATACACACACAGGCACACATGCACACTCTCACACATACATGCGCAATGAAATGTCCTATAGGACTCAATGCAGTTCTTTAGAATTTCTTCCAAACTGCTCTGGAGTTGCATATTTTCAAGAGATGTACTGAATATTCTCCAAAAATCTAAACTAAAGATACATATTTTTTTTTAAGGATAATGGAAATAGAGAACGCTTACCATTTTGAATAAAATATACAGGACTTTTCCATACGTGTGTTAATTATGTAAGCCAGTGATTATTGTTCAGGAACAATGATTTAAAACCTAGCTGGTCCACAGAGCTAGGTGATAATGGTTATTTGAGCTTTTTTACAATGTCACAATCATTACAACAAAAGGCCTATCTTAAAGGGAATTGTTGCACAGGTCCCAGAGCTCTGCTGGGGCTCCGAAGAATTCACTTCAGAGTTAGGGTCTAATTCAGTTGCAGGCACTATCATCTATCAAATTCTGTTGATTAAATGTCCTATTTACTACAGCTGTGTAACAAATGTATAGATCTTTTCATTTCAAATCCACTCTGCAACTCAATATCTTGATAACTGTCCCATCAGAAAAGACGGCTTAAAAATAATTTAAAAAAAAAAAAAAGTAAAAAAAAAGTTAGGGATTGGTATATGCGAGGTAAAGAAGGGCTTCCCCAAAGTAAACAGGTTAATACTATGACAAATAGAAATTTCTCTTCTGTGTTGGATCTGCCACAATTAGTCTTTCACGAGATTATCTAAAAGTATATCAATTGTACGGTACGTTGTTATTTTGGCAGGCATAGTCAATACAAAATGGTTCCTTGGATAGGTCCTATGTGAAACACCTTAGTCCTGTCCCAGCAATATTTGTGAAACCCCTTGGGCCTTTCTGCACTCTGGTGCCAACACATACTGCTGAATAAATATCCGTCATTTCTAAAGCACCGCGGGGTTTTAAGCTTAATTTCAAAGGGCCCCAGGTTTTTATGCTGCGCAGCCCCCATTATAATCTGGGGGCATTGTGCAGCTTAGAAAGCACTGTATGGAAATTCTACCCCTAAATGAGAGTTGGAAGGGAATGAATCCCATATTTGGAATTAAAGAAACCAAAAGAACAGCACCCGTTCTGTTCCTCTTTGACGAGGATCTAGAAGAAATGAAGAGGGATGTATTTGTTAGTATATTGGAGCTACTTTGCGCTGAGCACTCGAGAAAGCAATTGTAAACTAACTGTTTAACCAGGCAGCGGCGGGTTTATGGCCTCTTTGCATTTTGAAAGGAATGCAAAGGAGCTGAATTAGGCTTCAGGCTTGATTTGCACTGTTGTTAACTTTATCTAGAGACTCATACCTATGTGCGGCGGTTGGGATGGTTTTCAAGTGGTTCTGCTGTTACACTATACCTGCTGTTTTGCAAGGGTTTACTGGCTGCAGGTACAAGCTGACAGACGATCCAGCCCGGTTTCTCGTTTTTCACCCAGCCCATAGTTTAACATGGATTTTAAAAGGCAGATCTTAGTAAACATAGATACAGTACTAGATACGGGGAAGTGACATGATGTTCTGAGCATCAATCTGATGTTCTCAATCTCTGACAGCACAGAGATAAAAAAAGGCCTACGATCAGCCTGGAAGGTGGGCGTGTAATAAACAATCTGTTTGTTTATTTACTGAGTTCAATTTCTCTGTTTAAAATGTTTAATTCTTTTAACAGATTAAAAAAACAATTTTATAAAGGTATAATTGATTTTTAAAAGGTAATATTAGTCATAAATTAATCAAAAAATGCCTGGCCTACTTTAAAAGATGGCAGAGTAGCTCAAGATACTAGTATAGCATGGGAGATAGTGATGTTCAGCTTGCTAAAGGAAAAAAAAAAAGCTACATAGCGTGATTTCTTATAATAGCATAAAGCCACACAGGAACAGGGCAATCGCATGACAGAATGGATGGTTTCGTGAAGGGACTTCAGAACAAGCCTTTAGATCATTGGGCTCTCTCGCACGGGTGCACGAGGCAGTTTCTCAGTCCTGCTCGGTGCCGCGGTGCTGTCGGAGTGTCAGTGACGCAGTAGATTGCCGTCTGGTTTAGGATATAACCCCTCAGCTAGGGCTACTGAATTTTGAGTGGAAACCTCTTTAATACTAAATCCACAATATGTAAAAAATACTATATATGTAAAAAATACCATATATGTAAAAAATACTATATACAGCATCATTGCATAGTATAATTCTATAATAAATATATAGTAATATAATTTCTGTTCCCCACTGTCTTTTAAACTACAGTTCAATAACAGAAAGAAAAACAAAACATCTCTTGGTGAGAAGGACAGCAATGGAGAACTACTTGTACACAATGTCCCACTGGTCCATGATGAGAGTCTTACGGAGCTATCACATCCCATAACCACACTTTCCTTTATTTTTCATTTTTCTATCTATGAGGCAGAGCTACTGCATTTAAGTGTTATAAGTGAGCTTGAAATGTTCAGCTTATCCTCCCTGAGAAAGGGAATTTGATAATTTGAAGGCAACAACAGAAGAAAGGATAGCCATTACTCTACAGAGATTATCTGTTGAGAAGCTTGACATTCAAGACAGAGAACTTCAACAGAGTGAAAAAGGACACGAAGTGTAGGGGAAGAAAGCGAGCAGAAGATCTCTGCCTCTCAGGAAATGAAAGAGAGGCAGAAGAGAGGAGGAAAAAATAGAACAGAGAAGGACCTTTCCTTCTTCTATCTCATAAATCCTCGAGGAAGTCGTTTCTGTCAGACTCCGGGTTGGAGCATTGGGCAAACGGTCCAATGGTCCAAGAACACGGGGGGCTCCTCTGTAGGAAATGACCTTGAAACAAAATCTGCCCGACTGGCCAGAGCCACTAAAGATTTGAGTACTGTAGTCGGATGCTGCCTCTATTTCTTGTGAGTTCCAGTGCCTCGCCATCATCACAAAACTGTTCTCCAGTGAAATTCAAATACCGAAGAAAACCTACGTGATCAGAAGGTAAAGCTTGCATCCTGTAAGCTGTCTTCTCTATTTGAAAATGGAGAAGGCCTGTGTAGAAGTCCCTGTATTCCCAAACGTTGGCTTTGATCATAATGTTGGATGACAAAGAAACAAGGAAACAGTATCAGGGAAGCCGAACAAAGAAATGGGTGAGGAAAGCCAGACCAAAAGTAGATCACAAATCATAAAAGCAAGGCAAGCAATGAATGAAGAAAGAAGATAAAAGAAATGAAAGGAAGAAAAGAAAAAGAAAGGGGAGCTGATGGAAGAAGAGACTATGCAATGACCATTTTACTTTCTTAATTTTTAATTTGACAACAGATCATTTTTTCCACGTGAAAGCCTGAAGGTGAAATCTCCACTCCCTATGAACACTTCTTGCAAGAAGCAGATGGGAGAGGAAAATGCAGCCTTCAAAAATAGGACCTTTCCCTCCCCACGCCACACAGCAAGGGCTGTGTAAAGAGGTTCTTGGCTCCTACCTAAAGACAGCCTGGCTGGAAGAGTCTCCCTCTCTCTTCCTTTCTGCCAGTCAGTGCCAGATGTCACACCTATGGAGCTCAAAAAGCACCTTACTCTTGCCCAAGAAGGGACCTGCATTTTTTCAGAGTAATTAGGAGGTGAAATAATTTTACTGTGACCCCGTTCTCCACAAAGCCAGCTCTGTTTTCACAAGGAGGATTTGCCCTTGGACCAAGAGTTGGTGTTCAAGAAGAGAAGAATGGGTAGCTGTCTTGTCTACTGCACTTGTTGGTCTGCTGTTCTCCTCTCAAACTCTCTCTGGCCCACAAAGCACTACATATAATTAAAGACAGAGTAACTATATTGCTAGTAACACATTATCTTAGTTTTTAGCAATTTTTTCTTCCTAATTAGAAATCATTAACATATATGAGCATGCTTTTGCTGAAGTGCTTTGAGCTCTGTTCCAATTTAGATTTGGTTATTTTGAAAGGTAAATAACCATAAAAATATTAAGCAAAATGCAACATTGCACATAAAGCTCAAAGAAACACAGAAGTTTACCATACAGCTTCAGATTGAAAGCAAATGCTACCATATTTTTTCAGTGTGCGTAACTTCAAATTGTTCCTAAGTAACATAATTATCATTGACTGAGCCTAGGCATTTTATTATATACAAATTATGAATTATTAAATAATGCATTAGTAGCATTTTAAAGGAAATAAAATCCCTTCAGTTATTTTAAATCATTAATCGCATGGCTAACCACATGATTAACCCCTGGCTCTGTCTCACTGAGTCTCATATTAAAAATTTCATGTAGATGGGATGCAAAGAGCTCCCATGTAAAACAATATGTACTAAGAGACTATCTGCAGAAAAAAAATAGTATCTCAGTGGGAGGAGATGGATTTTTATCTGGCACAGAGCTATCTGTGTGGAATGCACTAAAAACAGTGAACATCTAAGACAGAGCAGGGAGTATCTTTGGGAAAGTAAGAAATGGGCTCCACTCAGTGTGACCACACGAGTGGCCTTCTAACTTCTAACTCCTAACTTCTATCTCATAAATCCTCGAGGAAGTCGTTTCTGTCAGACTCCGGGTTGGAGCATTGGGCAAACAGTCCAATGGTCCAAGAACACGGGGGGGTCCTCTGTAGGAAATGACCTTGAAACAAAACCTGCCCGACTGGCCAGAGCCACTAAAGATTTGAGTACTGTAGTCGGATGCTGCCTCTATTTCTTGTGAGTTCCAGTGCCTCGCCATCATCACAAAACTGTTCTCCAGTGAAATTCAAATACCGAAGAAAACCTACGTGATCAGAAGGTAAAGCTTGCATCCTGTAAGCTGTCTTCTCTATTTGAAAATGGAGAAGGCCTGTGTAGAAGTCCCTGCATTCCCAAATGTTGGCTTTGATCATAGTACTGTTATTTGTACCCGTCTGTATATGGAATGGAAGTTGTGACTTTTCTTTTCTGATATGTGTTTCAGTGGTACACCAGCTTTTGAGGCCTCCATGCTTAACCACTCTAATCTGCTCAACGTGTGGAACGCTCAGTGGGTGACACTTCCAGACCAGTCGGAAGCTTCTGCTAATGCAAAAAATAAATTAATTCTTTGGTTCCACTCATGTGTGACTGTAATCAATAAGGGCAAAGTTTGTCCCCTTCACAGCACTACTGCTTCTGGTACAGCTTTTCCCTGTAGGCTACGCTACCCTCCCTTGTGCTGCTGGGGGGAAGCAGAGCATCTTTTTTTTTGCTCCATTTTACCTGACAGAGTTTCACGTCCAGCCTTCTTCATAACATCCACTGCTTCTGTGTACCAGTTAACATTTCTGAGGTTAAAATGCTCAGAAATGGAGGCTGGACAATCTTACTACAGCTGAAGGTGTCCTCAGCTCTTTCCCTCTCTCGGTTTTTCTACAGCTGAGCTGACAGAACTCGATGTGCTGACATTGAGAACAGAGTGCAGGGCCGATATAGTTACTTAAGCTTTTCCCTACGGGAAGGGCGAGGATGAAATAAGTTGAGGTTCTGACTGGAGGGAGAAATAAAATAAAAATGTTTATATCTGTTAACAAATCAAACTGAAAATTTGTTGATGTTGGAAATACTCCCAGAGCCTTAATGATAGGTTTATTTTTATCAACAACAACAATAATTAATAATTAATGCTACATGTCTCTCAGATGCATCTTGGCAACTAAAATTAGCAAGTATAAAATGTTACATTTTAAATTATATACTTAGCATGGGTGTCTCCTCCTACAAAATCTCCCAGACTATATCCATGTCCGTTGCACCCTGGATGACATGATACAGCCAAATTACCTTTGGAAAGTTTATCTGTATTCTCTCTGCTCCTCTGCTGGGAATTCCCTTAGTGGATGCTCTGTGACCTGCACAGATCAGATAACTTTGCCTGCAGAGCCAACCACTGAAATCAGTGCCATCCTTTGTATACAAAGCAGCGTCCCCAAACCAAATGTACTGACAGGTTTAGAACATTGTAGGAAAGCAGTCTTCCCTTCCAGATGCCAGAAGGCACAAGAATTTTTTTAATTTTTTTTTTTTTTTTTTTTTTTTTTACTGTATTTAAACTCGGTAAATGTTTTATTATAGATCTATTCTTATATTTCAGAAGCTACGGAAAACAAAAGCCTCTGGTAGACCATGGCGACAGAACCAGTCACAGGTGAGTGTTGTGCATGTGAGCCTAACAAGAAGTTTGGAGAAGAAATAAGCTAGGGACTGCACTGAAAGGCTACTTGTTTTGTGCATTCATAATCACCCATTTTTTTATTCCCTTTTCTTCAACACCACTTGGACACATTCCTTCCAGAACTTTAAGCTTTTGTAGCGCACTAGCAGATTTCTGCTCACCAGTTTCTAGGGGACTCTAGAGAACCCAAGTGACCCAAAGCAGTCCTTCTACCTGACACATGACGAGCTTAAATGTAGAGAACAGAAGGACTATGAGCTAAGATTAGCAAAGCCCACATGAATTCTTATTATTTAACACTACCACAGTGTAACACTGAGTGATACCAAGGTCCAGTTGTGCTGGGTGCAGTAAACACATATCTTGAACGGAAATCCGGCAAAGTGCTGCTTTGACAAAGAAACCTCAAAGTTCTTCTTTGGCTCTGCTTTGCTTGTCATACCTATTCACCGAAGTATTGAAACGTCAATGAACTGAGACCTCCAGGGGCTCAAACACGCAATCAAGTCGTCATGGCAAAACAAGTGTCAGCGGAGCTATATCAATAACTTGTGTGCACGCTCCCAGCCATGGCAACCGCAAGGCAACACGCTTTGGCTTAGTTCTGATTCATTTCAGGCTTTGCAGTTGTTACTGGCAAACTGTGTGCACGGGGACTAATGCCACAACTCGAAGTTTTGAAAGCTCCCTATCTGCAAGTGACAGACAATTTCCTACAATGAAAAAGACATGTTTGATTGTTTAATGGCTAATGTTTAACTAGGCCAGATACGTTCTTTAGGTATTTACGGAATGTGTTTGAGTCTTCTCACTAAGGTTTAACAATCTGACTAGAATATATTTTTACTGGTGTTTGTTAGATACTATTGTTGAATCTTCTTTCCAAAAGGAAGAATCATTCAGAAATGAAAGGAAACAGACAGCTGATCAGGTTTAAACTCTTACAAATTGGTTTCTGGAGTGATTTTATGGGATGAGGTTGATGAATAGCTACAAGAGACAAACTGAGTCTAGCAGCAGTTCTTGTCCATCATTAATGCTGCCTTGGTACTGAGGTCCAACCATGATTCCTAGCAAAACCATTTATTTTCTATTGTAGTACAACTGCAATGCCTTGTGGGATCATTCGGTGCAGTGAAACATTACTACTATTCTGTATTTACTTTAAAAGATAAGCAGTGCCAAAATAAAGGTTTTATAGCAATAATTAAATTGCTAACACTCAAGCCTGAATTCTGATTGACTTGACATAAGAGGATATGCAATAAAAGACAGAGACTTGAAAGCCCTCTTAAATACAAGAAGTGTAAAATCTCAGTGCAAATAACAACAGCTTTACAATTAATCCTGTCTTTTTAAAACCCAAGTTTCAATAGCTGTAGGTTCTGACACAGTGGGCTTTGTTGTCCTGTATGGCTTAGCTAAGCTTGTTAAGGAAGCTATTCTCATTCTAAGCCTTCACCTAACTTTAAGTGGTATTTAAAGAATAATAAATCCATTTAAATTTCCTAGCTTAAAGAAATTATTTAGCAAATATGGGATGGGTTGAAGATATGACTTTTTATAAAATGAAGAGCATTGAGCACAAATTATATGCCATGCTACTAATTAGAGACAGATATGTAATCACTTACTAATAGAACAACATTTTGTGCCAACCTTATTCATACTTCCTTCCAACTGCTGGACTCCTTGTGCCAGATATATTTCAGTTTTCTTCAGAAGAGAGAGATACTAACATGTTTTCCATCCTGTTTTTAAACCCAGAAGTCTAGTGCAAACTGAACTTTCTTGACATTTCAGAAATTCTATCAGTTTTAACAGCTTGAGGCCTTTTTATTACAAACATGTGCATTTCCCTGCAGGGTTCTGGAAAGCTCACAATTACATTCATTAAAAATGTCCATGATTATAGCCAAATGTATGCTTTGTAAATTTACCTTTACAGTTTCTTTCAACAATTATTCTGAGCATAATTTTCTATTAGATTCCACAAAATACCTACTTATTCATCCACAGTGTCAGTTTTCTATAAATTTTGACAAAACCATCAAAAGAGAAAAATACTAGAACACAGTTACTGTCAAATTTTTCAGTACCAGGTTTGATGTCTGTGGTGTGACTCATTGAGACTCAACATAATAAGCACGTATGTCCATGAAAACAAATATAAAAAGGTCATGTTTCAGCAGCAATCTAAAATTAGAGGCACTACGTGCATTTTACACTAGCACTAAGAGGATCTCTGGATAAATAACTTAGGGTCCTTAACCATACCTAGGAGTCCCTTGATTTGACAAACTTAGCACCCCTCTCATGATGAAGTCCTGCTGTGATCCAGAGCATCTAACAAAATCGGGTTTTCTCACGATGCAATAAATATGCTCAGACCACAGTGAGTGAATGCTGACTTCAATGAGTTCAGCACACAGTGACCACAGTTTCTTTCTCAGAAAGAAAAAGCAGGAAAGGTTGGCATTTGTGTGATCATCCTTGGCCTTCCTTCTGATTGTTGGTCTCGGTCTACAACAGAGATTCACATCCTGCTTGTCCCACATCCCATGAAATTTCATTTACCATCACCTTGTAGAAGAGCTAAAAAAGTGGAAATGGGAAAGAAACTCTATGCTTTTCCTGTTGAAACCTGGCTACTTGTAGCCAAGCAAACAAGATTCAGAGAGAGAGAGAGAGAGACTTGAGATCCACTCTTGTCACACATTATTTCTTTTTCCTCCAAAGGCAGACAAATATAAAATGAATAAACAGGTCCAGACATAGGCACTGCAACCCAGACCTTAATCTTAGCACCTAAGACCAATTAACTTTTTATGGGAAGTTTATTTTGGCCATGACTTAAAATCAATCACAAATTAAACAAACGAAGAAGGTACAGGGCAGGTTAACTCACCATTGCCCAGGCCAGAGCCTCTTGCACTTCTGGAGCGGTTGGTTTTGGCCGCTGTTCAAACAGCATCCTGGACTAGTCTGACTGAATCTAACAAAACATCATCCACTTTTTGGTTTTTTAGTTGCTGCAAAAGCAAGAGGGACTCCAGCATAAAAAATGAACGGATTCCTTACCAAGCTCTGTTTTCAGAACTGAGTATGCTTCAGCCGTAAGTAACAAACACAAACCCCACGATTCATTTTCATGCTGACTCTTAAACCACCTCTGAGCCTGATTCTCCCAACTTCTATGTGACACTATTTCTAAAACTTTAAAGTAAAACTAAACACAGAGCTAGAGAAATCTTTCAGGTATAAGGATCACAGGACTGAGCCCCATAGCTTTTACAGAGTGAAGTACGTAGTGTTAAGGAAAGAATACCCATTTTTCAACTTTTGACCAGACTAATCTAATAATCAGACCAATCCAATAGTTATTCTCTTATAAAACACTCTCATTGACTTGACTGCAAGATATAGGGGCCCTAAAAACTCTGACCTAGGAGAATACAAGGAAAAAAATGTGAAACTGTACAAATGAACTTCACAGTGCATGTCAAGGTTAAACCATACCATATGTTTCTGAAAATACGCAGACACAACAGGGAGTTGTAGGGAAGTATAAATAAAATCCAGTACAATAGCTAGATAATCTTTTGCACCAAATTTACACTATTGCTCCTTAAATGATAGTCTTTAAAAAGAGATTATGTTTTCTAACATGGTTCATTTTGTTACACAGGAAAAGTAATGATGTAATAATTATTGTAGTAGGGCATAAGATTTACACTACATTTATCTCAGAGTTGTATTTTTTTTATGTATTATTTTACCAGGTATCTATATCAAAAATATCCTACTGTGTTTCTGTCTGGTTTGGTTTACATGAGGAATGGATTCTATGCCTACATTCTTTGAAATGGTAATCCACATAGGAAAATCCATGTAGGAAATTCAACTTTCATACTAAAATGAAAATAACCATGTAGCTGAGTGCTGATTTTTGGTGTTGCTGTTGTTATCATTATTACTTAAACCATTTAGTCTTGTGAAGTCTATTCCTATGGTATCTTCATTTAAGAATTCTTTTTACTATTGTCACTTAGGAAGTGTTTACGGTTTCCTCTTTCTTAAAACTAAGATTATGTAAATGAAAGACATTTAACTGTCTGTAGGTTGATCTGCTTCCCATTGACTGCTTTTCTATTTCCACTGAAATTCAACAAATAAGCAAAAGAGAAGTAGAAAAAAGGTGTGAAGCCCCAAATAGCTGCTTGAGTCATCAACAGATTGTCTGAAATGATTCAAACAGGTGTTTGTGAGAGAATGAGCTATTTTCCTCAGGGCTGTGGGGGTGAATTCTAGAAGAGAAAAAAACTACTCTAAACAAGTCCTGAAGAGCAAGGAGGAAAAACCCACCACTTTGGGAAGAGTAGGACAGCAGAGGTTTACCTCAGGAAAGTCTGACCCATGCTTTTCTTGGGCTGAGGCAGGACATCAGAGGCACACACGCCAGCATGAAGCTCAGCACCACAACCAGGGAGGAGGGAGTAGACGAAACCTGTGCAACATTGCTCAGCACATGGGTGCAACGTGTGCTCGGGTGGGTGGGAGAAGACCCTCACCAGCCGAGAGACACTAGAGTTGCCACCAGTGCGAGTCGCAGGTCAGACGCAGTCTAAGCCTTTCATGGGTAAACCTTGGTAACTTTGGATTTCCAAATCAACATCTCTTTTGCTTTTCAAAATAAATCTCGTTAAAATGAGCTCCAACAAAGTCTCTCACAATATTCTTGTAAGCAGGCTAGGAGGTCACAGATGGATGAGTGGACAACTAGCCGGATAAAAACCTAGTTGGATGGTTGGGTTAGAGTGTAATGACTAACGGGTGGCAATTTACCTGGAGGCATCTAACAAGCAGAGTACTGCAGGGGTCTATCCAGGGACCTATGTTTAATGTCAGTGACCTGGAGTAGGCAGCGGAGTGGTTCTTCATATGGTTTGTAGATTACACCAAACTGGGAGGACCAGTCTATATGCTGAAGGGCATGGCTGCCATCCAGAGAGACCTAGACAGGTTGGAGGGATGGGCAAGTGAGCTGCATGAGTCAGCAGTGTCCCCTGGCAGCAGACACAGTTGACAGCATCTGGGGCCGCGTCCAGAGAAGCACAGCCAGGAGGTTGAGCGATGGACTGTGCTCCTCTGCTCAGCACTTATTAGACCGTATCTAGAATACCGTGTCCAATACAATTGGGTTGCCCGCTACGAGGAAGACTTGGTAAACTGGAGTGAGTTTTGCAGAGCACCCCAATATGCTTGGGAGCTAGAACACTTGCCGTGTGAGAGGCTAAGGAAGGTGGGCTTGCTCAGCCTGGAGAGGACATGGCTTCAGGGGCATCTAACAGCAGTCTGTCAGTGCCTATAGAGAGGTCATTGAGAAGACGAGGCCAGGCTCTTCACGCAGTGATGTGTGGTGGGATGACAAGGGACGATGGGCTTACATTGAAACAAGAGGAGGTCTACACCAGATATATGGAAAAACATTTTAACCATGAGGACAGTCAAGCAGTGGATCATGTTTCCCAAGGGACTCGTGCAGTTTCCACACGTGGAGGTTTTCAAGACTTGACTGTATAAAGCCCTGAGCAACCCATTCTGACCTTATAGCTGACCCTTCCTCGAGAATGAAGTTGGACCAGATGATCTTCCAACCTGAACAATTCTGTGATTCTAAAATAGTTCACAGAGCTCTTAAAAAGGTTCTGGGGATTGGAGGCAGAGAACACATGCTGCTAATACCTACCCAATTTCTTCCCTGTAACCCACTTACAATCAAAATGTCTGTTTTGTTTAGAAATAGCAAACTTAATGATAAAGTTGATGTATTTTGAGAAACAGAATGGCAGGCACTTTTGAGACGAATGTTACCTTCTCCTCTGAGGCAGGTAACAGTAGCATGAATGACAACATTTACTGATCTTGGGTAAGAAAGATCTGCTCCAGGAGGTTCTCCTGAGAATCTAAAAGCAGGTAGTTAATTCAGCTGATGTTAACAGGTTTTGTCAGAAGTTGGCATGGTAAAGGAGCGTTGCTTAAACAGGCTTACTCCTGTAATAGTTAGTTAAGTGGGCTCTTTTCCTGTTAATTGTTTCCGAGATCCCGAACACACAGCAGGCAGATGTGCATGGCGCGGTGCACTCTGACTGCTGACCTGTTACGTATTGGTGTGTTTCTGTGATGGCTGACCCATACTAGAGACTCTGGGGCTCAGCTGTTCAAAAAGCTGTTACACAAAGAAAGAGATGACAGTCGGCGGAGTAGGTGTTAATTTGGAAGTTGGGTACTGGCAAAAACGGAAGGACGTACTTTCCCAGGCTTCAGCTGCTTGACAGGGGGGTATTCCCCGGCAGTTCTCCGGGCAAGCCCTGAAATACGGAGTGCTACAGCCTGACATTCCCTACTTCCTCACTGATTTTCTAACACAACCTTAATGCTGTGTTAGCATCATTTCTCCGTTCATTCCATCTGCTCTTAGGTCTCCCCCGCTGTTTCCTAGGAGATATATTGCCACGATGCCTGCATCTGTAAGGCAGCGGCAGATACGGGGCAAGAGCCGCGTGGTTCGAGGCAGCGTTATTACCACCTGAACGTTTGCAGGGTTCTCAGGGGATCCCGCCACCCATCGTTTCTCAAAACCTGAGGGAGCTCTAGTTACACAGTCAGCTGCTTCAGAGTGCTGTGGGAACGGGACGCTGTGGCTTCTCAACTCCTTTCTGCTTCTATTTGCTTTTTTTCAGCCTAGAACCTCTATTGAAAAAGAAATAAGGCTAAAGTGGGGTTATTTTGTCCAGTTGGCCTATTTAGTGAACATTCTAATCTTATTATCTACAAAATTTTATGGGGTTTTTGCTTGTTTACAATGCATTTATCAAAACTACTGATTGTTTATGTTACGTGCTTTAGGTGGTCAGGACATGCCTCTTTCATAATCTTTCAGGTATGGTTCAAGAGACAAATTTCAAAATGTAATACTAAGCATAATAAACTGAATATTGCAATTAAACAAGGATAACACAGAATACCAGGGTTGCTAAATCTTGCCTCGTGCCTTAACATCTTCCCTGTTCTTCCCTTGGTAGGCACACATAAACCTGACTATAGTTAACAAAATGTACAGAGGCTTACAACGTTTCTAAAAATATGCCTGTTTCTCACAAGTGACCCAAACTTCAGCAGTGAACTCTTAAGTACACTCGGACACAGATAATGTAGAAAATAATTAACTTCTGCCCATATGTATAATGAACTCTATGGTTTATTTTACATTGTATTCATCTTTGTTTTCTTCACAGGAAAAATAGGTAAACAAGAACTGTTTACATCAAACAGCTAATATGTTTTTATTTAGGCAAACTGTGAAAAAACCCAAGGTATTTTCTGAATGTATTCAAAAGGAAAGAGAATTTATGAAAAAAACCACATAATATGAATCAATAACTTATTGGGGGTAGAGAATCTATTCATTAAATGGGATCAGTAGCATTGTAAAGATTTATAGCTTAAGCATTAAAGGTCCACATATAGAAGAAATACAACCATTTTTCTTGGTGGCAAGAAGAACATTAGGAAACATAATATAGCAAGAGTTACGTTACAGTGAAACCTACAAATCACTGATAGATATTTCCTCAAAGAAAACTGTCAGTCTCCTCAAAGTAAATACGTAATGCTTTTGGGGATGTTAGGGAGCTCTCACAGTATTTGTGAAATAACAGATATTTCAGCAGTTAGGTTATACATGAATAGTGTTACCCTTCCTTAATTCAGGAGACTTAATTTCCATGTTACAACTAAGTTTAGCTGTTAAAGGCTATCTCCAGGATATCAGTTGCATATCCCCTAATTTAAATATGATTATGTGGCTAACGTTTAACACAGAAAGGAAAATAAGAGACAGAAAGAAATACCACTGTAAATTAATATGCTTCTCATGCCTAGCATAACACCGAGTATATTTAAACAAGATACATAATTAATTTCATAATATTCTTGTAAATTCAGCCTTCAGTGACCTGTATTTCAAAACAGGATCTGACAAAACAGAAATCTCTTACACAGTCTGAAACATTACAAAGTCTTTGAATAAAGTTCCGCATTTTGAAAGGTTTGGGGAAACATACTGAAAAAACCAGAACATTTCTCAGCTGTGTCCTTCAATAAAATGCACAACACGTTTGGCTAAGAAGGAATAAAGGAGCAAGGCTTTTCTGTTGACAAAAGGCCTTTTTGCTATCCCAATCCAAATCTTCCAAGAGAAGCCATACTCCCCTCCCTGCCTCCCCTCATGAACTATTCTAAAACAAGCTAAAAAGCCTCATGACCTAGACCTCTAGTCTAATGTTGGTATCCTCGAGTTACCGAAACTGGAGAAAAAAAAAAAATCGCTTTTAAACAGAGAATACTAGAAATGGAAAAGCTATGGTAGCTTGCAAGAATTTAAACAACTTCTACATGTCCTCTGTAAATATTTTGTCCATTTCTGCCTGTGGGAAATACCATGATCTTTTTTTACAGAAAAAAAAGGCAGAACTTAGTTGAACCAGAGTGCAATATTCAAACAACTCAGTCTTCACTAAAAGAAGCTTTAGGAAAAACACTGAGGAAATACTCAGGCTTCAAAGAGTAGAGCTAAACCTAACACGCTAAGTATCTATGATCTATGTAAGTCAGAAAGAAAATTACAGAAAACATGCACTTATCAAGACCAAGAGACTCAATATTTTTTTTTCTTTGTGTCACAGACGTCAATGGGTGTACTAAAATGAACCACGGAAATTTCCTGGAGATGGAAGACCATTGAAATGAATAAAAGTAGTTGGTGCAGTGTTTAATGCAGACAGAGAAAGCCACAAACTGCAAACAGACTGACAATACGCTGGTTGTTATTAATACACCTTTGGTACGCTTAATTTACACACTGTTCAACTTTAAACTGGAATTCAGCTTCGACAACATTTACAGGCACTCATTCTTGAAGGGAATATACACAAATAAAGAGCTGGGGACAATTTGAACTCAGAAGCAAAGCCAAACTAAAGCATGGAAAAAAGGGGCATTCTTCAACTTTGTGAATATCAGCAGCATCATATGGATGTTCACTAGGTGCCCCAATAGTATGAGAACAGTAGGAACATAAGAATGAGAATGGAACAGAGTAAATAAACTCTCCAACTTGGCATATCATGTGTCTCAAATTTTCTCTGGTACATCAAAAAACCTGAGCGCATTTTCTTGCCATAAAACACCACCTCAGCCTTTTTTCAGAAACAATTTCTGCTGGCTTGAATATTACATTGTCTTGACAAAACATGCCCAAGATTTCTCCCAAAATTTTCAAACAAACACTAAGCCCCCAAATGTTTTGATTTCTAGTAAATAATAAAATCTCAGAAACAAATCGAAAAGGGTTTTCACCTGAAACCATACGCAAGGACCTGGTTTTCTTTCTAAAGTTCCCATTTACAGATTGAATTTTCCAGATCAGCAAAATGAAAGCATTATTTTTCCTACAGATGTCAGTATTGTAATCTAGATCTATGGACTACATATCAAAGACCGTCTTCTTCTGGTCATATACGACCTTCGAAAATAAAAAATTCAGAGCTTGAATGCAAACACGTGATGCCAAAACACATCCCTACTTACAAACACACTGAAGTCATACCCGGATCTGATTGCTTTAATTTGAATAAGCTTTCGCTAACCAGTGGCTTTAGCTGGCCGTTTTCTTGGTGGTGCATTCACAGGCCGGCCTCTTGGAGCTACAATCTATTCACATATCAGTGGACATAGTGATAAAAAGATTTTTGGTCTGTAACAAGGAATATCTTCCTCGGTATAAAAAATGTATTCTGCCTTTGATCCATTAGAGGTACTCCCTGGCTAGAAGCTCCCGGGTGGTACACGCATCAAAAGCAAGATGTGGACTCAAAAAGAAGACAAGTGTAGTAAAAAGTGATATTTTAGAGCCATTTTTCAGGCCATATATTCAAAATGTAAACTTTGTGAAGTGTTGTTTTTTCTGTCAATTATTTCCTCTGAACATCTCCATTTTGAGGATCTGCTGTGCTCAGAAATAAGTCAATACAGTATCTCCGCACTTTCAGGACTTCAGGAAGCAGAAATGAGGGAGCTCGAGGAGATTAAGATTAAAAGAAAGGAACTGGATTAAGGGTGTGTTTTAGTTCAGAGTTCCCCGAGTCAAGCATCAGAGAAAGGCTGCCAGCATACCTAGGGAGCATGTTATCACACACAGGCGTTCTGATGCCCTCAAACCCTGATTCCACAGTGGCAATATACACAGGAACTTTCAGCTACTGCACCGTATTTCTTCTTGAAATACTTAATAAAATACTATATAGGACTACGCACGTTAGTGCTGAAATGCTAGAGAGGCTTAAGCCTTCTTCTGCACTCTGGCACTCTGACGTTGCTTGCGCATTTCTGACTTTTTCTTCCCCTGATTAAAATCTGTGAGTCACATGGGTTTGTTCTGCAAATCCATATTTTGCTTGTTCGTTCCTCTACCTACTTTCAAAACTTTAAAACATATTAATATCTTAATATTAATAATTTTGATAAATCATGTGTTGGAAATGACTATGTTTTGGGTATGTTTTACAAATAACAGCTACGTGACTCGTGTTGAATTTATGAGACTTTGGCAGCTAAATTTCTAAGCACTCATTTGGAAAGAATACATGATTAATTATAGGTGTGTTGTAGAAACACCAGTTATCCTGTAGCAGATGATGAATGTATTTCATTAGATATTGGAAAAATTAAGATGAGCAGTGCATTAAGTAGTTTAACACTGTGGGATAAAGAATTACTTTACAGATACTTGCTCAGTCCAAAACATAACAGTGTTCCCTGACATACTGCCCTATTCACCAATTACATCCTATTTTCTATTCCAAGCTAGCACGTAGCTATAGTTAATTTTAAGCAACCACTTATTGTCACTTCTGAATTTTGCCTAGTATCACTAGGCGCTGGGTGATGCCTCAAAACGCTGACACAGCCCAGCTCTACAGGAGAGGGACAAATGACAACAACGTTCCGAAAGAGACCGAGAACAGATTAGTAATAAATCAGCAATATATCACTAAGTAAGGTATGCAGGGTTATTACTTTCTTATAGCTACATCAGTCAGAGATTTAACAGTTCTATAGCTTGTTATGATGTCTGTTTCTGCACATTTTCAAGAGTAGTACTCTAACTTCTAAGCAATTTCTACTTGCCTTTTGAGTACCAGTGTGTTAATAAAAAGACAAAAACACTGTAGCACAATCCTATTACAACTATTATAATGAACCAGAATTTGTGCTTTTGATGTTGAGTCTTTGAACTTTTTTTGCTTTGAAATTTAGTTACAAAACATACAAGTCTACCACAGAGAACACAGCTTATCCAGAGGGAACAATACCAAAAGGGATTCTTAGAGGGGAAAAAAAAGACTACGAAAGACGGTAAATATTTTCCCTTGTCTGTTAATACTTTACCAAAAATGCCAAGTCCTATGAGTATAGGACTAAATGGATGTAATTATTTTGACCTAAACATAAATAAAACAAAGATATCGATATTTAAGTGCAAATTTAATACAATCCATCATCATACCTTGTTATGCGTCTGAGTTTGTCCAACCAGGATAAGGATATTTGATGAGATAATAGACAGGCAGAAATTGATTAGAATTATTGACCTCTCAGATCTGATGTACCTGTTCAAATAAACAAAGAGAGGGCACAACTTTTCTAAAAGGAAAACAACTAGTAAATCATACAAAGCTTTGATGCAATTCTGACACCAAATATTGGAGATACCCTGAAAAGTGCGTGCTCTCTTTCAAGTGCTCAGGGAGCTATCGCATTACAGACATAGGAACTGTGATATTTTGATAGATATTCTGCAATTCCCTCTTCGTATCTAGCTATATTTTAAAAATAATCTATCAATGCTTCTTTTAAAAACTGCTGGCAACACTGTTCTAGCACAGCACCATACTGATAATAAGGGGCTTGCATGCATTCGTGTCAGGAACTTCTTATGCTCTCTGCTCCTCGCTGGGAATATCCACAGCTGGCATAGACCACTCACAATGACTAACTTCAGCAAAAATATGGTGATTTACATAAACAGGAGATCTGGGCCACGATGCATAACTAAGATGCAGATTGGTCGATGATACTACGGCACTGCGTTTTGAAACATGTTATCGGGATAACGATAACATGAATCTTGAAGTCCCACCACATTTACAAAATAACTTGTACGAAGAAACAATAATTCTGTAATGCCTTCATCTTCAGAAGACCTAATGCCAAAAAATAGCCAAGTTCTTACAGAAAGATTAAATTACAGCAGAGCATCACACAGCCTCTCTTGCAAACTTATATTCATTTTACAAGTATGTTTAGGATGAAGAAGTCAATATTCTTATCACCTATTTCCTCACAAGATGCCAATGTCCTCATTTTTCTATATACAACCTTTTATATGCTACAGGACAGAAAGAGAATGATTATGGTTTCAAGTGAGGTACCTTATTGACCTGATTTTCAGAGCTGCTAACAAAGTAAATGTTGACTACTAAAGCAAGTGAAAGTTCAGGGTGCTCAGTTCCTCCAAAGACCACACCATCCATATACTACATGCTTCTCACTGGAGCTTAGTTAGTATTGCTGTCTCCTCCCGAGCCGTACACCCATAGCTCACGCTCTGAGGAGGTCACACCAAAGGGTGCAGAACCCACGAGAAATGCTGAGCTTTGGACATGAAATGAATTGGAGTCCTTTTTGCTCAGCTATCAACTAAGTAATACAGCATTACAGTTTTTAGTTGAGAAGACAGAACAACCCTGCTACCTCAGACCACATTTTTCCTTCAAACATAACAATGTTGTCAAGGCTAGTTCTACATGTTTGCAAACAAATACAGAAAGTCTAGTGCCTTTCTCTACACAGTCGGTATGCTGCTACTTTCTTTTTTGTTAACTATTGATTCACCTGGGCCAGTTCCCAACACTGAGTGTCTATGGACTACAAAGGATATTGGTGGTTGAGTAAATACAGCGCAAGCGGGAGCTCATAGCATTGACTTAAGCCAGGAAGGTTTTTCTGCCAGCCCACTATTCAGGAAGGGAAGGGAAGGGAAGAGAAAGAAAAGGAAGGGAAGGGAAATATTTGACTGACATAATTGAACTTATTTTTCAGTTTGAATTATCAGTTGGGGGGATCAAATCTATCAACCATAAAACAATGTTCACACAGGCCTTCTTCAGACCACAATACCTCTACCTCATATCACTTCTAAACATAATGAATGGCCCTGCCATTCAAAGGGAAGGTGGGTGTTCCAAAATATAAATACAGACATAAGGTCAAAATATAAATTTCTCCCTACCCCTCGATTTACAATAACAAACATATATACATATAAGTTTCAGTGTTTATCTTCTCCCTATAGTTGGTTGCTTTGTGCTCTTGAGAAACATGTTGAAGGCAAATTTTAATGATTCAAATGACGGGCCACTCAGTTGTCATAATACTTTCAAAATATCTCACTGATAGAACACCGAGATCTATATGAATTATCTTTTCCTCAGCTGGATGCAGAACCCACACTAGGTCCGTAACACATCACATACATTTTTTTCTCCACTTGGAAGTTACCGTAATCATCAAATCATAGAATGGTTTGGGTTGGGAGGGACCTTTAAGGATCATCCAGTTCCAACCCCCCTGCCCTGGGCAGGGCCACCTTCCATCAGACCGGGTTGCTCCAAGCCCCATCCCACCTGGCCTGGGACACTGCCAGGGATGGGGCAGCCACAGCCTCTCTGGACAACCTGTGCCAGTGCCTCACCACCCTCCTCATAAAAAATTTCTTCGTTATATCTAATTTAAATAATGGAGAAGACCAGTTCCACTGAGCATGACAGTATTTCCATCCAAGTGCTAAATATATCAGGGAGTGCAAAAATAACACTATAATTCTTCAGATGGGAATTATATCCTGAAATACTGTCAATTCTTAGCTTTCACAAACAAGAACTGATAATTTTTATATTCTTTTTATTATAACTTATGTAACTAGGTAGTCTATATTTATTATATATATGTGTAATCCTGTGAGTCTCTGTGGCTACATAAAAGAGTGAAAGAGAAAAGGGTGTAAAATTATCAAGCTGCTTCTAAAAGCAAAATTCTATTAATTTTACATTACTCTATACTTTATTATTTTTCCCTGTGTTTCTTCTTACTTGCATAAGCACCTATTTTTCTTTTATTATGGGAAAAAGTTAAATGAGAACCCATGTTCACTTTTTTAATAATATTTATTACTTTGCATGACTTTTCCTGTTACTTTTCTATTTCTTCTACACTGAGACATCATGCTACTTCTCATTATTTCTCCAATTAATTTATTCCATAAATATCTATTGCATTTTTAAGTCAATATAATATTTCAATATAGTAAACTCCAGATGGAAAGAAAGTCTATTACTGGAAAGTACCACCACACTATTTGAGACTAGTTAATTTTATGGTCTTCATTGAAACTTATAACCAAAGTGGATAAACTCAAAACCACTTGACTGAATCTCCCTAAATCTGCAACACCTGATGTGGCACTTTGATGTGTCATTTTTGTCACATAGAAGTTTTGTTTTAAAACGTAAATAGAGGAAAAGCAGTCAAAGGTATAGGCCAGAAGGCTCACATGAAATATATCATATAGAGGAATCTGTAAAATGTTAATTAGCACTATGAATAACCCACTGCGAGAGCAATACCATTCACACTGAAGAGGGGAAGGAGAAGACTGGGCTATACCATCACCAGTAGGCCAGGAGAGTAAAACTAATCAATCACATCAACAAATTTAGGTGTCAAAACATGCACTACATTTTGTTGTGGGTTTTTTTTTTTTTTTCTTTTCCAAATAATAAATGTTGCATTTAATGCTCTCTTTAAATTTTAATTCAACTAAATATAACTATGTATTCACATCTGGCTTTGTCAATCCATTACATACCTCCATAGTGCTGCATAGACAACTGCTAGGGTGATCAAGGCCAAGCATGAAAGACCACTGCCTACAATTAAGGTCACTGAGGGTGTACCAGATGATTCCATGATCTGTAGGTTACAACAGACAAGCATGAAGAAAACCCATCCTCCAGCAATCAAAACAAGTCAAAAGGAAAAAAAGCAACAACAAGCAGAATGATAAAAGCAGCCACCCTGTCACACATAGCTTCAGTAATATTACTTATGAAGCAGAAATCAACTTAATTCCAAAACTGATCCATACATAACTCCAAGATCTGTTTAATTATTGATACATTCCTCAGAGGCCTTTGAGCTTTAAAATGCCTTACAATACCTGCACGATATTTTGAAAAATAAAGAAAGTAGTAATATTGCAATGTAACAGGAGGCTATGACGGTAGCACAAGTTTAAACTATTCCCCAGTTAAAATGAAAAGACATATTCCTCTTGAGAAGCAGCAATATTTAGAATTGTGTATTAAACAAACAGCTTGGTTTCACTGTGATATATTAAAAACCATCCAGTAATTTGTCCCAGAATTTGATTCGTGCTTGTTGCAGAATTACCAAACTTTCTGACTTTTAATAACTTTGACTTCAATCCACTATTCTCACATGCTTAATTTCCTTGGGCATCCGATTGTCTAGAAGGAACGGCAAGATATCTATGGCAACAATATCATAAGCCTTCCGTAAAGAAGCTGCAAATTTAGAATTGTTTCATTTGTGTTCTGTGTATTAATAAAAAATGAAAATAAATAAATGACCTTGAAAACAAACTAGCTTTCCCTCCCGTAAAAGAAACTCTTATCATCAGATATCAGGTAGAGGTTTTTCCTCTGTATGTATAAGTGCTCATGTTCTGAAACAGACATGGTATTTGCTAATACAAATGGAAAAAATTTAGATCTAAAAGTTTCAAAGGATACTGTGCCTGGTTTACCAAAATGCTTTTTAAAGCCTCAGGGTTGTACTGTAAATTACATTTATCAAGATATCTTTTGTCACCCAAACAGGAGATAAGACCGATGTACTTTTAGGCCAGATCTCAGGCGGAAAGTAACATTTTATTTCAACCACTTTGTTCCAAACTGGTCTACTTTGCCATTAAAAAGAGTCTGATCATACGCTTCCAAACCCAGGAAAATGAAATTATGCCTTAGCAGGGTAACTTCACAAATATTTGCTTTTTAGCTCTTTTTACATTCAGTAATACTGGGAGTGTCTGCTCATGCACTCAATGTCCCCCTTATGAAAACTTGATTATTTCTCTTACATCATATCAACAGACTACATAGAAAATCTGTGCTGAAAACGTCCAATGCAGATCTGCAATCTGTTTAACGACAGTATCTAGGGTTTTCCTACCAAGAGCAATAATACAGCCCTGCACATTCCCCTGGAAAGGCTTGCAACCTTTGAAAAGCTTGTTAAGTTGATAATTGTTCAATACAAAAGTTTCCGACACATTTGCATCACAATTAGAAGGCTTTCTCTGAAAAATTCAGAGTTCGAGAACATGCAAATTTCACTAGGATTTAGTTCTATCACAGAATCTGGAATTCGTTTCTCTGAGACACCGTGGACACCGGGAGACTAACATTTCCCTACCTGCAATATTAAACAATTCCTCAACGCAACGTCTGAAATATACCTGAGAGCAAAGCTCCATCAGCCCCCCCCCCCCCACCCCCGCGGCCCCCCCGCTATTGCCTTTTGCATTAAAACTGGATATCCCCCCCCCCTCCCCCCCCCCCCCCCGCTTTGTTACTTACTATTTCTCTAGGTTGCTGAGCCAAAATGGCGAAGGTAGAGAGACGATCACATAAGCATTTCGTATGGGATGCATCGGTAAGCACAGTTTTACATCCCTGGGTGGACCAGGTTCCCAAAGAGTCGTTCCTGCAAAGGAAAGAGAGGGATGGGGGGGGGCGGGGGGGGGGGGGGGGAGGAGGGAAAAACCGGGGATAATTACGCCTGACGGCCAGTTCCGTGAGGACACAATGCAGTTGAATCGCGAGGGGAGTGTAGTGTAGTTCCCGGACAAGCGGAGAGGTACTTGTTGGCGGAGGGGGGGGGGGCGCAGGACCGGCCCCCGCCGTGCGGAGCGGGGAGCGGGGAGCGGGGAGCGGAGCTGTCCGGCGCGGTGGTGCTGAAAAGCCGGCGCGCCGCGCTGCGCTGCGCGGAGCCCCGCCAGCCGCGGCAGCAGCCGCCCCCTGCGCTGCCAGCCACCTCCGAGCCTCACCAGAGCACTGCGAAAAACTCATCGGGGGAAGAGGGGGAGGCTTTTTTTCTCGCGCTTTTTTTTTTTTTTTTTTTTTTTTTTGCCTTTTTTTTTTTTTTTTTTCACCCCTCTCTTTTCCTTTCCTACCGGCTCCCTTTTGGAAAAAATGTGGTGCTTCTTAGTTGTAGTGTCTTTTTTTCTTTTTTTTTCTTTTCTTTTTTTTTAACACCCCCGTCACCCCCCCGTCACCCCCCCCCCCCCCCCCCCCGGTCTCGTGCATGTGGCTAGTTTAAAGGCAGATGGTTTTCAAACGTCTGTCTGGATTGTGCCAGTTGGACCGGGAGATGCCGGATCTCCTGTTCTGACAGCTATTTTTTTGCTGAGGATTTTTGGTTTTTCGGTTGTTGTTTTTAGTGATCAGCCTTAGAAATTTCACCCTGGAAACGGCAGCATCAGATGCCTCCAACTCTTGCCTTAGCTCCGGCAGAGGGGTGGATTTCAGTACAGCAGCACGCAACATCACCAAAGAGACACACGAGTTCGCCCTCCAAACATCACTCAGTCAACTCGCCTTTCCCTAGCTCCCTCCCCCTTCTCGATTTCTTTTTCTTGGGGTGGCAGCACCACGCTAACCCCAAGCCAAAGCGATCATTTGCTGGCACCTTTTGCCAACCGCCCCTAAACAAAACAAGATGATTAACACGGCCCCTGAATTCAATTAGACATTCAATATGCTAATGCAAGGTCTGAAACCCACCCCAGCAGAACAATAAAAATGGTATCAACCCACGTTTTCTTTGTGCGGGTAAGGAGAGGGAGAGGGAGAGACAAAAAATCATCTCTCCTTTTTCCTGAACTGCAGCGGGGGGGAAATCATTTCTACAGGAAAAAGGGGTTGGTTTCAACCAAAGCAAACCTATTATCTTTACATATGTTATGTTTAGAGAACAACAATTGGGTTTCTTTCATCTTTTTTCCCCTCCTTTCATGTCCAGGGAGCAACTGCAACGAGTCTGCTGTAAGCAGCAGCCTGTGCGCTGTCAATTCCTGGCCATTTCACCTCAGGTCACTAAATGACTTGAAAAAAAAGAAAAACGAAGGGGGAAGAAACAAGGTGGGGGAATAATAATCTCCAGTCCCTGTGATCACCCTTGGTTCACCTCTTCTGCCTCGACAACCCACCTTTGTGAGGGATTCTATATGCCGGGGCCCTCATGCAAAGGCAATTGGTTATCTCAAGCCTGCTCTCAGAGCGCAGTTCACCCCAGCCCACCTCGGCATTTTGCGCCACTAGTTTTTGAACACACACCAGATGTAACCCTTACACGCTATTGTCTTCGGAACAGTATCCTGTAATAAACAAAACAAACGGCAACTGAGGGAAATAACTGAGAGAAAATCACCAATTCTTCAAGGCACTAAAGCCGTCTATTAGCTCTCCTTCACAAATTGTGTCTTTCAGAGAGCCACAGGCTGAATCAACATCCACTCTGAAAAAATATAGTTACATATTCTAAATTCTGAAGCATTATCTTCTGCATAACTTAAGCAATTTATTTCATCAGCTTTCCTGTCTCTTACCTTATTGTGACACACAGTTAAGGCCAAATGAAATGCATTTATCTGTGCTGATTAAATATTAAAGCATGATAGCTTAAGAGAAAGTGACATGTTTTAAAACAAAAGGATGGTATTATTCATCCTGAGAATAAGATTTAATATATTGAATTCACCCTATGCTGAAAAGCACTGGATGCACAATGCATACAGTTAGCGCTAAATCTTTGCAGATGGTGTCCAATGCACAGAGTTAGACAAGCTCTAATTATAGAAGGTAGACAACCACAGAGACCAGTTTAATTTAAAACAAAACATCTGTTACAATTATAATTATATTTAAATTAGTATAAATCATGGGCAGTCCACCAGGTTTAGAGGGGCTCATTCTGTTCCTCAAGTCACTTGCGCAAACAAAAAATTCCAGTCATACATTAGCTGAGCAGTTCAGTGTTGTACTATATCACCAGGTATTACAAATGCACAATACAATATTGAAAACCTTCTTGAATTCTGCTGAAAATTTCAGTGGAATTTCAAAAAACACTCCGAAATGAAGGAAGTGCTCTAACTGAATTTAACAATAAGACACCCATTGACACGGCAGGAGCAGAGTCAGTCTAACATGGACACTTTTTACATTTCATTTTCATTTTTTCAGTGATACACTTCAATTGGAAATGTATGATTGCTAACTCACTCAGAGATGCTGGGCATTTTGACTTGCTGCCGTAAAACCAGTATTTGGTTTTAGGTAGAAAGTAAATAAGGAGGGGAAACATAGAGTTAAAACTAATGTATTATATTTAGTGTATCTCAGCGCTACACTTTTTATGAAGTCCCCCATCTATGATCTGTCCCTCTTATAATGCAACTCTTTTGGGCCAATCAGGATATATCTCACATTTGGAAGTTTCATTCCTTTTCGGTGTGATGTTCTTTGACTCTGTGTCTAATGTTTAGGGTTAGCATATGAATATGCAAAAGGGCACCTATTATTCCTGTGGATCTTTCTTGTTATGCAGAAAGCTATAAAGGAGTGACAGGTACTATTAACACATGTTCTATTTATATCAAGGAAAATTACCAAATTGAAAATACGTAGCAAATATAGATGTAGCTTCATGCCCATTATTGGCAATTTTGTACTGTTCCACTGAGCTACAGAAGATTTAATCAACCTGGCAGAATTCCCATGGTACAAGCAAAGGAATTCCCAAGAAGCACAGATTCACCGTTGCAGATCCTGTGTCATCCTGCAGCTGAGGCAGGGGGAAGGAGCAGGGGAAGGAGGGAAGTAGGGGAAAAAGTCTAAGCAGGATGTCATTTGGGCCCATGGATCTATGGCTAATACGGCATAAGCACTAGAAAAACCTCAGCTCCAACATCTGCCTGTGAGTGTGTCCTTCTCAGCGTAGTCTTACAGTCAGAGGAATGCCGGAGTGTCCTTTCAAAACCTTTTCAGAGTTTAATGTAAACTTCTTAGTTCTAATCAAGGATTGGGAACATACTGTGCAATAAAAATGATGGCCAAATGATGTACAGAAAAGCATCTTAAACGTGTATGACATAGAAGAAATAATGCAATTTTTACTCTTTAATAATGTATTATGCAATATTGCATGATATGTAAGTGATGCTCACTACTGAAAACAACAATATGACTGTCTCAGATGTTGAAATGGAAATGTAGTTTATAGGATAGAAGCATTTCTGTAGAATAAAAAAATCATTCACAGACACAACTGCCAATCTGACACACACTGATAATCAAGCCACATTTCATATGCTATCCACTATGTTTCCCTTATTTTGCAGTATTTTTCTTGGTCTCATGACATGGTTTACCACTTACTATTGACATATTTTGTTAAAATTAATAATATACATGTCTTACTAATTGCATTGTTTTGTCTACTTTAACATATTGATAAATCAAAATCAGCTACGACATTGCTGTCAAAACCACTCAGTAAATAGACTTCACCTCATACTGTACACTGTCTACCTTCTTAATTTATTTTGAAGAATTTTTTTCAAATGAAAGATTGTTTTTGGAGGGAGATGCTGTGAGACAGAGAAAAAGGAAGTTAACAATACACTTAACTGTTCTTTCCACGCTGGCAAGTAGTGATCCAAGTAGTTGCCTGGGTTTTGATCATCATGAATGAAGAATTAACACCTTGGCTATACATATATGATGGTAGCTTACTTTAGTAATTTCTTTGATGAATGTTATCTGCACTTAAAGTAGGATGAGAAATCTTTTTGACCATTAAGTTACATTACTTAAATAACAGCAAGAAGCTGTTATTTAAGTATTTAATAACAGCTTTATAGAAAGCAAACTACATAGAAGTTAAGAAATTATGATATTGTTCCTCCTGAGATAATTTCAATAATCCCTACTTCTCGGGTATGTGCATTATTATGCTTTTTCTCTTCCCCCCCCCCCCCCCCCCCCCGTTCAACTAGGTGCTGTTTTTCCTTTAGGACAGACTTTGGTATTCCAATGCTATTCTCAGTAAAGAATGACATATAATGATGAGAAGCACATGGAAAATGCAGACATAAGAATTTTTTTAGCCTAGTAAAAGATAGGAAAGAAGCTCATGGCCCTTCTGAGTAGCAGATTACGTACATCATTGTGCCTGTTCAGATGTGCTGGCTGGCACATTAGTGAAAATAAAGTCCTTCCAACACCTGCTTAATTCTTTGCACCTGGACCTAAAATCCCAGGGAAGCCATAGGGAAGGCTCAACTGCAGGAGTCTCCTTTCAGTTGTGCATCTCCATATGTCTGAGACATGACCTAACTCTTAGTATGCGTAATTTCTACTGTGATCAATCTTATCCCTACCAGTAGTATATGGCAGCATCTGGTTTATCTCCATGTTTTTTCCTAAAGTAAAAAAAAAAAAGGAATGAAAGAAAAAAAACCACAAAGAAAAGGTGGATGGAAACACACTTTGCTTAATAATGTCACACAGAAAACTGTAGTTTAACAAAGTATTGTTTACCCTGAAATTGTTAATGTGATTACCATTGTGTCATTATGACTTAGGGCTTTTTTTCCTTCACACAATTTAGAAAAACTAATGCATGAAATCATGGAAATGAAAAGAAATAGACTGGACAAAAATAACTGCCTTATGACTACATGTCTAAAATACCACAAACGTCCCAAAAAGGATGTCTGGATTTGTGTGGTATCAGAAGAAAGAGCTGGGTGATGAATATCTTGCAATTGGATCTCCAATCAGAATACTGTGAGGAGTTCATTTTCCTAAAGAATAAGGCTGCTTTTCCAGTTCAGGCATTGAATTGTTTATTTTTCCTCAATGATATATTTGTGATTTTTTTTTTTTTTTTTGCCAAAGAAAGTAGAAATCCTTGAAGAAATATTTTTCTTGTTGATCTTTACATCAAAAATAAATCGTATTTGAATAATTTTTTTGTAAAACAAATGTGCATCTGGGCTGGAAACCAAGTTTTATTCCAATGTGATTTAAACCAGGTGAGATATTAAACCCTGAAAAGTAGGTTTTATAACAGAGCCATTTAGTTTTAAGCATACATTGTTACATTAACTTTCTAATAATGTACAGCTCACAGAAAGGTCCAAGGCAAGATCAAAAATGGCCTTGGTTATCAGTTTGACTACTATATACAAATGGTTCGGCAAAAGGGGAGCTATGGAAGTGAGTATTAATGCTTGGGGGAATATTTTATTACTCTTTATAACTTTTCTGTTTGTACAGTTTAGGGCATGATCTAGCACACAGTGTGCATAAGCTGCGCTGTAATCAATAGTTGCCCTGTCATTAGCATACTGCAAGTTCATCAGAGTGTAAAAGGAAAAGAAATTCTAAAGGACTGATATGACAAAAACAGGATGAGACAAATACTAGGAATTTCCTGCCTCCTACGGCATAGTTCTTAATTACTGGTGCTCTGTACTACTGCTATAATGCAGACTTTTCATTATCAGAGTTACGGGATCCATTCATAGTTTTGAACAACATCAGGCACACTACAGTCACTCAGCTCTACTTCTGTATTTTAAAGAGCCTAATGCATGAATATTCGACCAAAAGCATCCTCCCCCCTTTCCCAAGATTATAGAGAAAATCTCCAAAGAGGATGAGTATTGGTGCATCAAAAAAAATGAGGGAAACCAATCACTTTCCATAGCTTCATCTCTGACCCTGTAGATGCTCTCAGAGAAAGTAGCATAGGATTAAGTACTGGGTGTTCCTGCTATGCACGCACTGCCAAAGGATGTAGGTATCTGCTGAGGATGTACGAGAACTACAACTTCTTTCCCCATGGACCTCCAGAATGAATGGAGCAGACAAGAGGTCTCACTTCCTTCCAGGATATCTTGTCCCAAGAAAACGATTTACTAGAAACTACAAGAAGCAACAGAGGGATATTTCTTATTTTCATAAAAACAATAACTGAAGCAAACTGGCCAACTCTACTGCAAATTCTACAGTGAATTGCTGTCTCCCTTCCTTCCTGATAAGCTCTCATTTATTATCAGTCTGTACTCTAATTTTGTCTTTCATTTCAATACAGCGTTGCTAAGTTGGTTTACTGTGAAAGAGAGATAAAACTGATAATGCTGAATGACCAAGACATCAAGGATCATGTTACGTTTTGCGAGCACGCATTACTTAACTGTGGGTACATTTAGAGATCAGGCTCCTCATTTATGTTGCTATGTGACATATTTGGTTTCTTGGGGCAAAGTCGTATAGACACTTGCTGTGTTAAAATGTAGATTCTCAAAGTTTGCAGTAGTGAGCTTAGAAGCATTTTGGATATGTATAAAATTGCTCAGTTTCAATTAGGTTCATTTTATAGGATAACATCACACATTTAGTAGTAAAAAAAGAGTTCAACAAATATTTTATTAGCTCTCACTCTTCACAAAATCAGTAAAGTCTTTCATATTTGTTTGTTCAGACTATAAATATCTATGTAGATTTATGGTGATCTAAGGGAAAATTGTCAGGTAGTGTTTTCCCAATAATCAACTCATGAAATTTTCACACTGTACTATTATTCACAGGGACTCTTAGCAAAAAGGATCCTTGTACATTGTACATTTCCAGGGGCTGGAAAAGATTAGGGGCTCAGAAGTTTATCCTGGAAATTAAGAATGTCAAAGCCTGCATCAGGGTTGTAGCTATCGCTAATGTTTCTTCCAAATGACAAGATTAGCAATAAAGCGTAGTATCATCAGTTCAAGTTTCAAGGCCAGCTGTGACCATCAAGGAGAGGAATAAGTGTGAAAGGGAATTGATGAGGGGAAGAACAGAGGCTGGGTTTCCATCACTGTTACTGTTACAACATCCTACGCTATTTTAGATTGAATGGACAGATAAAACTAAAAACAGCACATGTCCAGTCTCCTCAGAGAGTGCTTTGAATTAGGCTCTGGAGATGCCAACCGTAATGCAGGAAGAAAGTTAAGCCACAAAATGAGAATGGCAGAAGCAAACATACTAAGTGGTCAGGCACTGAAATGATGCTCATTGCTCCGGTGATGCAAAAAGAGAGCTGAGCTCTCTTTTGGAGCTAGATGTCTACATGTTACCTCTCAAAATCTGAAGTTAGGTTCGCCTCAAAGCGGTGAGTCCCCCTTTTATCCAACAGCTCAGTGGGTGTGAGGTAGAAGAGGCGAGTTCAATTCCCTTCTCTGCAGAAGGGGTGTTGAATAGATATTTCACAGCAGATGACCTAACCCCAGACTACAGCGTATTCCTGTGTGAGAGCACCCTCAGCCCTTCTTGTTGAAGTAGGTGCTCAGTGAACTGAACTACGGATTGGGCAAGAAGGTGAAGGAAAGCACGGACTTGGTAGCGATACCGCAGGAAGACGGGGATTGGCACCTGCGTTCCGGTTCCCGCTCCACTCAGTATCACTGACCCAGCAGACGGAGCATTCAAACGTCAGTGTCAGAGGGTCTCTGAAGACCCTCAGGTTTCATACCTGGTCCTTCATATCTTAGCTGCATGACTAAGAACCCTCCTCGTCGTCAGCTGCTCCTTGCCTGTATCTTGTGATACCACCTGCTGCTCCTACACAATCCTGCAGCGTATCCCACAACTCTGGTGTTACCTGGGGGTTCTCTGAAGAATGTGCTGTGGAGCTATGGCAACTGGAGCTAAGTTGTCTCAGTGTCCGATTTGAAAGAAAGAAGTAAAGACTTTTTGCTGTCCGCTTACACTTTGAAAACAAACTTAACTCAAGCCAGGCTGAGATCAAACAAACGAATAAAAAAATAGGACACAGTTACAAATGTTTATAAGACACAAAAAAGGAAATAAAATAAAACTGATGTTTGCTCTACTGACACAGGGACTATGTCAGCAGTATGTCTCCCCTTTTATCCAGCTGTTATTCTGCAAGATTTCCCAAACATTCAGCTTCTAAAGAGTTCTATTTTCTGTATAAGTTAGGCCTCAGGTTATGTCCTTTTCCTTGTGTAAGACACTTGCTTTTTATAACCAAACCTCTTTTGTAAGTCTTCCCCAGGAGTCTAAACAGATCTAATCTGTTTTTCCTTAAATGCATTGATTTCTTTCTTATTTGGGAGATAATATGACCATCCCTCTTAATTAAAATAAGTATTTTTTTTCTTCCTTAGAGGTGTCTCTTTGTTAGAGCAGATGTTATCTTGTGTACCTGACTGGCCAATTAACAACCGCTTCAATAAGAGTAATGCTTTCTCCCTATTCTCTCCTTGGTGAGTCAGAGTGCACCCTGACTGAACCTGCTCCAAATCTTCTATTGGTTATCAGGCTGCACATTAAAAACACATTTGATACAAATACCTCAATGGGACAAAGACATATATAGCTTGCTGTTGGCTGTTGACTGAGATCAGACACGTAGTAATTAGCCAGTCTGAGGTGACGAGGGGTTTGTAGTGACTGATGCTTAACATCTTCGGTTGGATATCTTTTCTTCATTGAAAACCTTAACTACAGATTGCAAAAGTGAGTAGTCTTTCCCTTTCAGACCAATACTTAGTTATAATATGAAAGAGTAGGACTAGTGGTAAACAGAGGGAATTAGAGAAGCTTTGTTACTCTAAGATGCCCTACAGCCCAGAGATTCGGTCATTCCTCCTGAAAAGGTTCTGAATTTTGCAAGCACAGATGAGACCTCACCTTGGGCAAGTCTCTCCTGTCCTGGGTGAATTTTCTAACCATTCAACTATTGGACAAAAGAACTATAGCATCAGTCTTCATACATGTACTGTTCATGTTTTATGTAGCAGCCAATTCACTGCTAAGTAAAGGCCAGAGTCAAGAATGACAGAGATATTACCTGTTTACGTATCTTGACAAGAGTCAATGCAGAGGTTCTTCTGAGCATATTAGAATGAAGACTTCATGGCCAAGCAGCTTACCATGAAACTCATAGGAACCTCTGGATTTAAGATCCTCCGGAGTTGTACAGTGACTGGAAAGGAGGTCTGATGGAGCCATTGAGGGTTGAGGTACCTATAGTGGCAGGTATCTACCTATCTCATACAATGACTGAAACTTTATTAAAATGGGGCAATGTAACAAATCTGTGCAAGCAGTTGAGATGCAGCGACTTTGTCTATGCCTAGCTGACAGCAAATGTACTGCAATGTAGCTAAACACAAAGCTTCCTTACAGTGCTGTTTACGATCCGATTAAAAACCAAAACTAAACAACCCAGATGTTGCTGAAGCTAATAGATGTAAGCTGTACGTTGAAAACTATAATTCACAGAGCTAACTTCTATAACATTATAAAGTAACGCATCTTTTTGTCTTAATAATTTTCACTTCTTTAAGATCTGGGAAAATCATTGTGATTACAGAGTCAAATAAAGCCAAGTACAGATTTAATAAAAGGAGGCTCTTTTGTTTAAAGAAAAAGAAGATGTAGGAGACACCTCCTTAATGTATATTTTAGACTCTTCTAAGCTGGTCTTACCCTTGACGTCCTTGCCTTTCAGTAAGGCTTCTTACCTTAGGACGTATTAATCTGTCTGCTCAGCTTCCAGACTCAAAATGGTTTGAATGTAGCCACTTAGAGTGCAGTTATGTGAGCTGCTGCTCACCTGAATCTTCCTGAGTGGATGTATTTACTGGCCAACTGCCCAGTAAAGTAAATTACACCCAGCTGACATGCTTTTTAATACCACTCACACCTGTGTAATGGTAGCGTTGCCTAAAACAAAGTCAGCTGATAATGATAACCTCCAGAGATAACATCTAAACTGTTGTACCTTGGTTTTTGCTAGAAGTGCCTAGTACAGAGGCTAGAAGAAAGAAGTGCGCATCACACTGCATCACAACACGTGAAAACAGATGCTTCTGTATTTCATCTGGAAAATGCTGGAGAAAGTATGAAGGTCTGCACTGTGCCGTGTTTGGACAGTGAACTTTATGTACCAGGGATTGTGTTGACTCAATAGCACGAGGGCACGTGTTGCAGAGGCCGCTGTGGCGCACAAGGTCCAGTGGATTCTGTGGACATGCTCTCCGTTTGATCTGCACATGTAGGATATGTCTGATGCATTCGCAATACAACAGACAATTTACATTTGTAACAACTGTGTATCTGGAAGTCCCAGAAAAATTTACTGCACTGAGCAGTGGCAATACAGGATTTAAGTCCTCTTATTCCTCCGGTAAATCCATTTCAGCTAGTCACATATCAGCTAGATTGTGTGTTTAGACAAATACGACTGCTGGCATTAAAAACTATATAAATTGGTTAAGAGGTTGGCTAAGTGCTTTTATTTCACAGTCTAGAAAAAAAGGGATAGAGGAGGTGTTGGGAAGTATGTGCCTTAACTAGATGCCAAAAAAAGCCTGTCTGAACAAATGAGAAAAGCTTACTAGCCTATCCACTTTCTTCCATCTCCTGAGAATATTTTTGTGTGTGTGTGGCTTCCTTGGGGGAAACAGCACAAGAAGAATTCCCGATGCTCTGCAGGTATGGGGGTTGTAATAATGGGCTTGTCTTCTCTCGACTGGCAAAGCTGGTGTACTCTTCAGCCTTCATACGTGGTAGAAAAGAACTGAAAAAAGTGTCCCCGAGTAATCAATGTTAATACACTAATGGTCTACCCACATTATATAGCACCTTTCCTGAAGGTGAAAACCTTATATATAGCACCTTTCTTGAAGGTGAAAACCTTAAAACAGAGACAGACAGTATCATCCTGAATCTCAGCATGAGGCACAGGAAAATTAAGAGACATCCCTAGGACTCAAGGCCAAAATAAAAATGTGAAGGTAAACTACTTCTAGGCTCAAAATAAAATGCAACCAAATACAGTGCTATATTTACTTCCTTCTCTCTATATGGAGGTCTCATACACTATTTTTGATGCTTACAACATTATATCATATAGAATACTGAAAGTATACATATCTAAAACATATCCAGTAACATTATTCAGTTAAGGTTGCAGTTTTTGCGGAATGGAATCAACTCTCATTGGCATGAAGGGCATATCACAAGCTGTCTGTCTGTCTGCCTGTGATGTGTCACATAGATGTGGCATGCTTTAGTTGAAAACTCCAAATCTGAAATGCCTTTCCCTTCAGTCAGTGTTGCAAGTAGCAACTGCTACAGTGCCTTCTTACATTTTGAAGTAATTTGCATTCTGTTATGTTCTTATGCTACTTCATGTTTTAAAAGTGCAATAAATAAAGAATACAATTAATTTAGATTACACCACTCGATCTGAATTATATACAGACTACTTAGTACATGAAGCTTATTAGCTAGAATATATCTTCTAGAAATTACATAATGATGAGTGCAATTGCAATCATTGTCTGTGCATATATAGTATTCAGGGAACGTCATGAATCCACTTCATGTCAGTGCATGCTGTGTATTGATTGGACCTGTCAACTTCAATGGAGTATCCTCAGTATAACTCACATCAGAACCTGGCACTATATTTTGATCTCTCAGACAGCTAAATGATACCTAAAATTACATATAAGCAAACATCTTTCTATTGACTATGCATTGGAGAAAACTTATGTGTATATTTTAATCCAAAGATGCTAGAGCATGTCAGCGCATGATGTGTTCTTCAGTTATATTAGTTTTTGGCAGGGCTTTGGAAATAGCAAAACAGAAAATATGACTACGCCACTAAAAAAGTCTGCGGTATGCCCACATTTGGAATGCAGTATGCAGTTCTGATCTCTTCCTAACTCAAACAGATCTAGTGGAACTAGGAAAGCTATAGGGAAAGGGGACAAGGGGACAGGAGATATGGGACAGCTTCCCTAAGGTAAGTCCCTCCAGTCTGGGTAAGGGGTGGTCCAGGGAGGTCTGATAAAGGTCTGTGAGAGTGCCACGGTGAAAATGAACGAGAAATCATTGTTTGTTATTCCTTGTAATATAAGATCTAAGGGCATTACATTAAATTATTAGGCTGTATATTCAAAACAAACAATAGGAGGCATTTTTTCTCACAGGGTGTAGTTAAACTGTGGAAATCCTTGCCACAGGAGGTTATAAATGACAGAAGATTGTGTGACCTGAAAGAGTGATTAGATAAATTCACAGACAAAAAAAATCCTTTAAGGCTACGGCACACAAAGATAAAAAATCTGACTGTACATCACAAACCTGTTGGAATTTGGAAGGCATACCAGGGGAATATCTGCTAAATAAGTACTTTGTTCTTAAGCACTCTTCTAGGCATTTGTTAACAGCCACTGTGGCAGGCAGGATGCTGGGGCTAGACTAATCTTTCTCCTGTTCAGCCCAGCTTATGCTTTAACTATTATTCCTGGCTTAAAGCTTTCGCTTTCAAATTAATCACATTTCAGTTTGCCGGTCATTCCAACACTGCACACTTGTCACCGAGGCGAGCAGCTCCGGTGCCGGCAGGATCTGCAGAGGACCGCTCCAGCGCGGTGCACGGCGGGGTTTCCCAACCCGGGGGGGGAACCTATGGGGGACCCGAAAATCCCGCCAGGAGCCCGCTGCTTGCACCACGGCAGCCGGCAAGACCTGGAGCAACATCGGCCAAGCCGTCCCCACGTATAAAAGGCGGCCCTGGGGAGCCGGTCTACGCCCTGCGTCAAAACCGCTTCCAAAAAGAAAAAAAGACGGGTCATTGTCATAGGAGATTCCCTTCTGGAGGGAACAGAGGGCCCAACATGCAGATCCGACCCACTGATAGGGAATTCTGCTGCCTCCCCGGGGCCTGGGTTAAAGACGCAAAAAGAAAGCTTCCTACCCTGGTATGGCCTTCAGATTATCGTCCGTTATTGATTTTTCAGGGAGGCAGAGATGAAGTTGCAACAAGAAGTCAAGAGAGACTTCAGGGCCTTGGGACAACTGTTTAAGGGGTGAGGAGCACAAGTAATGTTCTCCTGTGTCCTTCTAGTTGTGGGGAATGATGAGGGAAGAAACAGGAAGAGCCAGCAGATCAATACCTGGCTCTGAGCCTGGTGTCACCGGCAGAATTTTGGGTTTTTTGATCACAGGTCATGAGTTAGCAGGGCTCATTGAAAGAGCTTTAAACTAGATTTGAAGGGGGAAAGGGATAAAACCAGGCTCACTAGAGATATGCCTGGGGCCAGCACGCCAATGTTTGAGGGATGGTGTGCTAGCAAGGTCCTCCAGTCTGCCGTCTCAGTGGAGGCAGGGAATGGAGAAACACGTGGCAGCAAAGACGCAAAGGTTATTGATGTGTTAGAAAACCCGGAGGTGCCTGAGAATGGTCACGTAGCAATTAGGGCTTCTCCCCCCAAAAAGGTGGTGGAATCAATAGCCCAACTGAAGTACATCTACACAAGTGCACGCAGCATGGGCAACAAACTGAAAGAGCTGGAAGCCATTGTGCAGCGGAAAAACTCTGATATAGTTGCCATCACGGAAACATGGTGGGATGTCTCACATAACCGGAGCGCTGCAATGGATGGCTATAAACTCTTCGGAAGGGACAGGCAAGGAAGGAGAGGCGGTGGCGTAGCCCGGAGTGTTAGGGAGGGTTTTGGCTGTCTAGAGCTTGATGATGGTGATGAAAGTGTTGAGCGTTTATGGGTAAGAATCAGGGGAAAGGCCAACAAGGCAGATATCATGGTGGGAGTCTGTTATAGACCACCCAACCAGGATGAAGAGGCAGATGAAATATTCTATAAGCAGCTGGGAGAAGTCTCACAATCGCTAGCCCTTGTTCTCATGGGGCACTTCAGCTTACCAGATGTCTGCTGGAAATACAACACAGCAGAGAGGAAACAGCCCAGGAGGCTCCTGGAGTGTGTGGAAGAGAACTTGCTGACCCAGCTGGTGAGCGAGCCAACTAGGGAAGGAGTCCCGCTGGAGCTGTTTGTGAACAGAGAAGGACTGGGGTGAGGTGATGGTTGGAGGCTGTCTTGGGCACAGCAATCATGAAATGATAGTTTTCAGTTCTCGGAGAAGTAAGGAGGGGGATGAGCAGAACTGCCACCTTGGACTTCTGGAGGGCAGACTTTGGCCTGTTTAGGAGCCTGGTTGACAGAGTCCCCTGGGAGGCGGTCCTGAAGGGCAGAGGAATCCAGGAAGGTTGGAAATTCTTCAAGAGGGAAATCTGAAAGGCGCAGGAGTAGGCTGTCTTCATGTGCTGAAAGATGAGCCGGCAGGGAAGACCAGCCTGGCTGAACAGAGAGCTTTGGCTGGAACTCAGGGAAAAAAAAGGAGAGTTTATGACCTTTGGAAGAAGGGGCTGGCTGGAAGAAGGGGCTGGCAACTCAGGAGGAGTACAAGGATGTCGTGAGGTTATGCAGGGAGAAAATTAGAAGGGCCAAAGCCCAACTAGAAATTAATCTGGCTACTGCCATAAAAGACAATAAAACATGTTTCTATAAATACATTAGCAACAAAAGGAGGGCTAAGGACAACCTCTGTCCTTTATTGGATGTGGGACGAAACATAGTGACAAACAATGAGGAAAAGGCTGAGGTACTTGATGCCTTCCTTGCCTCAGTTTTTAATAGTAAGACCAGTTGTTCCTGGGGTACCCATCCCCCTGAGCTGGAAGACAGGGACAGGGGGCAGAATGAAGCCCCATAAGCCAAGGGGAAATGTTCAGTGACCTGCTACACCACTTAGATCCACACAACGGGGCCAGATGGGATCCACCCAGCGGTACTGAGGTTGCTGGCGGAAGCGCTCCCCAAGCCACTTTCAATCATTTACCAGCATTCCTGGCTAACTGGGGAGGTCCCAGTTGACTGGAAATTAGCAAATATGACACCCATGTACAAGAAAGGCTGGAAGGAGGATCCAGGGAACTACAGGCCTGTCAGTCCAACCTCGGTACCAGGAAAGGTTGTGGAGCAGATCATCTTGAATGCCAACACGTGGCACGTACAGGACAACCAGGTGATCAGGCCCAGCCAGCATGGGTTTATGAAAGGCGGGTCCTGCTTCACTAACCTGATCTCCTCCTGTGACAAGGTGACCCGCTTAGTGGATGACGGAAAGGCTGTGGACATTGTTTACCTGGACTTTAGTAAAGCTTTGACACTGTTTCCCACAGCATTCTCCTGGAGAACCTGGCTGCTCATGGCTTGGATGGGTGTACTCTTACGGGCTGGGTAAAAAACTGGCTGGATGGCCGGGCTCAAAGAGTGGTGGTGAATGGAGTTAAATCCAGTTGGCGGCCAGTCACAAGGGGTGTTCCCAGGGCTCAGCACTGGGGCCAGTTCTCTTTAATATCTTTATCCATGATCTGGACGAGGGGATCGAGTGCACCCTCAGTAAGTTTACAAACAACCAAGTTGGGTGGGAGTGTTGATCTGCTTGAGGATCAGCAAGAGGGATCTGGACAAGCTGGATTAATTGGCTGAGGCCACTTGTATGAGGTTCAAGAAGGCTCAGTGCAGGGTCCAGCACTTCGCTCGCAACAACTCTGAGCAACACTACAGGCTTGGGGAAGAGTGGCTGGAAAGCTCCCTGGTGGAAAAGGACCTGGGGGTGCTGGTCAACAGCCGGCTGAACATGAGCCAGCAGTGTGCCCAGGTGGCCAAGGCGGCCAACGGCATCCTGGCCTGTATCAGAAATAGCGTGGCCAGCAGGAGCAGGGAAGGGATCGTCCCCCTGTCCTGGGCACTGGTGAGGCCACACCTCGAGTCCTGTGTTCAGTTTTGGGCCCCTCACTACAGGAAAGACGTGGAGGTGCTGGAGCGTGTCCAGAGAAGGGCAAGAAGCTGGAGAAGGGTCCAGAGCACAAGTCTTATGGGGAACGGCTGAGGGAACTGGGATTGTTCAGCCTGGAAGAAAGGAGGCTGAGGGGAGACCTTATCGTTCCCTGCAACTGCCTGAAAGGGGGTTGTAGCGAGGTGGGGGTCTTCTTCTCCCAAGTAACAAGGGATAGGACAAGAGGAAATGGCCTCAGGTTGTGCCAGGGCAGGTTTAGATTTGATATTAGGAAGAATTTCTTCACCGAAAGGGTTGTCAGGCATTGGAACAGGCTGCCCAGGGAAGTGGTGGAGTCACCATCCCTGCAGGTATTTAAAAGACGTGTAGATGTGGCACTTAGGGACATGGTTTAGTGGTGGATATGGCAGTCTTAGGTTAATGGTTGGACTCGATGATCTTAAAGGTCCTTTCCAACATAAATGATTCTATGGGTCTATGCATATTAAACCCAAAACTGTGCTGAGACAGCAGTATCTTAGCTGAGCCTCAATATAATGTTGAGGTACTATGACATCCTAAATTTACAAATTGAATTTCTTGGCATCACATAAGTGGACATTGAACAGAATTAAATCTTTATTGCTTTGCATTAACGTTTTATCTCATATGAGAGAGAATTTCTTATTTCCTTAATTTTATAGTGTAGAATGGGTTTTTACAAGTGTACTCACATCCTGATATATTTCATAGTATTCTATCAAGAGAGATAGAATATGTATGTGCATATATATATATGTCTCTACAGAAGACATAGATAATAGATGTTGCAATGGTGATACTGTATCTCATCTGATTTTGATACACTTCATAAGGTCTACTTTTAGATTTACCCTAATGATGGCTTCACACTTTTTATTCTGTTCATGATCTTAACTGTTAAGCACTTACAAAAATATTTGCTTCTTTTCTTCGCAGTGTTGCCTTTCTCCATATAAAATTACACCTCCTGACACTTAGAATGGTCAAGTTTTAATCCCAAGCCAGTAACAGCTATTCTGTATTTAAAAATGTCACTGCTTTTAAGCCCAATACCTCATAGTCCTGCAGGGCTAGAGGCAATAACTTGTAAAGGGAAAAATTCTCAACTTTCCAATCGGACACACAGACCTTGCTTCTAACCCTGCAGGGCTGTCAGCTATCAAACTTTGAAGTCATGACATTTTAAAGAAAATGTACGGAGGAGTTATTTTATAGGAACAGAAAACCATTTTTAGCTTACTTCAGAAAGTTTTTATTGCTCTTTCTTGCCCTATGCTTTCAATGAGTAAGATATGTAGTTTTACAGGTGGATGCGTATGAAAATAGTACTAGTAAATGTATTGAAGAGTCTAACTTATTCTAAAGGTTATAGGATATAAATTCATGGAAAGATATTAGCACTTGTGGAAAAACGGAGGAATTAAACACTCAAGGTCAGAAATATAGAAACAATGGTCTCAGCTGCAATTTTTCTTGTGGTTCTGTTTTAATGTCTTTTGCCTTTTTATCTTTCAGGCCATCTCACATTAGAATTAATTAAAATGATTGCAGCATTAGTTGAATTAAGCCATCCTTAATTTTCAATGATATATTAATTAATACCAGTATGTAGTACAATGTAAACCAGAATTTCTTAGAGATTCCTATAAAAGAGTTATAACAATACTCGTACCAGTACTTTAATTCTTGATGAGATGTTAAAAAAAATTCTGCTTCGGAAAAATATTAGTTCACTTGCTTTAAAACTGCAAATATTTTACTGCTCCCCAGTTCTAAGTTTCACAAATTTCCAATTTTGAACTCAAACAGAAAAAAATAATCAAATTTAATAGATTTTAAACAGAATTAATTCCACTTCTACCGAACTAATTTCCTTCAAAGTTTGGTTTGTTTTTAACTTTGGCAATTTTAACTCTAGAATAACTTTCTCTCTGAGACAGAATTATTTTAAAATTCAGATTTTTAGTGTAGGAAATGGAATCCAGAAATGCCATAATCCATTTCTTCTTAAAGAGCATGGTTCAGCAGAATATTTAAACATGTCTATAACTTCATATGTCAGTGATTTCAGCAGACTTACTCATATACTCAAAGGTAGTCACATGCTCAACTTTCTTGTGAAATCACAGCCATTTCCATCTCAGAATCATAAAATATCAATGAATTAAGCTTCAAAAGAGGCCTTTAAAGTAAGGAAGGATCACTGTTCACATATTCCAGATGGCGAAATTCTCTGCTGTGGTACTAGATAATCAGAGCCGATCCTTCTGTCCTTTAAATCATAGCAATCTTGAAAAAATGTAAAGACTATGCATATTACATTGTAACAGGCTATAGAAGATTTCTTCTTGAATTAATTACTCATTCAAATAATTGATGATTCTAGTATCAGTATAATCTGTATTAATAATATAAATTATTATTCATGAATAAACTCATACTACACCAAATAAAAAACTGTAAACAGATTTATGTTAATTTAGTGTCTTTTTGCAACAATTAGCAGAATTAGGAATCAATTCCAGCTCAAATGCAAATAATAATCATAATCACAGAAGCATACTTCTCTATCAAAACATGTTTTAAGGGTCCCTCTGTACATGTAATGTAATTCCTTTCCCTTATCAGCCCCTCTGCCCCAATTTCTAAAAGGAAAACGATAATACATCTTGTCATTTCCATGATCTAGAACTATTTGGCTTGATGTTTCTCAACTACTACAGTTCCTAAGAGAAGTCACTTGAAGCCCAGAGTAGCTATACAAGGTCATGAGTACGACTTGTGCTGAATATCAAGGAAAAGATTCCCCTGTATTTATTTGTTGACAACATCAATAGGCAATTAAATATTTGCTAGTAGTTGCAAAAAAAGTTTCTTTGTTAAGCAAAGTTCATGCTAACATTGTCCCACTTAATTGTCAGTCGTTACTGTTCAATGTCACTGGGAAAGGTACGTGCATTGGGAGAGATCCCAGGATGAGTCCTGGCAGAAGTCAGCAGATTGCAAAAGAGATCATGCTGCAGTCCTTTCTACCTGGATACCGTACTTCTTCCATGAGGGAAACCATGTGAAACTCCTGAAACGTTTCACTGCCCGCATGAAACTGTTCAACTGGAGAGAGTTCCATGGAAGTAGCTACTGGAAAAATGAACCCTTACTTACATCCGAGAGCAAATATTATTGATGCAGCTGCCTTTGTGCTACCCATGGTGTAGAAGTGAGAAGTGTGGCAAGAAGGGCAGAACATATTGACAGGGCTTTGCTGGGGATACGAGGATGGGGATGCAGGTCAAGGACCATGGCAGGACACTGGAGCAGCCAGGAGGAAAAGAAACACGGCACTACTTGAGCTGGGTGTCGGGAAAAAGCGAGCTTATTGCATAATGCCTCTGTGTATATTCTGTCCAACAAATTCTTTTATGTCTGTACAAGGCAGATGGCACTTTAATTAAAGGTTCTGTAAATTTCCCCAAAACATCTTTGTGATTTCTGTGTTGAGCATGTCTATGTACCTCCCCCTGCAAATTAACAGGTTTTCAAATATTTTACCCTTATTTAACAACGATGCATGGGAGCTTCTGCTCCACGAATGAAGGCGAATCCCGCACCACCTGCACGATGTTAATATATGCTTTGGTCAAGCCCATAGCAACTGTGGTATATACCGAGTGTGGTGGCAAAACTGAGGAATGGGAAAAGAACATGAGGAAAAAATGAAGTATAAGTATTTAGGGGTTTATGATAAATAGGGTTAATACCAATTTTTGATTGTAATTGCATTACAAGCTTATGCTGCAGAAAGACATATTGATTCATCTGCTACATTAGGAAATATTTTTAAAAGAGCTGTGGATGCCCCTGACTTTAGAATTTTCAGTAGTGAATGCACCATCTCAGCATATTTGATTTTTTTCCCCTTAAGACAGTTTAAAAAAGCATCAGGTCCACTGCAGAAAAAAAAAAAATATTCACACACAGAGAAAAATATGTAAACAGTTCCCTCTCCACAAGGTAAAATAATTTCTTAAATGAGTTGTAGAGAAATGTGCCTTTTTTGTCTGGAGCCAATATATTTTTTGGTAGATTTCTTCCAGCAGAAAAACAAATATTAAAGAGGATTTTTTTAAAGTTAATTAGAAAAAATATCAAAACTATGTGAACAGGAATTTATCTCAAGTTATGGAAAACAGGTGTGTTTGTAAGCACAACATTATCCTCAAAACACTTAATTTCTGATTTAAACATAAATGGATGTAGACTTTCAATCAACTTTGTAAAAAATACTTTAGAGATAAATGTAAGGACTCAAAAACCAGCTGCAACATTAGACTTCATCGGTGCTTCAAAAAATAGTCTGCCATCAAACCTTGTGTTTTCCTCTTGAAATTAAATTGTTTACACAGTATTTTTGTTCCTTAAACTGACAAAGGAAACCTTGATATACCAGACACGCACTGTTCATACGAGTGAGATTCTGAGCACTCACACAGTTGTGTATGCAATGTTATACGTGTGGATTGTCCTATCTTTACATATGTAAGGCATTGAAGGATCTGGTCCTAACGCTACCACGTATATAAAACCGTGGTTTCACAGCTGAAATGCAAATGACAACAGCAACCTGGTTGGAGGTTGCTACTCCTGTGCAGAGCATCATAGAATTTATATAAAAATTTATCTGAGTATTTGCTAATGTAGACAGCACACAAGTCTGCTGCTTTATCTGTACTCATGTTTACAGATTTCCCGTGAAATTGCTGCCAGAAGCTACAGAGGTCACATTAAATTTTTGTGAAGGTGTTTTTGGGTATGTTGCCTCTGTGTCCACGAGGCAACATATCAAACACTGTCGTAACGGCACGTACCATAAGAACTGCTTTCCATGACAAGTCAGTCATCACATTAGTGAGGGGAAGAGGCCTCCAGCTATCTTGTGACTCCTACATTTTTCCTTTTACCAATTTTGGGTCCTTTCGCGAATGTGCAGCATGCTTTATATGCTAGAGGAGTAGAATAATTGTTTTAACTGTTCCTTTTTTCTTTCGGGTAAATGAAAGGAGGTTGTTGCGTAGAAGAAGAGACAGTATATAAAATTACCAAAGCTTTCTTTTGGAAAAGCAAATTCCTCACTACCTCCCAAGGGAATTATACGAAAAGCTCATGCAAACAGAATGTGTATATTTTTATGACTCTGGCTATGAAGTTACAGCCACATACGGTATTTCATTTTGTATTCACTATCAACCACAATTACTCCTCTTTCCAGCTAATCTTTCATCTCTGCAGCTCCTCTTTGGAATCTCATTAGATTAATAGGTCACTAAAACATTGTTTGATCATATTTCTCAACCACCTTCGTCAGTTTATGAGTCAACCCTGCAACAAATGAAAGCAAGATCATTGTTGCACTCACTTCCTCTAACATATTTTAAATATTTAATGCTAAGAAAAGATCTATTCCTTCCCACCTTCTCTTCTGTGTCACAAGGTAGTAGGTATTTTAATTCAAGACTAATATGAAAAATAGCAAACTACACAGACTGCAAACTCATCTGACTGACAGATGTGCAAAATCAGACGTCCAACAGATACGATGGCTGGAGGATATGCAACAGAAATTAACTCTTGAAGGACAACCAAGGGCAGCCTGAATGGGGTTACTGGGATCTTATGGTGCCAAAGCAGACCTAGCTAAATACCTGGCATTTGGTTATATATTATTGAGACTCTGTGATATCATGTTTAGACTTAGTATCTTCTATTCTGCCTAGTGTCCTAAGAAATATGAGACATTAAATATTCCCCTTCCTGTGCAAGTCAAATGAAAAAATAAATATATCTCTGTCTCAAGAGTATTTTGACAGTTTACTCCTCCCACTCCACCGAAAGCAGGCATCAGGGCAATGTCCAATTTAACACACCATGTTTGATGAAAAAGCAAAGCAATTGGAGAAAGTACAGAAGAGAGTAACAAAGAGGATCAAAGATCCAGAAAGAGTGACCGATGGGAAAGGCTGGAAGAGCTGGCGTATTTAATCGAGGGAAAAGAAAACCTGAGAGGAAACATGACAAGTTTCCTCACATATAGGAGGTGGCCAGGAAGAGAAAGTACTGTCCTGTTCTTTTCCACCAGAGACAGGAAAAAAGTGCTGAGCTTAGACCGAAGCAGGGGCTACCAGGGAAAACTTCCCAACAGCAGAGACAGTGAAGCCTTGATCATTCTGCCTCGGGGAGCCGTGGAATCTCCATCATCTCAGGTTTTTAAGAGCAGGTTACAGAGCAGTCTGCTGGGAATGGGGAGAGGACAGGGTAAGTGATCTCCCGAGTGACCTCCTTCACTACGTGCTACGAGCTAGTGATTTCTTCTAAACGGAGCTGCGTTTGCTGAACACTCCTGAAAATGCTGAAGCGCATTCCACTACCAGTGACTGTAATCGGACCGTGCTGCATCTTGTACATTTGAGCACAAAATTGGGAACCGGACAAGGTAAATGCTTGGCAGTTTATCAGCATGGCTTAGAGAGCTGTACAACTTTTTTTTTTTTTTTTTTTTTTAATTGTGGTATGCTTGTTTCAGGATTTGTGCAGATGTGACCTATTAGATTTCAGAACTGCGCAGAACTGTTATGCAAATGCAAACGTAAGATCCAAAGCCAGCTGAAGTAAGCAGAAGAGGTTCAGCCGGCTTTGATGGTTTTGGAGCAGGTCTGCAGTGTGTGCGTGTGCGAGGTCGTACGTGTGTCTGTGTGTGTGCTGGGGAGAGGGGGAAGGAGACATTTGTACAGCTACTTACCCTGACTTTGAAATGTTGGCTTTGTGTAACTGACTCAGGGGTGTATTCAAAGCGCCTAATTTAGGAGTTGAAACTACTGTGGCATTTAGGCTTAAAACAGAAAAAAGCGAAACTGCCTAATCTCTGGGGTGGACAGGCTCCCCATATGCCAGCGAAGAGACTTAATCTCTATGCTTACATGGAACACTTATAATCGGAATACATACTTTACAATTAAATTGAACATGGTTTTAAGCATTTGGCTTATCTTAAGCGCCTGAATAGTGCTTCAACAGGAACATAATATAGAACATAAACCAGAGTATCATGACTCACAAGAAAGGGAAGTAAAGTTAAAACATTTCAAAGGTCATATTTCATTTTTAGACGATGCAGAAACTATTTTATATGTTCATAACAGTCAATTGGAAGCAGTGGAATTTTCTTAGTAATTTGTGAAGCTAATTAGTTGACACACTGAGAAATCCAAGCTATAAAGCATACCATAGTGTCGTGGTTTCAGCCCGGCCGGTAACAAAGGACCACGCAGCCGCTCGCTCACTCCTCCGCCCCCCTCCGGTGGGATGGGGAGGAGACGGAGGAGAGAAAAGGAAAAGAAACTGGAACCTCGAGGGTTGAGATAAAGGCAGTTTACTGGGACAAACACAAAAGAGATTACAACAACAACAACGGCACTAATGAAAAAAGGTATACAAAAAAGAGTGATGCACAGTGCAACTGCTCACCACCCGGGACCCGACGCTCCGCCACTTCCCCCACCGAAAAAAAACAGAGCCCACCCCCCGGCCCGCTCCCCATTTATATACTGGGCAGGATGTCACATGGTATGGAATAGCTCCTTGGCTAGTTCAGGTCAGCTGCCCCGGCTATGCCCCCACCTCCCAGGTTCCTGTAAAAATTAACTCTATCCCAGCTGAACCCAGGACATTATCCACCCCTTATTCTATACCATCTACATCATGCCCAGATCTTACTTTTTTTATTTTTTTTCCAATCAACCACTACAACTTTCCTTGTCTTATATATAAGTATATGGACTCCACCCCCTGACCTCGCACACACACACACGGTGTTCCTTTAGCCTATGGGCTATCCCTCTAATGTGTCCATCAATTTTGGGGCTCTATCTGTTGTAACAGTTCTTCAGGATAAGAGAGAGATGGTGTGAGATGTTGGGTTGTTGTACGCTGCCTCTGGAACTTGTGGCTAGTACACTTGGTGCAACTCATGCCCCTGGTCTGCAGGTCGAAGATGTTGATCTTGAGGAAATTGGTGGGTGCCAGTTCAAGTTCTATCGCTGTTGTACTTGGCTCAGTTTCAAAAGTCCATCCTGTAGTCATTTGGATAATTCTCACAATAATACCCTTGATATGGCATATAGACACTATAGATACAATGACATGCATTGGCAGGTTATTTAGCAGTTAAATATCATACAGCCCAATTCACTGGCTATTCTCTCCCAAAATCAAATCTCCCTGAGGTACACATCGAACCTCCCCATCCTTCTGCATCACCCACCAGGTGTACCCAGGTCCTTGAGCAAAAACAACCCCTTGAATGGGTTTGCTTCTGCTTGAGGGAGGACTAACCCAGACTGTCTTTCCTAACATACTCCTCATGCGCACTACAGGGACTTTATCCCCTTCTACAGTATGTGGATCTCTTGGTTGGGCGGGGCCAGCCCGATTGGCGGATCCTCTAGTATTAACTAACCAGGTGGCTTTTGTTAAATGTGTATCCCAATGCTTGAAAGTTCCACCCCCCATCGCTCTCAATGTAGTTTTCAGCAGTCCATTGTACCGTTCAATTTTTCCGGAGGCTGGTGCGTGATAAGGGATGTGATACACCCACTCAATGCCATGTTCTTTGGCCCAGGTGTCTACGAGGTTGTTTCGGAAGTGAGTCCCGTTGTCCGACTCGATTCTTTCTGGGGTGCCGTGTTGCCATAAAATTTTCTCTTCAAGGCCCAGGATAGTGTTCTGGGCAGTGGCATGGGACACAGGGTATGTTTCCAGCCACCCAGTGGTTGCTTCCACCATTGTAAGCACATGGCACTTGCCTTGGCGTGTTCGTGGGAGTGTGATATAGTCAATCTGCCAGGCCTCCCACTGTTTATATTTCAGCCATCGTCCTCCATGCGACAGGGGTTTTTGCCGCTTGGCTTGCTTAATTGCAGCACATGTTTCACATTCATGGATGACCTGTGAGATAGTGTCCATGGTCAAGTCCACCCCTCGATCTCGAGCCCATCTATATGTTGCATCTCTTCCCTGATGGCCTGAGGTATCGTGGGCCCACTGAGCCATAAATAGCTCACCTCTACGTTGCCAGTCCAGGTCCACCTGAGACACTTCAATCTTGGCGGCCTGATCTGCCTGGTGGTTGTTTTGATGTTCTTCAGTGGCTCGACTCTTGGGTACATGAGCATCTACGTGACGTACTTTTACCACTAGCTTCTCTATCCGAACAGCAATATCTTGCCACAGTGCGGCAGCCCAGATGGGTTTACCTCTGCGCTGCCAGTTGCCCTTCTTCCATTGCTGTAGCCACCCCCATAGGGCATTTGCCACCATCCACGAGTCAGTATAGAGATAGAGCACTGGCCACTTTTCTCTTTCAGCAATGTCTAACGCTAGCTGGATGGCTTTCACCTCTGCAAACTGACTCGATTCACCTTCTCCTTCAGCAGTTTCTGCGACTAGTCGTGTAGGACTCCATACAGCAGCCTTCCACCTTCGATGTTTTCCCACAATGCGACAGGACCCATCAGTGAACAGGGCATATTGCCTCTCATTTTCTGGCAGTTTATTATACAGCGGGGCTTCTTCGGCCCGTGTCACCTCTTTCTCTGGCGACATTCCAAAATCTTTGCCTTCTGGCCAGTCCGTAATCACTTCTAACATTCCTGGGCGACCGGGGTTTCCTATGCGAGCTCGCTGTGTGATCAGTGCGATCCACTTACTCCACGTGGCGTCAGTCGCGTGATGCGTAGAGGAAACTTTCCCTTTGAACATCCAGCCCAGCACTGGCAGTCGAGGTGCTAAGAAGAGCTGTGTTTCAGTACCAACCACTTCTGAGGCGGCTCGAACTCCTTCATATGCTGCCAAGATCTCTTTTTCAGTTGGAGTATAGCGAGCCTCGGATCCTCGATATCCCCGACTCCAAAACCCCAGAGGTCGGCCACGGGTCTCCCCAGGTGCTTTCTGCCAAAGGCTCCAGGTAGGGCCATTCTCCCCAGCTGCAGTGTAGAGCATATTTTTAATATCTTGTCCTGTCCGGACTGGCCCAAGAGCTACTGCGTGAACAATCTCCTGCTTAATCTGTTCAAAGGCTTGTCGTTGCTCAGGCCCCCATTTAAAATCGTTCTTCTTCCGAGTAACTTGGTAGAGAGGGCTTACAATTTGACTGTAATTTGGAATATGCATTCTCCAAAAACCCACAACACCTAAGAAAGCCTGTGTTTCCTTTTTATTAGTCGGTGAGGACATAGCTGCTATTTTGTTGATGACGTCCACAGGGATCTGACGACGCCCATCTTGCCATTTTACTCCTAAGAACTGGATCTCCTGCGCAGGTCCCTTGACCTTACTTTCTTTTATGGCAAAACCAGCCTTCAAAAGGATTTGGATTATTTTCTTCCCTTTCTCAAAAACTTCTTCTGCCGTGTTGCCCCATACGATGATGTCATCAATATATTGCAGGTGCTCTGGAGCTTCACCTTTTTCTAGTGCAGCCTGGATCAGTCCATGACAAATGGTGGGGCTGTGTTTCCACCCCTGGGGCAGTCGATTCCAGGTGTACTGGACGCCCCTCCAAGTGAAAGCAAACTGAGGCCTGCACTCCGCTGCCAAGGGAATGGAGAAAAATGCATTAGCAATGTCAATTGTGGCATACCACTTAGCTGCCTTTGATTCCAGTTCATATTGAAGCTCTAACATATCTGGCACAGCAGCGCTTAGCGGTGGCGTGACTTCATTCAGCCCACGATAATCTACTGTTAGTCGCCATTCCCCATTGGATTTCTGCACGGGCCATATGGGACTATTAAAGGGTGAGTGAGTCTTGCTGATCACTCCTTGGCTCTCCAGTTGGCAAATCAGCTTATGGATTGGGATCAGGGAGTCTCGGTTGGTGCGATATTGTCGCCGGTGCACCGTCGTGGTAGCAATTGGCACCTGTTGTTCTTCAACCTTCAGCAACCCCACAACCGAAGGGTCTTGGGAGAGACCCGGCAGGGTAGACAGCTGTTCAATCTCCTCCGTCTCCAATGCAGCTATACCAAAGGCCCAACGGTACCCTTTTGGGTCCTTGAAATACCCCCTCCTGAGATAATCTATACCAAGGATGCACGGGGCCTCTGGGCCAGTCGCAATGGGGTGTTTATGCCACTCATTCCCGGTTAGACTCATTTCAGCTTCCAATACGGTTAGCTCTTGGGATCCCCCTGTCACACCAGAGATACAGATGGGTTCTGCCCCTTTATAACTAGATGGCATTAGGGTACATTGTGCACCAGTGTCCACTAGAGCCTTATATTCCTGTGGGTCTGATGTGCCAGGCCATCGAATCCACACTGTCCAGTAGACTCGGTTGTCCCTCTCCTCCACCTGGCTGGAGGCAGGGCCCCTCTAATCCTGGTTAGAACATCCGTTACTCACTTTCTGCACACGTAAATCGGAAGTCCCTTCAAGGGGATCGGAAATGAGATCAGCCCATCTACTGCGTCTGGGGGACTGCTCACGGGAAACTGGAGCAGCAGTTTTCCAAGAATTCTCTTTTCTGGTTGCTTTTTCTCGCAACTCCTGTACCCGTGCATCCAAGACTGAAGTGGGTTTTCCATCCCACTTCCTCATGTCCTCTCCATGGTCACGCAGGTAAAACCACAGGTTAGCCCGTCGAGTGTACTTTCTCTCTCCTCTCTCTTGGGCAGAGGAACGCTTACTCCCAATAACTGCGATGCGGGCCTGTACAGGTGAGGAGGAGGACAGATCCACTTTGAATTGCTGGAACTCTCGGGACAACTCCTCCACAGCTGAGACACAGGCCCGTAGGGAGGAAGAGAGACTCCCTTCGTATTGCCGGAGTTGGACAGCCAATTCATCCACCGTTTGTCCATAGCCTTCTCTCCAGGACATTACTGCCAATGAGTTGGCATAGGTTGGTGGTGCACTTCGTAGAAACTTCCGCCACATGGGTTGTGTGCATTGGACTTCATCTGGATCTGTGGGTGACTGCGCATTTTCTGGATCATTGTAAATCACCTCCAGCACGGCTAATTCTCTCAGGTACTGAATACCTCTCTCCATGGTGGTCCACTTGCCTTGGTGACATGTAACTTCATCCCTGAAGGGGTATCTTTCCTTTACACCTAACAAAAGTCGCCTCCAGAGGCTGAGGACTTGTGTTTTTCTCCCAATCGCCTTGTCGATGCCCCCTTCCCTAGACAGAGATCCCAGCTGCTTGGCTTCCTTACCCTCTAATTCCACACTACTAGCCCCGCTATCCCAGCATCGGAGCAGCCAGGTAACAATGTGCTCACCTGGGTGGCGGCTAAAATCTTTTCGCATGTCACGCAACTCACTCATGGATAGAGATCGGGTAATTATTTCAGGTTCTGCCTCTACCTCCTGTTCTCGCGATGACCCTGGTTCATCTTCATCTCTCGCTAAGCGAACTGATTTCTTTGTGTGTTTCTTTTTCTGTACAGGGGCGACTGATACTGGCACAGGCTGGTTCTCTGGTTCAGCTGCAGTGTCTGTCACCGGGGTAGGGGTAGTCATGGTACCTGTTGTCGTGGTAGGGGCAGCCACGGTGCTTGTTGTCGGGGTAGGGGCAGCCACGGTGTCTGTTGTCAGGGTTTGGGTAGCCACGGTACATGTTGTCCTGTTTTCCATCTTTTCCCCCTTTTCCCCCCGAGGGTGCTGCATAATATCAAGCAGTGTTTGGTAGATATTGGCCAGAGCCCAGCACAGTGCAGCGAGTTGTATGTCTTTGGAATAGCCACAGCATTTTTCTTTCAAATATTCTGTCACTTCATAAGGGTTCTGTAGTTGTTCGGGAGTGAACTTCCAAGTCACTGGCGGTGAGAAGTTCTCTAGATACTTGCCCATATGCTCCCACATGCCGTGCCACCCATGAGTCTCCAGCTTTGGGGAAGATCTCTGAGTGGTACTCTTAAAGAGCGTTTTTGTAGCCCTAAACAAGACCTGAAACATATTCAGGAGGCATAGCACTAACAGCACACTGGCTTGCGCATCCCAAGGATATTCAAAATTCTCAAAAGCTGTTGTAATTAGTCGGAAGGAGAAGAGGGAGGTGAACGGACGGGGGGAGGTATCCCCCCCTAATTTCCCCATGGATTGGGTGTAATTACCAATAAAATCCGACAGAAGGCGCCCAAAGTATGGAAATGATATCACTGCCTCATACAGATACCAGCTTAACCTCATGACCAGTGATGTAATCATTTCATAAGTCGACATTGCCCAGTACAGCAAAATGATAATCCCAATCACTCTCCCAGAGATGAGATACGCAACTACAGGCAATACATAGAGCATATAAGAGCTTACAAAACGCCACCATGTAAACAAATGAAACAACATTGTGACTAACATCTATATATCTAAGAAATGCGTTTGGCAAATTTGTTTCAACACGCTCTGGCCAGATCTGTCGTTATCTCAACCCTTCTGCCCCACGTTGGGCGCCAAAAAGGACTGTCGTGGTTTCAGCCCGGCCGGTAACAAAGGACCACGCAGCCGCTCGCTCACTCCTCCGCCCCCCTCCGGTGGGATGGGGAGGAGACGGAGGAGAGAAAAGGAAAAGAAACTGGAACCTCGAGGGTTGAGATAAAGGCAGTTTACTGGGACAAACACAAAAGAGATTACAACAACAACAACGGCACTAATGAAAAAAAGGTATACAAAAAAGAGTGATGCACAGTGCAACTGCTCACCACCCGGGACCCGACGCTCCGCCACTTCCCCCACCGAAAAAAAACAGAGCCCACCCCCCGGCCCGCTCCCCATTTATATACTGGGCAGGATGTCACATGGTATGGAATAGCTCCTTGGCTAGTTCAGGTCAGCTGCCCCGGCTATGCCCCCACCTCCCAGGTTCCTGTAAAAATTAACTCTATCCCAGCTGAACCCAGGACACATAGTCAAATCAATGATAATAAGAAATAGTTTTGATGATTTTTTCAGTGTTTTATTATTCCATACAGGGACACAATAATATTGCAGAAAATTGATTTTCAGTGGAAAAGTTCCCCTGTTAAGAATTGTATCCATCATATTGGAAACCGATGAGATTTTTACAAAGAACTAATAAATAGTTCAAGCAATATTAGCAAAGTTCCTTCCCCCAGAGTGTTAAACTTGGGCTGTTAAACTGAATCGTGAAGTGGGTCAGCAATCCAACCCCGGAGTTTCCTACACGATGGCCTCCTGTGAGGCACAATGTTCTCTGTGCAGTTATTTAGAGTTGACAAGCCATATCACCTCCCAGGAGGTGGATAAGGCCCTATATTGTACATTTTATAATTCTGCAGAAAACATTATGGGGTTTTTATTATCATTGATCTGCGCATGCAACTTCTGTTAAGATAAATAGAAACTTTGTGGACCAAAGAAAGTATGTACTAATATTGTAATATATTATGTATAAACCATTAAAAAACCAAAGGCGAAGTGACTGGCAATTAGAACGGACACCTTTTATAAAAGTTGTACTTTCTTATCGAGTGTCAAGGCCCTGATTTCGCCAACGGGCTCTGATTATCCTGACGAGTCTATAACCGTCTTTCTCCATAACCCTCCTCTGTGACCTCTTTCCCCCCCCCTTCCCAGACGCTTGCCTTCCTGTGCTCGGGGTCACTTCTGATCTGCCAGAACCGGGTCACTTTTTATCCGCCTGCTGCGAAAACCTCTATGCCGTAAGAAAAGAGACGTGAAAAGCTGAGACCTCCACGCACACACGCTTCACCCGCTGGCTCAGGGGTTGCATTTAAGCTCAGGCCCCCGCCCTCGGTCCGCGTCCGCGCTATGCCGTAGTTACGTTGTGCTTGGCCTTGCACCACGCCAGTCCTGCCCTCGTCTCGCTGACTTGACTTCCCAGCCTGATCTCAGACCTGCCACATCGCTACAGGTTGTCCGGCAATCAGTGGGCTGCGGCTGACCCTGGACCCGTTCTGCTTTTTGTGGGTGCGCGCTGTGGGACCGCACCTTTCATCTGGGGGCTCGCTGTCAGCCTCAGCTCCCATCTCACCGGCCCTGGTGGGGCTGCCCACTCCTGCTGCTCCCTGATGTCAAGGTGCCAGACCATAATTCAGGTGCGTACGGAGAGGGGACAAGTCTAAGGATAAGGGCCCTGAATGAAAGTTCTTTCTAACTTCCGTCTCAATCCGCTGAGGGCAATCAAAAGTTTCAGCACCTTTCTGAAGAGGCTGTGAACCTTATTAACCAGCTTTGGGAAAAACTGTATTATCTAGTACAGTGAGTGGCTGTACTGTGAATTAGTACAATACGTTGAACAGGGAAGGACCTTGAGATGTCTTTTCCTATGGTATTGCAAGAATGGCTTACAAATGTCCATTAACTAATTACATTAATTACAGCTTCTCTCCTATCTCACAGGAAACATTCAAGTTCTGTTTGACTTTTTCGTACTTTCTTTGAAATCTTGGCCGCAGCAGGACAAGGTGCTGTTACCCTAGGTTGATGAAAGAGCTTTACAGATTTGCATACTAGCAGCACAATGATCATTTCCCAAAGCATCTTCTTCTGTAAGCTGACCCCAGAGTAATTTAAAAATTTGTATTTATACTACCAAGGTTTCCTTTTCTTCATCTATGAAGAATCTTCTCTATTTCTTATGTTTTACACTTTTGTCCTGACCACTGGTTTAAGGCAGGTCCACAAACACAGGGCTCAATCATGACCCTACCTGTAAGCGATCCCACTGATAGCTTCAGCATTAGTAGAAAAGAACTGCTTTCCTAACGGAGGTGAGATGAGCATCAGAAAATTTCCCTTTTCTCCTTACTAAAACACGGTGGGATGCACTGTCGATACTAGGCGTCTCTGGTTGAGCCCCCTGAGAGTGCTTGGAGAGAGCTTGGCACCCTCAGCTTGCTGTGGCAGATCTAAAGCTTTTTGGCTGGGGTGGATCCTGGTTGATCCAGGACTACTGCGTAGGCACACTGTATGTATTTTGTGGTCCTGGCACACCTGCTGCGGTGCTTAGCACAGGAGGGAAACTAGACACCGAAAGTCATTAAGTTTTGGGGTGTGGGAGGCTCCTGCTGTGCCCCTGAGAACTTGCACTGGCATTAGCATGAAAAATAATGTTTTAAAACATATATGTGTATTATGAGGGGGAAGGAAATTTCTCAGGTTTGTGCTGTGTGAGGCGACCGAGCTGCCCGTATCTCATCTGCCAGGATGGCGAGCCTTGCAGCACCAAGCTGCAAGCACGGCCCCAGACACTAAGTATTATGCACGTTTCAGGCTGAAATGAGCCACAGACAGAACACAAGAATTATGGGACCACTAAGTAAAGTAGATGATGATTGTCTGTAGAAATCCCTTTCTTGCAGTGTGGAACATGTTGTCTTGGACTGTGGTCTGCTTTCCGGGCTATCTCAAAATTGCTGATGCAAAAGATAGCCAGAAAGCAAACATGATGCAAACGTGCTCAGAATCCAAAACATTCCCCTCCTTCTGTTCTCTTGGAAATCAATTTGGCTACAGAAACAGGCTTTCTTAATTTGATCCCTTTACTGCCATGAAATTCCATTTCTTTCTTCAGAATGATTCAACTTCAACAACGGTGAATAGGGTTGTGGCTGAAACTTTCTTCTCTGAGATGGAAGAGGTGGTATAAAGCTCCAGGCATTCAGGAGGAAAATCAGGGTAGAATTATAGCTTCAAAAGCAAACGCTCTTGAAGGCCATCATATAATTCATCATATAAAAGGCCATCATGCAAATCACTAGTCCATCATATAATAGATGGGTGCCTCACTAATCCTCCTTAATGAATACAAGCCAGTTGTCCCCAAACATGTAGAAGTCATCTACAACTGGAAAGTATTGAATTACAGCTTCGTGGAGATGTCTAATTGTCCATGTCTATTTCTAATTAGGTACCCAACACTGAAGAGGAAAATGTTTCAAAATATTTCCTGCTGTCTGATGTAGTTGTCTCTCTGTCCACTGCATTGCCTGTTATGAATCACATTCCAAGGAACCTTGTTCTCCCCCTTCTCTGTAGATCAACGACATATCGAGGGAGACTGACCATACCCCATCTCCTTTATTCATCTGGGGCAAATGTACCCTAAATTGTCACAAGTGCTTGCGCTGACTCTAGTATCAAAATTCACTATGGGCAAAGGGTAAAGCCTGTGTCACGCAATAGAGCCATAGGTCCAGTGTTTTAGTTAGTTTTCAATGTATAAATTCTTTAAATAGAAAAACAAAAAAATGCCCAAGAAAAATATGCCTTTAAAAACATTCTCTCGAGAATAAACAAAGCAGGGGTACTTACTAAGACTAATCACTTGAAAGAGCCTGTCTGGAACTGCTTTTCTTTTTTTTTTTTTAATTTTAATTTTTATATTTATAGACTTAATATTTGTTAGATAATGCACATATATTTTCCTTCTCTCACTATCACAGATGCTGCAGTTGAAATTGTACTTCAAGACTGCAGCAATTAGCTGTGTTCTGAAAAGAAGAAAATTAAAAAAACCCCAAACCATCAACCACCCTTTGCTTTAATTCTCAGGGCTAGGAAATAGGGCTTTTTTGTAACACAAATTAATTTCAAGTTCCTTAATTCTTATTAAAGTTCTCATGCATGAGGTTGCTGCTTGGTTTTTGCTCAGTTGGAACAAAGCTGGTGAAGTATATTTCAAGCTTGCTTTGAAGTCCCTCCTGGCAGCTAGAGAATGAAAAATGGTCTGCTGGCAAACTGTGGCAAGGGTTTTCCTCCTTTCTCTGTAAGTTTACTGCAACATTTGATATTACAAACCATGAAATTTTGCTTTCTACTCCTGAAACATGTCTGGGAATTACTTGTATTACACTTGAATGCTTCTAATAGATTTAACATCCTGCGGACAACTTTTAATCATCCGTGTGGAGTCAGACTTGAGGCATCCCCAGGGCTCAATAATCAGCCCTTTATTATCTATGATCAATGTGTTACCACTGGATATTTATCAGTCATTATACTAATTACAGCATGGGAAAATGCTTTCACTTTTGGGCATTCACTTACATGGATTGATTGATTCCTCTGCTACTGTTGTAAAAACTTGAGGGTAACCCGGGAGTGCTTTCTGGCATCTGTGACAAATCTCTTGGCTTCTTTTAGTAACAAAGGAACATGTTCACTGATGTTCCTGTTTTTCGGGCTGGGATTTAGTCCTTTTTCTGTTCAAAATAGCAGGTGATCATGTCTTCATTACTCTTCACATGTTTATGTTTTTCCTGTTTCTTGTACTCAGGCTGATAGTCAAACCAAACAGCACTTCAAAACCAAGGAAATACTCACTATGTCAGATCTCCTCACGCACAATCACTGACTTGATATGATTAGACCCATCTTCATGTTAGAAATAGCGTGGCCAGCAGGAGCAGGGAAGGGATCGTCCCCTGTACTGGGCACTGGTGAGGCCGCACCTCGAGTACCGTGTTCAGTTTTGGGCCCCTCACTGCAGGAAAGACCTGGAGGTGCTGGAGCGTGTCCAGAGAAGGGCAACTGAGCTGGAGAAGGGCCTGGAGCACCAGTCTGATGGGGAGCGGCTGAGGGAGCTGGGGTGGTTTAGTCTGGAGAAAAAGAGACTGAGGGGAGACCTGATCGCTCTCTGCAACTGCCTGGAAGGAGGGTGTAGCGAGGTGGGTGCTGGTCTCTTCTCCCAAGTAACAAGTGATAGGACAAGAGGAAACAGCCTCAAGTTGTGCCAGAGGAAGTTTAGATTGGACATCAGGAAAAATTTCTTCACCGAAAGGGTTGTCAAGCATTGGAACAGGCTGCCCAGGGAAGTGGCTGAGTCACCATCCCTGCAGGTATTCAAAAAGCGCGTAGACAAGGCACTTCAGGACATGGTTTAGCGGGCATGGTTGACAGACTTGGTGATCTTAAAGGTCTTTTCCAACCTAGATGATTCTAGGATTCTATGTGCTCTATTAATAACCTTTTCTTCACCAAAACTGATTCCCTCTCATGCTGGTCCCTGTAAAAATCGATATAGGGCCCCGAAATCAGTTTTAACTTTCCTCTCTCTTGTAATTGGATTTATTTATTTGATTGGTTGGGGTTTTTTTGTTAATTCTCTTGAACAGATAGTTGTACTGTCTGCCTTCTGATGAGCACTTACCCTTCTAAGACTAGTTTGTTTTCAGACCACAATACAGTACCAAACTTTCCTCATTACAGTCATCAGCAATTCCCTGTGAATCCAAGCAAAATTTTCTCTAGTTAGCCTCCTACCTATAATAGCTGTCTTTGACATAAGTAGACACTCAATTCTCCTCAAATGCTTCATAAGAGGTGTTTTGAAGTGTTGTGTTATTTCTTGGTTCTGCTTCATTCTATCCAAATGAGATTGGCCTACCTCCTGTGGCTTGATCAGCTCCACAAAATCTTCTCTGCAGGTGTCACATAGGTTTCTTCTCTCAAGGCCCTGATTTTTAATCTGTACCTGCTTCTCTTCAATAATCTGATCTGTCAATGTGGGCCTAAATTTCATTTATATGCTGATGACAAACAGATTGATGGTATAAAATTAGCCCTTAATATTCCTTCTGCCACATCTGTGCTGCCTGCTTGCCAAGCTGATGACAAGGTTTGGATGTTTAGAAATTTTGCACGATTTAATGCCGCCAAAATATACATTGCTTCAGGGGGAGTAGACACCATTTTAAATCACCATTCTTTTGTAAATCTGTCATTGAGGGCTCACTATAAAGAATTCTGTAATAGCGATGACTGACACTCCAGATATCCTAGCAGTAAAACCATATGTGTATTTTTTAGATCAAAAACTGGTGGCAAGCATAAGGCACTAGAGTTCCAAACCAGTATGATATGCACCCAGTACCAATGGTCAGCTTTGCCACAGGCAAATTTGAACTGGAGATATTGAATTTAAATTCAACAACTACTTTGCACACTTTTCACAGTATCTTTTAATTTTATGTAATTATAGACGGAGACTTTTAGAACATGTTTTTTAAAAATTACTTGGAGACTTTCAGCATTCTTAGGATGATCTTTGCACAACAATTACATTAACGGTAGCTGATGGCATCAGGGGCAAACTCAGATGCAATCCCAGTGAACATACAATGAAGACTGTCTCTTGAACAGACAGGTTTCTGGTAGAGCTCTTTGAAAAGCCTGCAGTGAAACCTGAAGCCAGGTTTTGTGTTTTATCTGAATCTGAAACACAAGGCAAGGACTTTCGTCTGTTGAGATTGGCTTCTTGAATGAACTGTCACTTAGTTATGACAAAAAGCAGCGTCTGCTTTTTCAAAGTAAGGTGAAACTCAGTTCATATTTAAAAAAATGAAACCAGCCAAAACCTCAGGAATTTTAGTCTAACAAATTTAAAAATCAATGTTTCTGTCAATGGGGTCTGGAATTCAAGGCAGACTGAAAGTTTGCAGAAAATTTACTCAGCCTTCATTTCTAGCCTTCTCTTTCTTAACATGTGAAATAATTTCTGAAAACAATGCATAAAAATTCATAAAAGTGATCTCTTAGCTCTAGATGAAAGGAGGTCAACTGATTATAGCCTTTCATTTCACATGTTAGGACAAGAACAGCCTGTTCAGACGGTCTGCTATGAATAAACACAACATGTATTTTTCATGTAACAGGCTTTTAGCATTCTCACATAAGGTTTACTGAATACATAAGAACATTCCCCTTACGGATTTCTGGACAGGACTTTTTGAGGTATATTAGGTGATTTCCTCTTTGTTCTTAGCATGGCAGAGGCATACTTTGCTTACGTTAAATCACAGGTACTGAAGGAAAATAAGTCTTTTCCCACCACACCCAGAATTCCTGAATATGACCAAAATCAGGCCAAAATTCTCTAGTTATATGATGCTATTCATTGCCTATAAGCTCTATAAATATGTATAGGAAAATAATTTTATTCAAACTTTCAAAATCAAAACTTCTATAGGAATATCGTAGGAGCGAATTTTATTATTGTGAGTACTTGTTTCTCCCGCTGTCATCGACTTCCTTTTGTTCATTTTGTTAACGCTTCTCTTTGTAGATGGGAATAAGGAAAAAAATGGCTAGAAAACAGAGGAAAAAAAAAAAATCCCTGGAATAACTGTACTCCCTGCATGCCATTTCTCACATCCTACTGCTCAATGCCTTGATCTTCTCTGTGTCAAGAGCAGAGTTGCCTGTTCAAACAGAAGTGCTGGTGGTAGAGTGCCAGCCTGCAGCGGGGCTGGGGACTCACTGGTGGGTCAGCCGAGGGGTAGAGTTTAAAACAACACAAAGGCTGCCCTTCTTTTCCAGAGGTGATAAGGATTGCAACTGGCTCAGGATCTCATCAGGAAGATTCTCTGGGTCAAATTCACAGCTAGAACATGATCCTTGACTGTAAGACTTTGGGTTAAAGCCAGCAGACGAAGGGAGTAACTTGGTTATCGACTGAAACTGGACTCCCCGGAACAGAGAAGTGGAACTAAGAAAGCTGGGAACCAACTAATCTGATCTGCTTACAGACGTGGTGCCAAAAGAGAGAGTCATCTCCACTTCCAGGATGAACTGTCAGCATTTTGGAGGTGCTTTCTGTGTAAGGAAGTGTCACTGAGTACGTGCAAAAGTATTGCTCTCATGTAGTAGACCTAGAGCATAAACTTTCCATGACAACTGTAAAAACTCTCAGGCTACGCATGGATATTCTTGGATGTTAGTCATAACAGAAACCTGTAGCAGCTTTGGCATTGCAACAAACATCTTTACACTACTTTTCGGTCATCCACAGTCTTGTCTTGGCCAAAAGCAGTTCAGAGCTGCTTTAGAGTTTAGGCTTGAAAGGGTGGGCAGACAGCTGAGAAAGGGGCTTCTCCTGTACTCCAAGATGAAAATATATCACTACATTTGGATCACTTATTCAGATTAAAGGTCTGAACTGAGATTTTAGCAACTTTTAGGTTTTATGTTAGGATATTTCTTTAAATGTAATGAAAAGTATATATTCATGTAAAAGAAGCTTTAAGAGAAGATCAAACAATCGCTTTGTTCCAAGTACTTCTTGTCAAAAGAAGACACGGAAATCCATTTTAAGGCTGGGTCAAATATAATTCAATACCAGGATACCTGCATCTCTCTTCACTTTTTATCCTATTTGCTTAGCTGTTAAATCTAATGCTTGTTAATTTTATTCGTAACTTATTGAGCCAGTTTCACTGGCATGCTCTGCTTTGCTTGTTCGTACCTCTTCAGCTATGCACAGCAGGCATGAACTGAGTTCAGCCAGCTGATTAAGGTGATTGGCATCAATGGAGCACTCCGAGACAGAATGTACCAGCAAATGTGGCCCTTCTTTAAAAAAATCAATGTCAAGTGTTGAGCTCCCAACTCTTTAGCAGGCTAAGGAAAAATACCTTGTTCTTAATTTTAAGTATAAAGAAGCTCACAGATCTGTTTGTGTCTTTCTGTGAATATGGAAATATGTCTGTATTTGAATGAAATTTTGGAAATTTGACATATGTATCTCAAAATTTCGGTATTTTTGTGTGTATATATCAACTTCAGATGCCAATGCATCAATTCAACAAAGTGTGCATACAGATTTCGGTCTTGTTCCCTCACATTTGTGAGCATGCAGATGGTTTGGTGCGGAATTGGAGAGGTGCTATGCATAAAATTTTGGCTTTGCTTGGGATGCTGCTCCAGTCTCTGGTTTTCAGATGTCCAGAAAATTTTTGGTCAATGGTTTTACACAAAAAACTTGCATAATTCAGCTGAGCATCCAGCAGATTGTATCTGAGTCTTAGATAAACTGTTTTCTCTGACTTTATATTTGTTTTCTGCATAAACACTGGTACACTATGTATTAGGTCTTCATTACTCAGGGTAGGGTGTGGATGGACAGCAGAAATCATGCACATAAACCACCAAGTCTTGTGTGGTAAAGCCTTAAAAACAAACCTGCAAAATACATTCTTGCTGATGTACAAGATCAAAGGAAGAATTGGGGAAACAGCTGGCTCTCCAAATGCTGATCAGCTGCTGCCTCTGGCTTTCCCAGCCTAGCACAACAGATCATCAGCTGGTTCTATTAATGATAACTACAGCTGGTTTTTTGTGGGCCATGTATAGAAAAGCTTAATAACCTGCAAGTAGTCCAAGGTCTATACATATTTGGTGTATAACACAAAATGAAGACAGTGTCCCTTTCAAAAAGATACTAAAGGCTTCAGAGCAAAGCTCAGCTTTTCCCAGTGATACTTCGTCATTCACAATAATTAAAGAGAAGGTTTTTATCATGATACTACTAAAAATTCAAGAGCTAACATCAGAAACTGAAGACATGATAGGAGTTTATATTTACGTGGTTGGTTCAAATTAGGGTTTTTTTAAATTAAGTATTTAAAATAAACGTAAATTGAAATTCTGATCATGTATCTGTAATCTAATTCAGAATTATTAAAGGATTTCAACAGTTTTATAAGCTCTTCACTTTGGAAAGATTAGGGTTTGGATCTAGAGTACACAGCAATTTAAAGTTATTGGAGCGCTTCACAAATTGGAATTCTAATTTGGAAGAATGAAGGTCTCCTAAAACTGTGAAGCACACCAATAATTTTAAATTATTTTCTAGTTTGCAAGCCCAGAACTCCTACCATTTACAAAGAAAGACACTTAAAAAGTAAAGTGCTGCAATAATTTCAAATCACTGAGTAAGGTGTAGAGTGATCCTAAGGCACTGAAGTGCTACAGTCTTTCATGGAAGACCTTCAATCTTAAAAAATATAAGCAAGTCGAAGAGTTTCTTCTCTGCAAAACTGAAGACACACTGAACTGATCTAAGCAACGCACATATTACTAAAGAGGACATAAATATTTCAGAGGCAACTACACAAAAAACACCTGTTTATCTGTGAATACACCTGATAGCTTAGTTTCTCCTGATTTATACATTTGCTCATTTATTATTATTTGTATTACACATAGAAACCGTTCAGTAGATCAGCCTAGTAAGTGATCTTTTTTTCCTCTAAGAAAATGTATCTGTGTCTAATTTTACCTTCACATTTATACATGCATGTGTAGAAACAAAAGAACTTTTTATTTCACTGTTGGGAGAGAAACAAAGTATTGTGATTCTGATCCTCACTGATAAAATACAAGGCATGAGAAACAAGCCTATACATGTTTGAGTGACACCAAGTCAGTGTCATGCTCATGGATCAAAGGCAGCTCATAGTGGAAACAGAAAGATAAAATAGCCCCAATACTGTAGTCTAAGATCTGATTTAGCTTCAGTGGCAACCCTGTTCTAGCTCTCTGACCCTGCCCTGTGTCTGCTGGAATTAGTTCTGGGTTAACCATGTTTGGAAAACACCATCTTTTGTCAGCACGGTTATATTTCCTATTTTGTATGTTATTATCTTGCCATATTAAATTGTATCATTCATCATTAATTAATCATTTAACTTCCACTCGACCTTTTTTCTCTCTATAGAACTGCCACTATTTCCCTAGTTTTAGAAACCATACATATTTGACCTCATAGTCTCTAACCTCTTTTATGTAAAACCAATGATCTTATCCACCCCGTTCCCTGACTCCTGATTTTTAAGCCTCAGTTTTGGTCCTCACTTTGCTCTGAACATTTCTTTTACAGGTTCTTTATGATCTACCACAAGACTCTGATTATAGTTTTCGGGTTTTTTTTTCCTTCCACTGTGTGTGATCTCTGTGTAGCTCTCAATATTATTGATCGTTCTTGAGTATCTCAAGAAGAAGGTCAATATCTGCAGCTTTTTCATCTCTTTTGAGCCCCACCTAACTGTTCTTTTGGCAATTTCTTTGGAGTTCCTGTTTTCTTTGCCCCATCAATTATGAAAATTTTGAAAGCTCTCTTTTCTGTCGTACCTGCATGCGTAGTTCTGAATAGCGCATTCATTCAGGTCACACTGACTTTGCACCTCTTTCAACAAAGTTTCTTTTCCCTTTACAGATGGTGAGAGAAAGATTTGGAAAAAGTAACAGGGGCAAAGCAGGCAAAGTGGGCCACAGACAAAATCGACCTGAAGAAATTGATCACTGAATGGAGTTAGTTTGTAGCTAATTAAGTCAGTTGCTATCGAAATGAATTGAGAGCTTAAGCCAAACTGGTTATCAACACTGCACTGAAGTCACTAAAAATGAAGGAAAAATAACACACAGCTGCACAACAGTGTATCTCAAAAGAATTTTGCAAGTGAGATCAACATTGGTTTTATGTCAGAGGTGGTAAAGCTTTTGTACAGAAAAAAAAAGTGATTTTCCCAGGGTCATTCGCTATTGCTGGGAATATAAAGTGTGTTCCCAGCCAATTGACTTTGCTCGGCAACTCTGCTTCCAGTTTTCCCCTCTCTCATTGCAATCTATCAATATCACCTGCAAAAGTACAGGCTTCAGAGGAAGCAGAGACAGGAATAACATGCAGTGAACTAGTATTCACTGCATTCGACAGTGAATTCCTGAGACGTTCAAGAAAGCTCAAGGGAAAGACCAAAAACGGAATGGTAATGCTGACCTCATTTTCATGATGCTGAGGGAAAGGGATTCAGAAAAGGACTGGGGCATATTAATGAAGGACTTGATAGGCATAAGAAACTACTGATTGTGCACCTTTGAGAAACTCTATAGTTCACTAACAAAGTTACATTTTTAAAAAAACATTGTATTTCCCTTATTGTGTATGATATAACACATATTCCAAATGGCAAAGGCTTCAGGATCAGGACAAAATTCATAACCACATTCTCTTTTTCTTCCCTTTCCTAATTCCAGTTTCTAACTGAAATTTCCTCATTCCAGTTTCTAACTACAATGTCTAACTGTGAACTTGCTTTTCTCTCTCTCTGCTATTTATTTGATTAACCCTTCTTTTCCAGGTCTCTCCCTTCTACATATCTCATCTCTGAGTAGGTGGTGAAGCTTTCACTTCTATCCCACCAATCTGGAAATGTCTCTTCATTTACTTTGTGTCACTTTCTTTTCAAAGTTATGTGTTCTCTGTCTATGACCCTTTGTACGGCCTATACTAAGAAGGAAAGTCTCCGTCACATACTTGGAGCACCTCTTGAATATATTACCAAAGAAACTCTTGGTGCTTGAGAAAGAAAAACAGTCCTGCTTCCAAAATCTTAGAGTGTAAAGGAGAGGCAAAACGTTACCTCCCTGGTTCAACATCTTAAATTAATTCAGTTGATTGATAGAATTTTAAATTTGCTTACATGTTAATCTGATGTCTAGCTAGCAGACTGTGTTTTTCCACAGAAGTTCAGCCCTTCTTTGAATGTTTTTTTTTTCCTGACTACTTCCTGGTTAATTACAGTATAAGACACTTTTCCCGCAGAGACAGGTTCTCAGTCTTGCCTCTAGCACATCAGCACACATTACGATGCATCTTGTCAGTGTTACGCTCGGTGATTTCCATGCTGTGTCTGGAGTCGGGCCAGCCTATTGTCTTGCTCTGAGTCTGCCTTCAGCCTCACCCACCCACTCTGGTCCTTTCCTCCCGTCTGCCTGCCATCATGGGTTGTGCTTTTATTTCTACTGTCCTAAATATTGATGACTCACCTTTTCCCCCTGAGTAGTTTCTCCTCGACTCCCACACAAAACACCCTTATTTTCTTCACAATGCATGTAATTTATGTGTAGTTAAGATGGTTAAGATCTTTTTAAGAAGACCAACACATGTATTACAGATCTTGTACTCATACAACAGAAGTAGTCAAAAATGTAGGTACAGTTTTGTCAAAGTTAGAGTATAATCTCAGATAAGTTTAAAAGCACGTGGAGAGTTTGACTACAAAGACAAAACGTAGCCCTGACCCCTCTGAAGTCAGTGATAGGCACATTTGTATATCAGAATCAGATCCTTGTCCACCAGATAATCCCTACAAGGAGTAAGGTACTTAGACCTTCACAAATTCCAGTTCTGTTGGCTTTGGAGTGACCTGAAACTTGTATTTCACTTGGCTGTTTAAATTCATCTAGAGACCCATTTGAAGATTTACAGATGGTGGTTACTACTTTTGTGCTCCTGCCCATTTGGAACAAGTCTAGTGTTTCCAGGTGACCTAAACATGATTCTGAAGGAAAAGGCTAAGAATAATTTCATTTTCCTCATCTTTGATGCAGATAAACATCTGGATTGTCAAGAATTCTTGTAACTTAGCCTTCTGAAGTGCAAGCACAAACTCTGTCTGTCTCAAAGTTGTAACTTGAATTGCAAATGTATTATAACACAAGGCGACTGAAGATCTGAGCAAAATTCCACAGCAGTCAGCAGTAACCTTTCCATTCGTGTCTGTAAATACCCATTTACACACATTGGTGTAATGAATCTGTGTGCTGAAATATGCATAAACAGTTCACTACTCATAAAAATGAGAGCTAATTTTAAAAAATACATTCTTTTCTTGTGTATATATATATTTAAATTTTTTTTGCATTAAGACTCTAGTTAGCTTTTGTTCAAAGGTGATTCAAATTCATTTTAAGCATCTCACTTAGCTAGAGAAGAAGTACACAGCAGACTGTACTGAGCCCTGGCCCCATCATAGAGTGTTCTAGTTATGTCACTCATTTTTGTAAGTATTTTGCTACCATTTTGCTATTTAAGTGAAGATTTTTTTTACAATTAAAAACCAAAATCCCCCAATCTCCAAAAATTAACTTGCCTGCTGACTGGGGAAAAGTGTTATTCTTCCAGACATTTTGTGTCAGAGAAGTAGGTAATGAATCTTTCTGATCTATCTTTGAAGCACTCCAGATAACTGTGAAGAGGTCGAATCAGGTGTCAGACAGATCAATAGCTTAGAGGTGATGGAGTCATTGGACTAGCTCAGCATTAGCGGCAGAAAAGAAATGGTCATAGGAAACTGAATGATTATGGGGAAATCTAAGTGATTTCAAAGAAATATAAGAAAGGAAAATTAAAACTGTCACTAAGGATAGACTCTGTAGTACTATATACCATCTCTCTCCAATGTATTCTAGGTTCCTACTAAAGAAGCACAGTGATTTATATAAACAGGGTTGTGACCGAGGAACAAAAATAGCTGATCAAAATGAAAATATAGTGAACTTAGAGTGTTTGGAAAACATTAAAAAGTTCAGATGCAGTTCTTCACCTTTTTCATAATGCCCCCTCTATCTTTGTGTTAACTATATTGAGGTTTTCTAGATCATCTCCACCTTGAGCACGTTTTCCCATTAGTGAGCTGACCAAAATTGCACCTAATAAAGTAGAAGTCTTAGAACACCAAATGCTATACAAACACTCAATTAACTTCAAGTAGACTTTTCTCATGTGGCCATTACTGCACTATCTGCACAGTTTTGTCAAACAAGCAGAGAGGTAGGCTGAGACTAATAATGCTTGGAGATATGCATTTTGATTAGTATGAACTTTTTTTTCCCTTTCTTTTTATACTGTAAAGTCAGTGAAAATATCCTGAAACTATTTGCAAATGCAGGTTGGATTTACTGAGTAGATCTGTCTGGAAAAAGTATTTTGGGGAAAATTCACAAAAATGGTAGTCAAAGAGATGTAGTTCTCTTTTTTATATCCCCTGAGTTAAAGCACTGCCATAGGATATAGAAAGCCTTGGGTCTCATTTCTCTGTATTTCTGGAGGAATATGAATTCATATGCCCTACTTCCCAACAGAGTGCCTTACTGTTCTGAGAGGGAATTATGGAGCAAAACCTCTTAGCCCCTCAGGCTGAAGCAAAATACATCAGCAGTTAGTGAGACAGAGAACAGGAAGGTTTCACAGGCACTTTTACTTAGAAGTTAGCAGGTAGGTAATTTCCCATGTTAGGGGGGGAGGCTTACAGCCTATTCTCGGGTGAATCTTTCATCATAGGTATGAAACAGAGCTGTACCACTACTGACACTGAGACTATCTTCCCACTTCCATTTCACTAATTCAGTTCAGTAAGAGCTGTTTATATTTTCAAACACATCTTTTTGCCCTTTCCATTTACAGAACTAGCTCTCCTCCGTTCTCCATCCTCAAAATGTATTCATGGTCCTAATTTGATTCACCATTGTGTAATTGAGATGTAGAGCTTTTGGGAAGCATTTTGCTGGCTTTTATGAGATCACCCACAAAGTGTGGTTATTTTAAATACAAAAGCACTCGTCACTTCACAGCAGCGTGCATTCCTTCATGGTACTCCATGGTTAGTGTAGTTTGCAGACTTTGCTCTTTTTTTTTGTCTTTCTCAATCTCTTTTTTTTTTTTTTTTTTTTTTTTTTACCCATGGAGAGATTTTTGAACCTTTTCCCTCTGCGAGAAAGATTGTGTGAAACAGAGTGAAACAATATAACAAAATAATCATGGACTGATATCTTGACATTGCAGTTCAACACTTCTGAGTGAAACAGCACTGATACATGGTAGTTTTGCAATATGTCTATGTAACATTATGATGAATTTATCAGAAAGCTGTAATTGGATATCATTCCACTGTGACTGGCTGCAATTTCACCCGTTGACAAAGTGGCTCTTCAGCTCTGGGAATCTGCAGAATTCAGACTCACTGCAGCAGAATCCAACCTTCTGTCAGTGATGTACACTACAGAAGGAGACAAAGGTTTCCTTCACACAAAGGCAAAAAGATCAAGCTATTTCACTCTATGTCCATGGGGAAATAGCACAGCCTAAACGTACCCATATCGAAAGATACAAATGTGTAATGGCAAATTCACGCAAGCTGTATTTTGTCCTTCCACGTTCTGGTGTTTTGTAATAGAAAGCTGGCTGGACTGCAAAAATATAAGCATAACCTCTCTTTAGCTATAGCTACTGCTACAGCGCTTTATCCAAATTTTTCTTGCATTCAGACTGTTTATTTCTTGTGTGCTCAGAACAGGTTTACTGTAGCTTTCTTACATTTGAGACTGCACTCAATTTACTAGTTATAACCACACTGTGACTCAAACAAAACCAGACAGATAATGGATGGAAATGAAACTCTACATTTGATCTCTCTGATGTTCTTATTCAGGGCTACAGAAGAACCAGTTAACAGAAATCAGGAGTCTGAAACAATTTTCCTGCTCCTCTGCAAAGGGAAGATCTTTGTCACTTCCTTCTACAGGAGCTACTGATTCGGCCCCTGCCCTAACATTTAGTTAGAAACCTGCATGAGGAGGTTTGAGGGAGACCACAGCAATGCAACAGTGTTGTAAGAGGCTTTCTGCCTGCTCCCTTTTACTTGGGACACCAAGGAAATGCTTTTGCTGGAATATGCTATAAACAGTTCTGCAGCGACCAATAGTTTTTTATATGTTATGCCCTCATTTTTTGCATTCATCTAGTTATCAAAAAGGCTTTACATAAATGTTGTATCAGTTCCTCAATTGATATTTACTTTGATAAATTCTTACTAGAAGGTGTATTTTTAAGATAGACAGAATTCATCATGAGTTATCTCGATTTTAGGTTAGCCTTCAATAACTTTGGAACAATTTAAATGAGCATCAGCCAAATCTAATCTGATTTCAAGGGAATTGACCATATCCTCTGTCAAAAAACATTTACAGCTCAAGCGACTCCAGTGATGTGTACATCTAGTATAACCGTGCTGACAAATTTAACAGAGTAGAATGTCGTCTCCTACTTGCCCACATCACTGTGCGTGAGAGTTACTTTCCCCGTATAATAATCACACTCGTGTAAGCAGACGAGCTAGTTAGGCGTTTCTGAGGCTACTTCATAGCATGCTCTCTGGTGTGGAGGCAATTCCAAGATGTGTCGCTTCCTGAAAAGCACTGGATGCGTTGGGCTGGAGAGCAGGAGTGCAGTTGCCGTCACAGGCTTTGAAGAGATAAAATTTAGAGCGATCTCTTCTCGAGGTCATTTGGTACCTTTAGAGAACAGAGCAGTTTCCATGCATCCCTGAGCATAAGGCCAACAACTTTCCCTGGATCTGATGCGTGGAAGTAAGCGTACTGCTGGACTGCAGTGGTCTGGAGCCAAATGCAGCATCTTCCTTCACAGAGCTGAAGTTGCTTTTGAGCAGTTGAAAAATGCAAATGTTCTCTACTCGGGGCAAACCAGATGAGATTCACTCCACCTGCTTTGCCCAGCCCTGACTGTGTAATACAGCTGGGTTTACAGATGTTCTCCGTTGCTGAGACAATGCAGCACAGCCAGAGCACACCAGCAAACCGAGCTCTGCAGCTACAGTTAGGATATATATTTCATCAGGGTTGAGAAAGTATCTTTTCTGCTTGATAGTTATTCTCTTGCTGGAAGGACGTACAATGGTGCGGCACAGCACTCGCTTCACTCATTTTTCGAATCTGGAAAAACTACGGAGGACCCCTAAAAACACTCATCATCTGCCTCGCTGGCTACCAGCGCGAATGGAACAGGCATTGGCTAGACCTGGTTGTGCAGACAGGGTAAAATGGTTAAAAAATCTGCAGACCAGCTTCCCTCCCTCCAAATCAAACTCCCAGTTTGCTCAATGATCAAAGAATCACTTTTTTACCAATACTTCCATGTCATTAGGATCAAATAAGAACAAGTTCTCTGTGACCGGTACCACAGTGGGAAACCCCCCACTGGGGTCTGTTCGGTTGGTTGTTTGTTATTAAGGCAAAGTAATTTTGAAATGAGAGAAGAAAGATAAAATACTGCAGATAGGAATCACTCCGGAAGGAATCTTACACAACGCTTGTAAGAACATAACGCTACCACAGTGGAGCAGAAAAAAGTCTGATTTAGCTCAGCATTGTCTCCGATGTGGAAAAGAGCACAGGAACAAGGCAAGGCTACAGTGATACATCTCTGGATATCCTCTGAGGTGTCAGGGACTTGGAGGGTGCGTTTGGACCACCGTAGTTAATAGCATTTATAGACCTGTCAGCAGTGAACATGCCTAAGAGGTTTTGGGATTCATTTAGATTTTTGGCTTCCAGAACATCCAGCACATTCAGCTCCACAATTTAGTTACATACTAAGTGAAAAAGTGCTTGCTTTGTTTATTTTATACCTCTTAACCTGATAATTTCATTAAGCATCTCCTCATCTTCCATTATTGTGATGTTTTCTGCCTTTGCAGTATTTCTAGGTATTCACAGTGCTCCGGAGCCACTGCCAAAATCTTTTTGGTTAATTGACATGACCTTAACACCGCATTCTTTCTATTCAGGCATGAAAGTTCATTTCATAGAGATTCTATGCTACATTTTGATACAGCAAACTTAACTCGCCCTATGCTACATTTTAAGGTATAGTGAACCCTGCTATTACATAACCTCACTAATTGTCTTTCACTCATCAAATTTCTGACATGTTTATTATACAGAAACTTGCAATCCAATTCTTGCATCTTACTTTTTAGACTTTCAACATATGTACAGAATCACTGATACCTCTGGTGTTGCTTTACTACCTATTTCATTTAATCTCCTTCATCGGGATTACATTTGTTTGGGTAGTTCTTCACCGCTATTGTTTTTTTCTAGGATAGAAAGCTTTAACTTCACTTTTGAGGTATGTGTCCTTATTAAATATATGCTGTTCTATATCTGATAGTTTTCCATATATTTTAACCTTCCCTATAATGTTTGAATTTGAAGTGTAAGTAGCCTAACCTATTCTGATTTAGGTGAAGTCCATGTCTTTTGGATGGGTTCAGTCTAAATGTTTTCCCAGTTCCTAAATCCTTCTACAGCAAATGTGGATGATTCCCTATATGTGATATGGTTTCCTACGTCACATGAATGAAACTGGGAACATTTCAAACCTTGTTACGAAGGAAATTCTCATCCTCAGCCTACATTTGGTTAACATTTTACTTTTGGGTCTTGTCTCTTACTCTTTTTTATGTTCAATATCCATACACACCTTACTCACTACGGTGATTAGCGCCTTGTGAAGACGATGTCTAAATGCTTTCGATGTTCCAGCACATTTTCATTTAGTGCAGAAGTCAGTCATACAGTCCTCACTGGAAACTCAAACCAACTGCCTATGTCACTGATATAGATAATTTGATAACCTAATTTTACAGCCTACCTGTTCTAACCAGCATGGAGTACACAGAGTGCAAGAATATATAGGCCTTCCTTAGTCTAAGGATCCTCCATGGGAGCCCTTCTATGGGACCATATTACCTTTAACCACACGTGCTGCAGGATTTTCTTCTTCCTTAATACCCCTGAGACTGTTACATTGGAATACAGCCTGTTCACTGGTGTTCTTCAAAGAATGACTTACCTACTTCTCTGACTTTTTTTGCTCCCTGTTTCTGAGGACTAAATTGCCTGCCACAAGTACTATATTTGTTCACCTTATTTAGAAATATGCACATACAGAAGCACACACACACACACACAAATACACTACCATTTGAAAACATATTTTTGTACAACTGTGAAAAAAATTGCATTGTTGTGAACTCAGGTTCGAGTTACTCTGAGCTGGTATTTTGAACACTGATGCATGCTGTAGAAGAGAACTGTAAAATGCTGTTCTGATATTGTGTTTTAACTGATGGTTGTGTAAAGGTAAGGGTAATGATGGTGATGGCCCTCAAATAAAGAGCAGAACAGTCAGGAAGGGGAGAGGCTCAGTGAACTACTTATAATTCAAGAGCATGTGATGCAAAAATACGCAGAATGATTTTCTTTAGTAAATCTTTCACTTGGATTTCAAACTATACAGTCTATTCTAAACTGTGTGCATTATACCAATTGTTATTTACCTAAAACATGTTACAGATAATATTCCACTCTTCTCATCAGTGAAAGCAACAAATTCACTCTGAAGGTGGTTGTGTTCTCCATCTCCTTCAAAGTATTTTCAGAACAACAGTTAAGAAGCAAAAGAAGTACAATAATGTCTTCAAACAGCTTCAGGATAAAGGTATTAAATCTATGTCATTCTCTCCAGCAGCACCGAAAATGGTTTATGACAAAAAAGAAAATCATATTTTTTTTTATGTTTCCTCCGTGGTTTCAACAGTTTTGGAAGACTATCTCTTGAAATGGAGAGACAAATGATTCTGTGTTTTTCTTTTACTGATATGGATTAAAAATAAGCTAACTGCCTTTTTTCCTCTGTGTGTGTAAGATTTTACTTTTTTATGATCAATAACTCTACTTCTTTCAATCATATTGAGATGCTCAAAAAGTCCAGTGCTCTGTTGGATGCTTCATTATTACACTCCAGTATCTGATAGCTGGAAGCATTAAGCATGTAGAACAAGAAAGAAAAGTAATTTTCCAATATTTTACAACAACCTCCTAGGAGAACGCTCCTAGGAGTGTTCTAAGGAAGTGAAAGAGGCAATGTGGGCTTTCCATTTCTGGTGAGTCTATTAATCAAAGGACTGGTTCAATTCCATTGAATTTTGACTGAGTAGGCCCCACAAGATAAGGGTCTAAACTGAAAATGTTTACCTTTGAAAAAATGTTTTGGTCTTTTTTAAGTTAAAATTAAAAGCAGAATATTTTTCTCTATTTAAAATTTACATGGAACCATATCTGTTTATTACCCTAAAGTGCATTGTCTTGTGAAAAGATGACAATGGTCACTTGCACTCATACATTAAATGATTCTTAGCTATTGCCACTTGCAACTGCACTTCAATAATTACAGTCCTAACACGGAAGAGGAATATGAACTCTAGTGTTAAAAGAAAAAAACCCACATAAATATGTTCTTGAAATAAGCCTTTTGACTGCGGAGGAGCTGGCAATTAAACGATAGCTAATATAACCAGATTTTACAGATGTGTGATGGACAAGAATGAGATGGTACATACGGCCATTTATCTTCCTCTCTCACTTTTGCAACTCACAATTTGTATCTTAAGAATCCACTAGTCCACTAGATAGTACACGTGCATGAAAGAAAGAGGTGAAGAGCCAGGTCTTAGAAAGTATCAGATCATAAATGATACTCAGGAGTGTCAGATGAGAAAACATGGTTGTCTTCAGAGTTCATGAAAGTTGTTTTCCTTTTAGATACCAGCATTAGACTGACTGAATAAGACGGATAGAAACATCTCTACACTCACAGTCCAGTAATGTTTCAATTTTTCTTGTGCCTTTAGTGTCTTTTCCTTAATAAACTGGCAGCTTACTGTTCTTTATGATGTGGAGTTTATAAAGCACTTTTATAAAGCACTTTTTTTTTATAAAGCAGGTATATTTATGGAACTTAGTGACAGCATAACATCAGTTACTACATCTTATGCAAAGCTAAGAAAGCTTTCCAAGAAGTGCAGTCATTTAGTTTGTCAGGCAGAGCAAACAAGGAATATCTGCCTGGTACCTGGCTGCAGCGAGCTAGGTGGAAGCGTAGAAGACATAGTCTTTTGTGGCAATGATATTTTTCAGTAAATATGCCATTACTAGTAAAGGCCACAAGGTTTGTGTCGACCTGACAGTGTGGGGACTCAGGACTTGTCTCCCTGTACTGATTTGTTTCAGTTGTGATAGCAGTTATCTAACAGCCTAAATGTGTCTTAGTTTAGCTTTAGTTTACAGTAAAAACAAGTAGTTATTCTGTGTGTGAACTGAACTTCTTGACTGCAGAATAAAATGCAATGTGGGAGAGCACAGACACAGGGTAATACCAGAGGTCCCACACAAGAAACACAAACTGCAGTTAATAAAACCGCAAATCACAATCACGACAAATCACAGTCAATCCGTGGTCACTACATGCCTGCGACCTTGTAAATCAAGTAAAAACAGCTATGGAGCTAACAGAAAACCGATTGATCGGGAACCAAAGAAAAGAAAGGGCATGTGAGCAGGCTGTGTTAAAACAGTAAATGTAAATGTAAAATGTAAAAATAAACCCAAGCGTACTCAACACCAAGGAGGCAGCAGCCCTCACCCTCAGCATCGCACTTTTCCTGTCGATGCCCCGGGAATGCCAATGTCTCGCTGTGACCCAGCTCCCCGTTCTGCTCCAGGAAAATAGACACCCGAAAAACCAGGACCCAGAGGAATATTGTACAGGGGTGCAATACCAGAGAAAAGGGGCAGATTGTAGGAAGCGTTTGTACGACAATTGTAGCTGTATTATTAATGAAGCTTTTCTGTATTGCATTGGTTGGTGCTTGTTGGTAGCATTGTAACTGAACTAACACTAGATATTTGTCTTTTGATTAGCCTGTTAAGATTTCAATTAGACTAACAAAACCCCCTTAGCTCTACATATGCTTGTTCCCTTTTGCCTGCAACAAGATTTTGAGTGTTACTATAGATACCAAAATGGGAACTGGAGAAGTTTCCAAAGGCCCCCTCCTGGTATTATCCACAGACTAAATTTCAGAATATTAGTAGTACTTGCAGGGGAGAGGGAATATTCTAAGCGGCTGGCTGAAGGTAAGGCATACTTCTGAGTCAGTCACACAGTATAAATTTAGAAAATGCAGATGAGAATAGGCTCCTCATTTTGATGCATGGACCTTGTTTCACTTTTTATTTATCTGCAGCTTATTATACGCTATGTTTCTTTATGAGAACAAGGGCAGGTCAGCTGGCAGAAATGTGACTGCTTGCTCTGTCCTAGCAATCAAGGTGGCAAGAGAGTCTCTGAAGAGAAGGATGATCACTTATTGCCCAGCAGCATTTGGGCATACACAGCTGAAACGTCTTCTAAGGTGTGACAGACGGTGTGAGAGCTCAGCTAGCAGGCAGCCTGAAACAAGATTGAGTATTTACAGACTCTTGAAAAAGGACTTTTCCTAGGGACCCAGCAGGAACTACAGTTTGCTGTAATGGAGCATTTGCTTTTTTCTTTTCCTTTTTTTAAAAAAAATTATTTTAAAAAATTTCTTGCGTTGCCTAATATCACACATGATATTTCCCTTTTACTTTACTTCCCTCACTAATGGTAGATATTTTCGTTGATTCGAGCACGAGATTGGTACTTGATTCGTAAGTGCTCCTCCCGAATCTGCCTTTTTGAGATCCCGTGTTTTCTCGGAATAATAAAAGAACAATCCCTATAGTCATAAAATGTCTTAGGCAATGTCCAGTCAGGGGATCCAATGTCCATTCAAGGGATGCTCTCATCACTGGAAAATACATAAAATGTGGCAAGTTTGTCTTAAGTATGTTCTATCGTCTTTTCATTCGAAGACTTTTCAGTGAACCCGCTGAAGTCTGTCCCATTTTAGTCACTGCTTGCACATCATTCCTCTTAGCTTCCTTATTTACCCTCTCCTCTGAATGCTTCTAGATTTGCCATATTTCTTCCAGCCTAGTTCCGTCACCTGAACTGAAACTTGCTTTCATGCACACATGGAGAAACTATCATTACTGTCCCGTAAAATCACTTTTATATGTACCAATGGTAATATGTCATGGAATCTTCTGAATTTGTCTGCTTTCTTGTGACTTACAAACATCAGTACCTTCCAACATACCAGTGTTTCAGATTATTTCCTCAAAGTGAACAGGCTTTCGTATTTCTAAGATGAATAGCATTTTTCAGTTTTACCACTTCACCACCTTACCACTTCAAATTCCACTCTATCTTTTTCTTTAATGATGTGCACGCTCCTTCCAGTTTAACACTATCTTCAGATGTCATTAGTGTGCTCTTTACTTTTTCTTTCAGCTTTCTAATACAGACATTAAACAAATCTAACTCTTGCCAACTCTGGCTAACAAATGCCAACTCTTTTAGATTCCTCCTCTTAATATGTTGCTGTTTATTATTTCTATTTTTTGTACTCATTTAGGCAGCTTACAGCCTGCATGGTCATGAACTTATTGAAGGGAGTACTGAATCAAATTTTAAACCTGAAAACTCCTAAGATGCCAAATCAAATGCTTCACTAGAATCCAAATATATATGATCTACTTCATTCCCATTGCCCATTAATTTTGTAATTGCATCAAAACAAGCACTGAAGTTTGACTGATGCGATACAGTTCTTCTAAAGCCTCACTGCCTACTGTTCATGGCTCTCTTATCCCAGCTATTAATGATGGAATATTTATTTCATTGCTTTACAAGGCATTCAAATAATATTTATGGCATCATAGTTGTCAGTATCAATCTTTTATTTTCTGGAAATCTGTACCACATTTATTTTTCTCTATCCATCTAGTACATTTTCCTTCATCTATAAGTTTTTAGAAATGAGCGTCTGTAGGCTTACTGAAGTCAGTAATTCTTTTGATCTCAAAGACAGCGTGTCGTTCTTGTCTGTGTTTGGAGTATATCATTAACATCTTCATGAGCAGAGCTTTTAGAGGGCCTTCTTTCATCAATATACAGGATGCAGGGTCAGATGATATATTCTGAACGTTAATCCATGGGCATTTGGTCCTGTTTACTAATATATCAACTAAACTATATAAACTAAGCATGCTAATTGTAACTCTTAATTGCCACACAGTCACTCACATTTGATGGCTCTTCCAGATCATGAGTGTGGCCAAGCATTGGCCAAGGTTGCCAAGAAAGGCTGCGGGGTTTCCAGCCTTGGGGCTATTCAAAACCTGACTGCACGCGGACCTGAGCAACCTGCTTTGCCTGGGCCCCTTTGAGCAGGGGGTCGGACTAGATGACCTCCAGAGGTCTCGTCCAACTTAGATGATTCTGTGATTTTTATGAACTTAATTTCTTGAATGCTTAATTTTCAATCTAAAATGTTAATGAACTTCCTGTAGTCATCTGTTCTTGTGTCAGTGTTAATTGTGCATACAGTGCTACTCCTTTTCTGATATTTACTCCCCATTATAAATATAAAGTGAGAGACATCATTTCAGCCTTGGCTTGTATATACTTTCTATAATAACAGGTTTTTAAAAAGGTGTTTACTGTTTCATTTTTTTTAGACATCATTAATTTTATCTCTTTTCTAATGCCTTTTTTCCTCAATATTTTTTCTCTTAAAAAAACCCCTATACTAACCACTTTCAATCACTGACAACTGCCTCAGAATTTAGGATAGAAACAATACAACACAAACCTGAGTATACATCATCCAAATGTGGTAAATTGAAACTTGCTGATTTTTTATATTCCCACATAATTCTGTGCATCATTATGCACTTACAGTTTTAATGTGTGCATAAATTAGCTTTGAATATGCCAATTGTTTCTAAAAGATATACCCAACTATATTATACATTTTGGGAGCATGACCTTGAATCAATAGCTGGCTCAGTTATATCCTTTCTTTAGGGAGTCAGAAGACCCGTATTTGTGGCATATCGTATCGGTTCTCAGATGGATTTCTATCTGATGATCAAGTATGATTTGATTCACAAATCAAAATAATGAGCTAGAAGGAAACCCTTCAGATACAGAATCTAGTCCTGCTAAAGTGAGAGGCTACTGGTCTTTTTTTTCGAAGCCGATGGTAACTGTAGATAGGTAGGGCAATCAAACTGTCTTATTCAACTGAAACAAAGTAAGGACTCTTCACTCTGCAGCATTTGTAGTAAAATTCCGTAACCTTAGTAAGTTCTACTGTCCCGTGCTGTTGTTCCTAGTCAGATTGTGCCATCAGATGGTGCAAAATTGTTCAAATCTTTTCACTGGAACTGACAATGGACCAGCTCTCTACTTAATATCTTGACCCCTTCCTGAAGACCCGTTATTTCTGCCTATTAACAGCTCTCAAAATCTAGACTATGTTATAATCAGAGAACTTCTCAAATGGGAGAAATTGGTTATCTCTGCCCTTCTTTCTTTTTAATCAGTTGATATATGTATTTTTATGCTGCCAACCCGGTCCTCTCACAGCTGATTCCACTGTCATCTGCACACTCATAACTCCTTACAACTCTCAACTGAAAATATATTGTGTTAATACGGCTCTCCATTCTTTTTCTTCTCTTTGTGGAAGAACAGAACTAAACAGTTAAACAAGTGTTGGGCTTGAGATTTATCTATTGCAAGTAAGTGCAGTTGATCTGAGCCATTTGCACAAATTTAAATCAGATGAGAACTTGGCACCATGAGCTTCATGCTATGTATTCTGAAAGAGAACCAGGCCTGCTGAAGCGTACGTGAAGTTATCTTTGAAGTTTGATACCATATTCCTCAGCCCAACAAAAGCTACTTCCACCTCAGTATGTTTACTGCACTTCTAAATATATCTGCAATTGTTTCTTTCATTTTGTAACACATTTATGAGAGGTTTAAAGTTTGAAAGGAACTTTGCAATTTATTTTAGAAAAACTTTTGTTGCCATTCCTTGACAACAGACTTCTAATTTGTGGCATGATTTTATGCATCTAGTTGTGAGTACAAATCATTGAATTCAGATGTATAATTGCTTAAAATACTTGTCTAGCAAGCCAGGTAGTTATATATCCAGGGAGAGATTTGCAGACTGTTTAAATCTCAGCTATGCAACCATGGATAAAAGGATATATTAAACCAGCCCCATTTACATCTGTAGAGAATCTCTGTGTTTAACATTCAGACATGAACCTGCCATCAAATCTGCTTTGATTGGATATACAAATTAAAAGCTAGTCCTAGGAGTCTCCTAAAATGTTAGCTATAACATTGAAAAATAAAATGTGTTTTGGTTACACTTATTACAGACCAAATATTATTTGAACCGAAATTACATGTCCATTACAATTACATCAGGATTCCCTTGATCCATGGGAATATCACTGGAATTAAAGTTTTAAAAGAGGAAAGGACTAAAGGTATCATATCGTAGTGACACAGAAGATCCCTGTAGCATCCCTAGAGAACTAAGACTGCAAATTATAGCCGAATATTTTTCCCAACGCAATAATTAATTGACTAAAATCCTTAAAGCATGGCCCTGTCCTGAAAAGTCACTGTAAAAAATTATAGTATATGTATTGTACCAGACTACCTATTACTGAATCCTCTCTATTTTGTAACATTTTCACATGCCTTTTACTTAACGACAAGATAAGTATTTCTGATACCATAATTTAGCCTGTGGAAATGTTAAGATCAGTAGAAATATATCTTAAAAGCATAAGAAAATATCCACTTCTCTCTAAGAAACCAAGCTGAACATTTATTGGACCCTCTCTTAGGCTACAAGAAGTCACTGAACTTGTGGACCGAGCAAAGTTGACGTGAATCGTCAGCAACAGACCTGAAACTCTGAGACATTATTCTACAGAATCCTTTTAATTCTTTTTCACTGCTGTGCATTTTATTCCAGATGTAACTAACAGAATTGCTTCCCAATATATGAATTTTCAGTACCTGTATGTGGAAAAAAATATGCTCCTTCAAAAGCATAATGAGGTTTACAAGAAAGCAGCAGAATTATGCACAAAGATGGATCAGGGTATTTATTAAATACCAAACCTAATCTGTTGCCAGGTGGACTTTATATTACTCAACAACTCCCATTCTTAAGTCATAGATAAACAAAAATTCATTAAACCTGGGTAAAACTACCAGTGCTAAGAGTTTTACTGGACTTCTACAGTGAAAATATCTGAAAAATGTATATTGCGAGGTACATTTCAAAGGCCGTATTTCAAAGAAACGCATGTATGTAAGCACAAAATAAATTAAGGAAGCAAATTAATAAATGAATGTGAAAATAGCAAATTTCAGCTTAGAAGCAACTGATCTTTTTTAAACATGCCAAAAACTGAGTTCAGGACTGTGAACTGCTGCTATAGCACGCAACACGTAAAAAACATTCCCAACCTTTAATATCTGCTCTGCAGCTTTCAAAATACCTGAAGTGTCCGAGATGTGCATTCTAACAGTGGTTTAGGCATTCAGTACTTTCTGCAGGAAAAATTCAAACCCTTAAGGTCCCAGCAGTTAACAAGGAAGTATTGAGACAGGTTCTGCACGTTAAATTTCAGCTTAGAAATCCAGGCAGAGCCACAGTGGTAAAGGCTGCAGTACACAAAACCGCCCCATCCCACCTGGCTAAAATACACCCGTCCTTGACTCAGCACCTCTGCTTGGCTGTGGAGGTGAGTCCTGGCATCCCCTGGTGCTTGGGTACCTTGATGATCCAGGCTGGAAATCTATTACTGCTCCTTTCTGGAATTCAGGTAGTTTCCACAGTGAGGAGCAGATTGCGCGGACAGTGCGTGCATGGCCGTGTCTGGCCTTGGTACGGGACAGGGGCTGGGGACACGCTTGAGAAACACTCCTGGAAACAGCTGGGAACTCGGAACTGGTACTGCCTGCTGCAACCTAGACACACCCTCCACCGAAAATGGTTTAGTCAAACCCTGAGCAGGATAACTCCACTTAAATAAGCCTTACCGCTTGACAGTTTCCTTGGCTACAGAACAAAAACTAAGCTGGGCAATACCGTTAGAATAGCTTGTCCTCTTCAGACTCTTTGGTTTCAACAGAGGCCATGCTGTTAAAAAAATTTGAAAATACACGCTTGTTCCCTGCCCCTCCCACCTTTTTTCTTCTTGACCTCTGTCAATTTGAGCTTGAATTTGAATTTTAGGCCACACTGACTGCAGGATATATGAAGGGTATAGCGCTCCTGGTATATGCCTCTATTAGGAAATCAAAACCAATTAGATTGCTTGACTCCAAAGGAATAAACAGGGCATTTAAAATGTATTTATGTTGATTACTAGGATTGTAAATTGTTCTGTATTCCTTTATTTAAAGGTTATTCCAATTCCTCTTAAAGATGCTCATGTATGCAACAAATTCTTACATAATAGTAAGAAGCAATTAACCACAGAATGAGAAGATCAAGAAAGAAAAGTGTCATATTTATTTGGTACATGTCTACATACGGCGAAGACTTTTGGAAGCAAGCAGGGGAACTGAGAGCATAAGAGCCCAGAAGGAGGGTGAGGGACAGGGAGGGAAGGGGGTCAGGGGTAGCACAGGGCAGGGGGCTGATCCTTTAGGCTTTTACCTTGTCAGTTCTAGCTCTTCAATATAACTTGTGTATTTCACTTGGGGAAAACACTGTTGCGTTAGGACCGATGCAGTGATTAGCTAATGCTACTACGTTTTAATTTAGGCAATAGGATCTAAAACTAGGTACGGATTCCTCTCAATGCTTCATGTGAATTACAGGGGGGAAAAAAAGAAAAAGCTCTGACTTCACTCAGGTCAAACCCATTCAAATGACTAAACTGGAGGTTTGAAATCTAGAAGGGAAAATTTAGTTACTTTCCACCACCTTCTTCCTGCAAGACTCTCACTCCCCATTTCTGCTTTCTGAGAGAACAGTCCTTTTAGTCTTCAGACCCTGTTGGCTCATTTCCTCTTAACCCCTTAGGGAAGGGCAGGTGACCTTGCTTCTTTTCTTTCCCCTTCTATTTAATCTTCCCTTTTCTACCCGGCTCTTGCTTGTTCAACAGCCTGTCTTCTCTTCTCTGTTCTCAATTTCGCTTTCTTGCCTCCCTTTTGATATCCTTTCTTCTCTTTCCTCCTTTTCTGGATTGCACGTAAGCATATAATCTTTCAGTGTTTGCAAATGTATTTAGAGATATTTTTCCAATCCCTCACAACACTGGAAAGATAGATTTGCACTAACCGTTCAATTTTTTTTTAATAAAAGGGGATCTGAGGCACCAATCTGGTTGCTCCATAGCTGCAATGGGAGTTCTTGTTTCCACCCTCAAGGCCGGATCTCTCTGCTTCACATTTATCACATTTCTGGCCTACTTTTCCTAATTTTCCTTCCCATTTTCCCTCCCCCAATTTTCCTTCTCATTTTACTTCTGTCATTTGGATTTTTCCTTCCCAGTACTTGTATACCTTGTTCCTTGTTCTCCTATTTGTGCCCTTCCTTTCTGTTTCTCCATCCCCCTCTCTCTGTTCTCTCATCTGTTACTCGTTTGCTGTAATCGGCTTCGCTCGTGCCAGTGAACACACTAGAAACCCCCACCTCTCACAGGGTAATGTTTACCTAAATGCCTCAGGAAGGGAGAACGCCTGAGTGCTTGCAACAAAAGATGTGTAAAATAGAAGTAAGGGGAGAGGAGAAAGAGGGAAGAAAATTGTGCGGAGCTGCAATTACTGCAAGTCTTTCTACTGATGCGGTTGGATGATAGATGTCTGAATCAGAGAGCCTGCAGTCACAGGTGTGTAAAGCCACCTACGCAGAGTAACTCAGATTTTTTATGTCCTTTACAAATGCTCTCAAGCTGCACCGTGGTTTGAACAACACTTACGTTTACCTTTTGAAAAATGGTGTGAAGAAGAAGTATTGCTACCACATTTACATTTTTATAGTATGGCTTGCTCTGAAAGTGTTAGAGGAGATTGCCTGGCTTAAAGCCTGGCTCAATGATTCCTGGAGGATATTTTTTCCTGCAGTATCCAACCACCATATGGAGTGCCAAGTAGCATAAAAGAGATTTCAGAAGCAATTCCATGATTACAGTTACTATACATTAAAGGCACAGAAGAACTATTGTAAATTATCTGTATGGTTCTTGCATAATAATTTACTTTGCTCAGATCACAGGTGACAGGCTTCCATTACAGATCATTTTGTTTAAATGCATGGCAATCTTTTTAAACAAATGACTCCCAGCAGCAGAACTCCTGTGATTCTAACAGAATCTCATTCCAGCACTGCCATTAAATGCCTCCTGAGTGACCTTGAGCAAATCATTCTCCACCCCACTGCCCTGGTTGCCTCCTCTCCTGCGGTCTGCCTGTCTTAGGTATTTAGAGAGTGACAATCTCTCTTTGGAGCAGAAACATAATTTTATCACTTTGTAAATTCTTAATGCAACGGAGCCTATACTAGTCTCTAGGAACTTCTGTAATAAATACTTATTAATAATTTTAATTAATCATTCTAATAGGATGAGTTTTGGACTGGCAAGCAAAAGTAAGAGTCAATTATTTCAAAGACAGGGACGGGAGGATGAGTTGCAGTGAGAAATGGTTGAGGACCATACCAGTAACACCACCTGTGAAGACTTTGATTGAAATGATTCAGCACAGGGAGGACAGAGGGAGGATAAGAATCCAGTTCTCCATAGCAACCTTCAGCTCCCTTAGATGAAGCTATTCTTTCCTCTGCTGAAATCGTGGGGTATTTTCTATGATCACTTCCTTGTCCATTGCAAGTATTTCTGCCGCTACCCAGCTCCCGGGCAGCACTTACTGCTCTTGGCAATCAGCAACAGTCTGTTCTATATCCTCCGCGGAGCCCCTTGCATTTTGTTTTCTTTGCTCTTTGACACCTTTTGGACCTTCTCGTTAATCGGACTTCTAGCTCTGTAAGCTCGTGAAGCCTATGAGAAGGATTTCAGTTCTTTCCCAGGAAAGCCCCAGTAGATGTACACCCCCCAGTTCCTGGAAGAAGTGAAGTGATGTTCTAAATCCCTTGCCTGATTCGCAGAGGACGTGTTCTCTATGCACCGAGTGAAGTAGGTGTCTTACGGTAAACAAGAAGTACTAGATTATGTAATTTAAAACTGCACCAAAGCACGTATGTGCAAAAAGACTGAACTAAGATTACACAGACAACTTCAGTCCTGGTATTTTCCAACTTTCTAGAACTCAAGTGGGCAAATGAATAATACCGTTTCTTTATCCTAGGGCTTTTTGGTTTTATGGAGCTTCTGAGGTTTAAAAGATAAACAAGTAAGACTCCTTCTCAACCTCCCAGTTTGAAATCCCATTGCCTTTTACAGACAGCCCTCTAAAAGTCAGGAATCGTGGTTTTTCCCCTCAGGTTCTGAGAGGAGTGTATTTCAGTAGTCAGAGCCTTTTCACTTTACATTGTTTCATTTTCACTGCACTTGTTTTTCACCTCTCCTCTCCCCAGTTCTGTTGCAGTCTCCCTTCCTTAAACACCTTTTACTCCCTCCCCCTCTACTGCTTCAAATCTGCCCACTTGGTTTCTCTTGCCAGCATCTCTCTCTCTCCTACTCATCATGCCAATATTCCTTTTACAACTCCCCCAAGTCTTCCTCTTCACTCTCACGCTTTGCAGCTAGGCTGCTTTTTGCATTGGGCAGCAAGTCACGGGAGTTTTCCTCTTTTGATTTCCTGTAGCCAAGCTCCACATCAATGTTTTGGTTCTATCAGAAACAATTTCAAGAACACCTGAAAAGCCTAAGACAGAGTCAGTCTTCAAAAAGTTCAACAATCATGCATGAATAAAACTCTACGTAATATACAGAATCTGAGATTTTTCAGAAATTCTTATCTTGGCTGCATATGGGATAATTTTTTCACAGAGGTGCCTACATACATGTATTTGACAGTGATGCCACTGCATATCCTGCACCGTAGTGTGTGAGACCTAAATCTTTTCAGAGAGGCAACTTTAGGTACCAGGAAAAAAAAAAATAAAAATTATTCTGTTGGAAACAAATCAGGGTTTGTAAGGGTGGTTTGCTTTACAGCCCTAAAGTTCTCGGAAAGGTAAGCAATGCAAGAGAAAAACAGACAGTCTACCTCACGCATTTCGTGCACTGAGGAATGGTATGGATGACGCAGAAATAATGAGTTTACTAGGCTTCGGTGATAAAAGGGAAATATTAGAAACTCGTAAGTGCAAGAAGTCACTGGAAAGCTTCTTACAGACAATTACCGTTATGTCCTTGGACACGATGCTTATTTTTCTGTTCCTGACATAAAGAGAACATAATAAATAATAAGGAGAAGGTCAATGCAATGCATCATTTCTGTTGTTTTTAATATCTGGATTTCAGGAAAAAATAGAAAGTAGTTTTAAAGCACTCTGAATATACGTGTATTATATGGATCTCAGTCAAATGTGTAAAATACACATTCACACGTAACACAAACAAACTTTTTTCCTAGTTCCAGCCTGACTTTTAAAGTAATTTTATTTAATATGTAATGTAAAGCTTATTTTCTTGTGATTTCTCTGGTATTCATAAATAAATCTAATTTAACTGGTTTTCCTTCTAGATACACAGCAGCATCTTCTGAATTGTAACACAGAGTATTTATCGCTTTCTGGACAGGGAGGGTAATCGTGCTGCTGGGGACCCCTCAGGAGGGAAGCTGGCAATGGGCTGATGAATACACAGTAAATTATTTCCTGAAAAGTCCCAATAGCTGGGAAAAAAAAGTTAGTTATCAAGACTTCATGCTTAATACAAATAATTTAAGCTGACTGTAGTCTGAATCACCGCAAAGAGTATGTGTCTACTTCTTGTAGCAAAGAAGATGGATTTTGTATTTTCCTGTCTGCAGTAGCTCATACAGTTATTGTGGCAGAGAGAGAAAAAAAGAAAAAAAGAGAGGGAAGAATAGTTGTCTTATTCAGCTTTCTGGTTCTGTTCTCTCAATGCTAGCTGGTGTAAGTAACTGGGACGAAGCTGTGAACTGCATTTATAGACACAGAGGATTTTCAATCTATAGCGAGCATTCCTCAGAGAAGGACCAAATTAGAACCGCAGCTTCAAATATTATTTGCAAACAAGCTTTTAGAATCATCAGAATATGTCTGCCTTGCAACTACGAAACAGCAGTCCATGACAATCGTATCTTAGCCTAACCTATGAATATAACACGACTGCCAGTATGGTTCAGCTGCTTAGGAATAAGCCCAGATCGGCCCACACTGATGCCCGCTATCCCAGCCAGGTTATTACTCATTTACCCAGGGCCGCAGGCAAGTGAGATACTTGCTCCTGGCTCTCAGCACAGCCCGTATTTGTTACAAGTGGCCCGTGTCACACTTTCAAGTTCCTGATTGCAGTGGAAGGATGCCCTTAATAACGTAAGATTGACAAGAGGACTAGAAATGCCACTTCCCCTTTGGAGAAATTAGGAGTGGAAACCAGAGTTTTAAACCTCGCCAGGATTGAACATTACTGACTTTTCTGAGCTAATGATGACGGAGAAAGAGTTAAATCTGTAGTAACTCAGATAACTTTCACCTGACAACCGAGAACCTTTAAGACAATGTAGACAAACACACCACAGAGCTGTGTGAAGAAGGACACTGTAAGGGCCTGATCTGAACACGCTGTAGCTAATAACACTCCTTCTGATTTCAGAAAAAAAACTTAGGGACTTTTTCCTTCTACTCCCACTCCTATTCTCCACCTCCCACTCCTGACATATTATGAGAAAAATCTCAGACACATGATGGAACAGTTGATTTTTTTTCTATGACCCACTCAATCAGAAATTAAAGAAGCACCACTGGTAAAGCACCACAGTGCATAAGCAGCAGAATAAACCTGAGTGCCTTTAGCACACTTGAGAGAGACACTATAAATGAGTCTGTAAAATTCTCCTTGTTGTGTTATGGATGTTACACAAAATTCTGCACCAAAGATTTGTTTTCTTGGATTTTGTGGAAAGCAAATACTAAAAAAAGGCAGGAGAGATGGCTGGCAAGTGAATTTCACTTCCATGAAAAATGTTGGCTTGTCAGAAGATAAATGTATCTGGTAAAGAAGACAAAGTTAAGCCATCTTGTTTTCTGTCCCTTTCTCACACAAACTATGCAACAGAAAAAGAACATAAAAATCTCTCTTGTAGACAACTACGCAGCAATACTAAATAATTCACTAGATTCCTCCTGCAGACCATGGCAAAAGTAGCAATATCTTTGCCTTTTCTGAGTGTGATCACAATTTTAAAAAATTACACTAAATCTAGACATAGTTGAGCTTATTTCTAAACAGAGTGATGGAAATGAGGAACAATAATAGGAATTATCTTAGCAACTCTCAAATATTTAGAGTGTAGCTTATTACTTTCCTTATGTTAAAAGGTATCTGTAACACTAGCGTTTCTAAGAGAATTTCAAATCCTCATTGAACGGGAAAAAAACTGACGGACAAAATGTCATGGTGAGTCCACATACTTTAAAATTATTGTCCATTCTCCTGCAATTTATTTAAAAGTGCAGTTACTGCCTATAAATCATGGAAACTATGAAGAAAACAAAATCTATTTAATTTAACTGTCAAAAATTTTTGCATATATACCAAGGGTTTAACAGAACTTCGGCTCAAGAGAAATAAGTGCTAGAAAGTGATACAAACCAGTGCCATTATTTTCAGGAGGAGCTGCTGGTGGCGGGGACTGAAGAAATGAGTCAACGATTGCTTAATGAACACACCTAGACGTCTGTATAAATCTCTGCCTTTCTACTCAGAGCAAGCCGTTAGACTTATTGGCTTGTTTCTCTTTCAAAATTATATCTCGGCTGTTTAGACAGAAACTCTTCAAGGCAGATTATCCTAGTTGTGGAACGCTGGATGTGTGTTTGTACAGGTCCTACCAAAAAGTCTTCTCAATCCCTCCAGTTCCACCTAGAGGCACAAGTGCACAACAGCAGCAGAAATACTCAAAATGCACAGAAGGACTAGGAGGGGGCAGGGGAGGTGATGTCGCTGCTCTTCGGGTCACAGGGGGAAAAAAAATATGAAAAGTGTGGAAGTACAAAAGTATGAATTTTATGGATTTGCGTGTTGGTGGCTGATTTGCAGATCCAGCTGGAGCTTTTCCTGTGTTAAACACATTTCTAACTCTGTTCCTGGGCAGATCTTCTTGCGTCTGAACCATCGGAGCTGAGCTGCTGCCTTTCCTGCAGTTGCACCACTCTTACTCCACGAAGTTCGTACGAAGGGAGCCAACTAGTTCAGGATGGGGACACATCCAGATGCATATATAGTTGAACGGGGAGAAAACCACGGTGTGATCACGAGTCCCATTTGCTGAGGTCAGTGTGGTCAAACTGAAAGGTCAGTTTGTCACAGGAGGCGAAGACGGGTGTCTGAAAAGGTCTCCTAAAGTACACCTTCAGACTGATTTGGCTGAGGGTTTCTTTTCGCCTGGATCTCCAGAAAACTCTGGATTCTGTGATTAAGCTACCGGAAAGGAAAATGTTGCAATGCCAAAGCTTTTCTGTGACTAATTGTTTAAGCCTGTGAAAACCACTAATCTTATTTTTCTAGTATCAAAATCCACACATACCATGACCACTATAATGTTCTTTTGAATGTTATCTTAATGATAAACAATCACTTTACGAGATGCCAAATGTACTTGGAAATGAATACTCAAAATACACAGTGCTGAAGTTCACACATATGTGATTACGCTTCAGACGTATTCAGCACAAAGGTTATAGGTCACATTCTCACCTCATATGGTCTGGTGTTGCTTGACAGATTTCAAGCTACACTCTAATTATAGCAGATGAGAATCTTCCTGTATGTGTATTAAAACTCATTAAGCCACACATCATTATTGAAGACTAGTCAATATATATGAAAAAAGTGATTTCTGCATGAGAACACATGGGTTGCTTATATTTGTGTTACTTCATACCTCTTTGATTAGATATCAGCCTTCTGTAAAGCTATTTCCTGGGGAAAGCAGAGGGACAAGAGACAATTCAATACTTTCAAGACTTGACTCTTCACGTTTGAGTGTGTGTAGCCTCAGCAGAACAGCTGTTCCAGAAGCTTCTGATGCAAGTTTTCTCCCAGAGAAAACCTTTCACTCAAATCTGACTATTTGCTCAAGGGAATAATCTTTTGGATCAGGTATCTCGAATTTCACTGGGAGAAACTTTAAGAAAATAATAAAATTCTTCTCTCTATTTAGTTTGATTTTATTGACTCAATTTATGGTCAATAAATCCAAGGTTATTTCATGCAAGTAGCTCTTTTGCAATCAGTGTGTTTATTGCTTACCAAACCCAACATTTGAAATGACAATATATAGCATTTAGTTCATGAACATAAAAATTCCTATCAGCTCTGGTATGTTGAAATAATGAGGCCCTACCATTTGTGCAGTACAGTCTTAAGTCATATTTATCTCCTTAGTAACTTTAAAATAGCCGCATCGAAGGTCAAGTCTGACATTTGTATTTAAGAAGGATATCTAATTCTATTTCATTAGAAGCTACTTTCCCAGCTTTTCCCAAATCAATTTTGACTCAAATAGATTACCACTTACTTCTTTGTCCTCCTCCACACCATTAATGTGCAATATTACATCTATGTGCCCTACTTTTGTCACTCATGCTCAAGAATGATGAATCCAGACTGAAAGTGGTGCAAAAAAAGGGTTACTCGATTTTCTATGCCCTGACTATCCATTCTGAAAGAGAAGTCTAAAAGACCTTAAATTGTTAAATCTAGCAAAACAAAGACCGAGAGATATTTGAGAGCAGCAGTTATATCCACCAGGAAAATAATGAGGGAAAAGAACAGTTTAACCTGGACAACATTGGCACATGGACAAGTCACAGTCTAACAGGTTTTGTGATAGAGCTTTAATAACAGAATCTTATGATGTGATTGCCTGCCACAGCCGGCTGCTGTAAGGAGTGACCCAGGAGGCCCTGTCCAATCCTGCCTGACAGAGAGTAAAAAACCACTGTGACAGCGTTTTGTTGCAATTAGAGTCTTTTACTTGTCACTGGTACTTTGAATTTCCAGTACAACTGTCTCCTGCATTATTTTGGGAAGACATCCGTAGCATAGATTAATTTTTTTCCGGGTTTAATTTCTTCAAAGGTTAAAAAAATCTTAATTAATGAACCATGTACATAGGAAACTTGTTAGCAATTTACTTTAGTAAAACAAATGTTAGGTGGTTCAAAGATGTGTCTGAATTTCTGAGGAACAGTTATCTGAAAGTAAACCATATTATGCTGTTGCATATGACCTTAAAATCCAAATCAGTCTATCCTGAAGTCTCTATGCAGCAGGTGAAAAGTTGTTATATCCACTGCACATACTTCATGTAATAAATAAATTAAGTTTTAACTGCAGTGGTGTTTAAGACATTTCAAATTTCTTACATTTGAAGTTAAGTTTATGAAAAAAATGTTGGACAATTTTAAAGTAATTTATCATAGGGAAAGCCCACTATTAAAGAGACTGAGAACATCGGGATTCAAAATTATTCAAAATTCATTTCACTGGCACCCTTGCAACAGAAATATGTATGTTACAATTTAACGTTAGGACTCTGTTCTGACACCAAGGTAGTTGGCCGTGGCACGCGTATTTGCATAAAAGCGGATAGGGAAAATGAAAAAGTGGAAGCTGCGTATTTGTCCCAGTGAAAAATGTCTTTGGCTTCCATTCGGAATAGATGTATATTTAATTACAAGATATTGTATGCACCTGTAAAGTTCAAAGGGTGAATTAAAAGAAAGTGGTAGATGGAAGCGTAGCACTGCCTCAGCAATTCTGTAGCAGACATCCTGAAACAGTGCCAGAGGCAGCGTCGCAAGTACCAGCACATCCATCAAAGGAGGAGATAGCCACGGAACTGGTTGCTTTTCCAACAGCCAGAAGAGGCATGTTTTGAATTATTCCCTTTGGGTCATGAATGTTCAGTCACGTTCTGCATGTGAATTTGTACACACGGGAGAAGAAGTTTTGGGGGAAGGAGGCAGCAAGAGGGTTTGCTGCTCAATTGTAAGTGCTACAGCATATAATACAAACAGACAAATCTTGATTCTGCCTTCGCTTGCCTCCTAAGTATAAAAAAGATGTTTGTGTGTTTGGAAATTGTTTTAAATGCACTGAGGTAGTAATGGAGAAGGGACGGCCTCCACAGAGATATTATCTCAGCTGCCAGCGTGCACACACAACGTACAGGTTTTCTACAACATAGATGAAACGCACCCAAGTCCCACCTTACTCATGTTCACAAGAATATTACTTTAGCCAAGGTTTTTAGTTGTCTTGCAAACAGACTTAGAATGAAGAAGAAATTTAAAAAAGGGGGAGGGGGGTAAGGGAGAAGAAAACTTAACAGTACTCTAATTTCTCTGAATTTTTCTGCTAACTATTCTTACTTTGGTAGTAAAAGTCCAGATAATGGTCTGTGACTTTCAAGCATGGAGAGCAGAAATTTTTTTGGAGTAGCTCATATTAAAGGAAAGTGGCTTCCATTCTTTTTTTTTTTTTTTTTACCCAGCTTTATCTCCTGTTACATAATAGATATGCCTACATCTCATCTCTATATATGTGAGAGTTTGGCATTTGTGGAGCGTGGCTGGACGGGAAGATTGAATATTAGGAGATAAACGGTACTATGGCTACATAGCTGTGATTTAATCTCTCTCTCCTGCATTTATAAATGCTGAATCTTCCCTGACTCAAAAATATACACTGGGTACCTTATATAGTCCATCATTTATTTAAATAGTTATATTTACTTAACTCTACCCTGCTTAGTTGGGAATTATGCACTTTCTGTCCTAACATTCTACGTCTACCCAAGACCTTGTAAGTCACAGTGACATTTCTGCAGGTACTTCTCTTTCTGCAGCTCTCTCTCTCAATAACAAACCTAAAACTCACCGGCAGGTTGCCTGATGAAGTGTTTTGCCTGTTTATTTTCAATGTTTATACTAAGTTTGCGTATGGCATAATAATGAAAAGTAAAAAATCCTTCCAGTATGATTGACAATCCCAACAGTCCTAGCTAGAAGAACACGTTCAGCTATTGGAATCACTCAGAACTGTAAGTAACTCTTAGCCCAATCCTTTCACTGGGGAGTCTTGTACCCACCATGACAAAAAGGCATGATGTGGCCATGCAATAAGGAACAGTGTATTTGGTTTAGGTATTCACATATTTTAGAGGCCCTGACGTTCTGATTAAATATATTGTTCATCAACATGAAAACCTGATAGATGAATAATATGCCTTGCTCAGATGATAAAAGGGGCAGCATTTACAGTAGCTTCAGGAATATTTAAGAAGTCAAAGGACTCTTTAACTCCTTTTTTTAATGCCGGGAAGTATAGAATATTTGTTCTGAGCACCAGGGCACTGATGTTTAGCACTGTCTGGTTGACATTAACGCATGCTTAAACTAGATCAGAAACTATAATTCAAGTATTTGAATTCTATAAGCATTACCATAAAAAGTCAAAAGGTAGAAAAGAAGTATTCATCTGCTGCGGAGGAATATAAGGAGGACGTAACTTAAAAAATTGCTACAGAAAATCTAAGAAGATGAGAAATATGAGCTTTCCTCAGTGAAAGAAAATTACATATAGTTACTTGAATCACAGTACTTGCTCAGATTTTTACATGACCCTTTCTAGAATGTAAGAGCACACAGAAGAATATTAGTAATTTTATACTCTATTAGAAAATGTAGTAACACAAATGATTTATATTCCTAATGAATGAACCAGATTTAGTCTATTCATATACAATATAGGGGATAGAAGTGGCCTGTAACAATGTTCTTTATCATATATATGTCTAGCTAGAATTTTTTTTGTAAGCTCTGACTTTCAGTCAAACTGTGGAATTCAGTTATACAAATTGTTGGAGTATGAGAGGCAAAAATATACATCTAGAGAGATGAGAAGATCTGTGTATTTTATAGCAGAAAGATAACATCATTTTCTTGAAACTATATAGGAAGATTTAAGAAATGCAACATGAACTGAAATATCAGGAAAAAATACTGCTTACAGGAACTTTTGCTGACCAGAAAAAGCAAATGTATATTTCGCACTGGCAGTGGACTGAAACAGATGACTTTTTAAAGAACTGCTGAGTCAAGAAGTTTTCTGTGTTTCCTTGCCTGAAAGAAAAATCTGATCTGTCCAATTCCACCTAAGGGTTACTCTTAGAGATTTTCTGAATGCTCACAATATGAACATGGCAATAAACTGCAATGGTAAAGTAACTTTTTTACCCCCAAAGTTCTCTCTGAAATCACTGTTGATAGCCTGGAAAATATTTGCCCAACACTCCTACTGATTTTAAGCAGAAGACAGGCAAGTCTTATGGCCTAAGACATTTCTGACTTCTGGCTCTTAATTCTTATCAACTTTCTATAAGGTGCTTCCACTTCTACTACTCTGGATCAAGGACTAAAGGCAGGCAGGCAATTTCACTGTCTGCACACAGCATCTTCAGTCAGACTTTTCCTTTAGTGTGTCCCACTTCTGCATTTACACCTACCAGGACCACTGGCTTTCTGACTGAGAGCCCTCCCCCCCCAACAAGAAAAAAAAGCAAGTAGTCAGATACCAGATGTCTAATAGAAGGGTAAAGTGTGTGCACGTATATGCAGACAGTAAATTATTTGACCGGTACTCAGCAAGACAAAAGTTGCTATTATTTCAGTCTTTAATATTGAATGAAATGAATTTATATGGATGTGTGCTTAAATAACCTTAAGCATGTATCAAAGCCTTAATCATAGATGCCATAAGCAGGTATAGTTAAGAAATTGCTATGTCCCCCAAAAGTATTTTTATTTCAGTCTGAGAAAGATTGTTCCTTTGCCATGATATAGCAGAGATTTGTCTCAGTTCCTGAAATAATTTGCTCCAGTTTACAGCACCAGAGAAAAGTATCCTGCCTGTGCTGAGCTGTTTCTACCACAGCCGGGCTGCTACCAGTATCCAAACGAGGTAGATGAAGGTAGTGTAGATACATTGACGCTACACTGCAGTACACTGCAGAGACTAGGTGTAGAAATAATTTGTGAATCTTATTTTTCCCTTTTCAGCTAGATGCCTTTGGAGGTAGCTGGCATCTGCAGTGATACTTGAAATATTGTGATCAACGCTACAGAGCACTGGATAGGAGAATCAAGGAAACTAGAAATAGCAAAATGTGGGATGCTTCTTGGTAGGTGTTATTTTGCAGTTCATCACAAGTACAACACTGAAATGTTGCCATTAGTCACAGATACTTGTTGCTGTTTTTATGCGCACAAGAAAGACTTAAAAAATGAGGAAGAAAACCGTCTTCCAAACTAAACATCATCGGCAGCTTGCTATTAGTATTTTCCCCTCTCCAAGGGAGGGGTTTCCTCCTTACTTTCAAAACCACACAGGATGGGAAAACAACACAATCTGTACCAGCAAATATACTCAGAAAATCTGCCTCTCTCTGTACACATATGGGAGGATCTGGAAGGTTTGAGGGTGTATGATGGAATATTTTAAATAATCGTTTGGAAATTCTTCTAACTTAATTTTTAACAAAGCATCTCAAAATTTCTGTCCTAAATTGAAGAAGACCTCAGTTGTGCAAACTTGCAGATGTTCTTGACTGTTGCCCCCTGTAGATTTCTGTTAGACTATTCACAGGTTGGGTGTTTAAGCAATCTTAATGTAACACCTTGGTGAGGTGTGGGTCTCGGGAGAAATTGTGAAACAAGAAAATCACATTTGAGAAATATTTCTTGGTGAACTAAGCCATCAGAATCTTCTTGAGTTCCATCTGACTTTTAAAAGGCACCAGATGACTAGCAGGAGAAGGCCTGATTCGGTTCCGATTTGGACTGGTTCCAGCCCAGAGACCAGAGAAACTGTTGCTGGGGGATAGGTATAAAAAAGCTATGTGTTTAAATAACATGGTAATCATGGCATTGGGAATAAAATTCACAAGCCTGAGGGTTAGGTGTTTAAGTTTCTTTGAAGAGTGAATAGGGAGAGTTAGGTGCGTGAGGACAGTATTCGCAGCAACCTTGAATAAAGCACACATAAAACAATCAACAGAGAACTGGTAAATGAAATGTTTAAAATTCCACTTCATTGGCATCTGCAGGGATTGAGCCCGCTGTCCATACACAGATGACTTTTCGAATGAAACTGCCGGAAAGGTAGCAGCAGTGCTGTCCCAAACACCTTTTACCGCAAAGCGGGAGACCTGGATTTTAGGTCCTCATCAGCCAGAAGGAGTTCAGAAGCTTCTTATCTCCAGGACTGGCAACTCTAGACTGAAGGTCAGTCTCTTTACAACCTGTTGAATTGTGCCACAGTCTGCATGTAAAGATATAATTCATAGGGCCAGAAAATGACAAACGGGGAGACCGATCCTAACCAAACGATGATGCCTCTTCCCTGGGAGGTGTGGGGATCCCGTTTCAGGGACTTCTTATATATTCGAATGGCACTAAAGAACCCCTGGGAGTTCAGATGGACTCAGAAGTTGTGGGTTCAACATCCCCCTCTGCCCTCTCCTTACTTTTTGACCACGGACCAAGTCCAAGAAGCACATCTGGGCTTCAGATGTCTCATTTGTAAAATGGTAATTATTTTCCTTTTTAAAACTACACTGACAAGGGCGAGGATACCAGCATCACCTCAGTAGCAGCAGTACTTTTAGCATCGCGGACCTCTTACAGCTCCAGAGAGTGACTTAGACAAAATGTGCAACGTCAGTACACGAGGAATCATCTCACGGTGCACAGCTCTGGTGCATCTTTACCAGTACTGGCAGTTCACTCCGACGGGAGGAATTACTGACAGGCAGGAAGGACACCGCTTGACTTTCCGGTCTCTGACTGAGGTTTTACAGTAAGAAAAAGGCCGTTTGTCTGTTGTTTCTTTGTTTTTAGTCATAAACCCATCCAAAGTTAAATGGAAGTCACTGAAAGAAAATACGACACTCCATAATGCTATTCTGATGCAGCCTCTTTTCAGCAAAATGCTGTGCTCTGTTGCCCTTATTTGAGCACAGGGTTTCAGTGTTATTAAATCCTCCACTATCTATTGAAGAATTTAGGTTTTGTCCAAGGGCTTCTAGGTGGCTCCTCTGTACTTTTACCGAGGAAGGAAGTGTACAAGTGAAACAGAAAATGAAGACTTCGATGGTCAGTAAAACTATTAGAAGTATTTTTGCCTGCAAAAGCAGATCTCAGTCATAACAATATCCAAAATTAAACTATTTCTTTATAACCATAAACAGGACTGCTCACGTCTGTTTAGATAGCCAAGCTTTTGGATGGTGTCATTGTAACTTGAGACATGCTTTTTAAGATAGGAGTACTCTTGGTATTAAATAATCTACTTTTTCTTTTAAATTTTAGCTACGGTTACATTGTGACCTTTTTAACCACCTACTGAGGTTTTCTTTCAGCAGATAAATATTAAAGAGACTTTCAGTTCTGCAAAGCAAGAGCTTAAACTTAGGGAGACAAACAGTGCCAATAATTTGACAGACAAGCTCGTTTAATGTGCAGATATCAAACTAAACTCACGTAGATTGAAGATAATGAACCTACTTATATAACCAAGTTGAATACATGCTATATAGCATTTTGCTGTAGTATCGTTTCGTTCTACATTTTTCCACTGAAAATTAGCAATAGGAGCTAATTCGTACTTCTCATAGGTGATGAAAAAAAATTACAAGTGTCATTGACATCATATTTTGTAAAAATTCTAGCATTTTCACCCATTTGGAGCGCAAGTGGAAAACACAAGGTACATTAACTTTGGTATTTAAAAATGACTTTATATGTAAATATCCCAAAAGATTGAGGAGAAAAAAAGCACATAGGCTGAAGTAAAATTAACTTTAGATGGATATTTCTAAGTTAACTGATTGTGTGCACAAGAACAAAATAAGTAAATGTTGAATTATTTGGTAACCAGAACATTTTTTTTCCGGAAATAAATACAATCCTTATGTTATTCATTGCTTTTTTACCACTCAAGTAACTGCTTGGGAGTTTCCACACGTTTCACTGATTACATTATTGTAAAGGGCAAAATATCCCTCAGACTAAAATTTCATTATTTTTACACATCCTTCTGGAAAGACTGCATAAAATGTAATAAAAAAATGTGATTTAACGATGATCAGAATTTATGTCCTGTACAGCATACTGAAGAAGAGGCTAAAATATGAGGTTTAAGGGAGAACTAAAAGCAAGCAAAATCCAAACTTGATAGCATGTGGAATTATTCAGTTCACGGTACAGAAAAACTGGTTTTGAATATTTATAAGAAACAATTCATGAAAGACTTGTTCTAATGCTTCTGATAATGTTTTATTGTTAATTAGTTTTCTTGCTATGCAGTCCTGTCTGCTGACACAGGTAATCCCTGCAACCAGGATGTTTGCACCTAAATGGGTTCTACCTTGTATGTGTGCTATCTGTCTTGTTAAATTAATTTCAGTACATGAGAAAATAAAGGTGCCAGATCAGTAGGCAGGGGAAAGGGGAGCGTGATGTAAACCATTCAGTTCTAGCTTTTAAGTTTTAGAGTACATCACCCACTTCAATTAAGAAAGATAGCGAAAAGATTATTTCTGGGGTTTTAGCCTTCAGGAACTGATTTCAGAGGCAATCAAAAATACTGAGATACAATTGGTATTAATAAATCACGAGAGCCTTGTGTTCTTTATTTGTGTCACTATGCAGAATGAGACTAGATTTTCCGCTTCACAAATTTCAGACCTCCTCATTATTAAGAAAATATGGCAGAGGAACCACAGAGCCAGAAGAGTTGGCCTGATTGATTATTTGCTTGGGCAAACTGATAAATGGTACATGCATTTTATGACAGGAACTGAAATCTGAAATACAGAACTGCTTAAAACCACACAAAATGTTGTGCTGCAGGATAAAAAAAAAAAAAAAAAAAAAAAGTCATCACATCTGTGAAATCCTGGGCCTGTTTGCACATTGCTAATATAGAATATAGGTTCTATACTGCTTTTAAACACATACTGAAAAGTCTGTTCAATACCAGCTATGGCATTCACAAAGTTATGCAAGATTGTGGTTTTCAAAATGCCACAAAAGTTAAATATCTGACCATTCTGTGTTCTCATTATAGCTGTTGTCATGAGAATGGATTGACCGTGTACCACTTACTACCTTCATTATAATCTCTGCTTGGTAACTGTTACAACACAATGGAAGGCTGATAGTATATTAAGGTCTTTTACTTCATAAGCAAGCTTGTAAAAAGGGCAGAAAATGCCTCAAAAGTGCTTTGGGGAATATAATCAACTTTGCAGGATCACAACTACTCCTTTTTTATTATCTTAACCAAGAGTGGAGAAAAGGTAAAACATTATTTCGTTAATCCCCGCTTCTCACTACAAACTTTTTTTTTTAGAAATGAAATATTCCATCTCAGAGCATGCCTTAGTCCCAGTGAGGGCTCATTTCTCATTTTATTGCATTTAAAAATGTCTATCAATTTCATTTTAGATTGCCAATATTAACTTTGTCGAATGTATTGCCTGTCCTCTGACAAGATACTGATACCTTATATATTGCCATCGGAGGATATTATCTCCATAGAGTCACTGGTTGTCACTATGAACCTAACAATGAATTTACAAAGTTGGAAAATGTCTATCTCCAAAAACTACAGACTTTATATCTTAATTCACTTCTGAACTTTATTCTTCTATACCGAGTTCTGTGAGTTCAATGTCAATAGCATATTTTCAATATTTTTAATGATGCTTATTATTTTTACTTTGGCTTGCAAGGAAAGCAGCTCTACGAGACCATTGCTTATAGCCTGATGGGCAGGGCTGTCTCCTGGAAAGGAAAAGCTGTGAGTCTGAACCCCTCAGAGTGGAGAGGGCTTAGAACCCCTAGTACTCCACTTATTTTGGAAAAGGATGCCCCCATCTGTTTATTAACTAGTGTCCAGTTTACCTGTAGTAGGTACCTGATAACTGTGGCACTGGCAGACATACACATTTGAGTATTTTCTTTTTCTCAATTTTGCAGTTAATTCTGCTGTTAGCAGTTGATTTCATTTCCTACGTAGGGTACTACTAGAGATGTCTTATGGTGTCTTTGCCTTCACCTGCTTTGAAGGGCATAGGTTTCTTCTCTCTCCTGTAGATATATCCTGAAATTGTTCTACACGCCTGTATTAAGGTACCTAAATTGAGCCTTTAATTTGACCCTTAATTCTAGGGCCTATTCAAACACATTTACATATCATTTATTTAAAATTTCCTAGCTCTATGCAGATTTCTGGCTCAGTCTGGTTAACAGAAAAGGGTAGGTGTCTTCTTTAGGTGCTGTGAGTCACTTCTTGTAGTTTTTACCTCTCATTTGGCTGTTCAGGACATTTTGACACCAAGTTTAAGGAAAATAAATCATCCTGCTGCATTCAATGGACTATGTTTTCGACTTTGACACTTAATTTGGACACCTGAAATGCAGTAAATCTGGCAAAAAAAAAGTGCTTGAATCTTTTCTCATGGTAACAAGATATCATTCTCACATTTGTATCAGATTGCATTTGTAAAATGTCTCCTCTTAAACAAAACTAAACAAAAAACAGGGAAAGTTTGAAAAACAACGGTTGTAAAGTTGGCTATGATGATCTATACTTCAAAATCAAATACAAATAATATCAAAAACTCATTCACATCCCCAAAACACTGACCCGGGTGTTGCTTGGGTTTTGTGATACATGTTTTCGCAGAAACAATTGCATTAATCAAAGTAAACTGAAAATGTAAAGGTCTAGACAAATCAAAAGGAAAAATAGTTGTATGGGTTATAAAATGACATTTTGGTGACAGTTTGAGCTGGCAGCAGCACAGAGAGGCTGTAAAAGAAGAGTATCTCTAGAATAGCATGCCCAGTATTTATAGAAACTCCATACACAGCAGAACGTGTTAGAAAATACCTTCTCACCTCACTCCCAGTCCTCCCTGGTTCTTCCCCACAAGTGTCTGAACAAGCAGCTTTGTTCTCCTGAGATAAAGATGCTTTTTGTCTGGGATTTCAACTTGTATCATCACTCTTAGATAGTTGTGCACCTACACACTAGTCTTTCGCGGTTCCTTAAAATGACACACGAGAGCTGTTGCTATTTTTGCAGGAAGGTGAGAGTGAAGCCAGGACCACGTGGGTTCTTTTGCAAGTGCTAGACATCTTCTAGACTAAAGAAAGATGGGTAATTCCAGTGGCTAGGTCATGGGGTTGTGGACCTAAGAGCAAGTTGTTCTCTAATTTTGGCTGAAACACTGACTCACTATGATATTTAGACATCTGTACATTTCCTTGACTCGGATGAAAATTTTTCTGTTTACTGGAAAAACCACAGAGGAAAAGAAGGTTGTGTCTGATCAGAGTTTTCTTGTGTAAATCTATTACAAAAATACGAGAACAAAATGGTCTGGTTGAGATGAAAAACAAAAATAAAACATATTCCTAGCAGTCAACTGTACAGGGAAAGTAAGTAAGGGGAGAGGGAGAGAGAGAGAGAGAGAACGTGTGAGTTTGTTAAATTTAGCATAGTTTTTCTCCTGCATTTACAATGAAGGTGCAATGTAATTCACGTTAAGGCGTACGTTATCTATATGTTATCTAATATAACCAACATTAAGAGCGTGTAGAATCTGACATCAGATAAATATATTCTGCACTACGAAAAGCATGCCTTGCTGTGTAGTACAATAAAGAAAATGATGTTTCATATTTTCAATTGTACTTCTCAGCGAGGGGGTGGTAAATATGTTTTACATGCTTTATTCCTCAAAGATTTTAATCTGTGTGTGTACATGAAATGATGAAGTATGTGTGTAAGTACGCACACCATTTGTGTACCTAACCCATCAGATGTTTGACTGTCCACTTCCAAGACAAAGGAGAAGGGAGGGGAAGAATGGGCTGAAGATGAGTGATGTGGATAGAAAAAGATACTATTGACTTTTTCCTGTACGTGCTACAAATTCTAAAGTATTATCTGCTTAAAGAGAGATTAGACTATCTCCTGAAGACTGCTGACTTTCTCTCACATTTTAGAATTCCTGTACGAGCTGCACGGCACCATGTTGGTTAAATGAGATCAGAAGTTGTTCAATTGAAATAATTTTTTGTTTGTTTGTTTTAAATAAATCTCTTTGGTTTGTGTTATTATCTGATATTTGACATAGTTACATTTTAAGCTATTTTGGTATTATATTAAAAACATAGCTTCTCTTTGTGAATAACCATTTAGAACTGAGCCGATACCAAAGAAAGTACTCGCTGACATTTTAAAAAGACATCAAACAGATCTATATTGCAGTCAAAATGGCAATCACGAAGTAGTATAAACCTAAAGGATTTAGCTTTAAGTCTGGTCAAAATAATGTACTCTTTACAGGCTAAGCACACAAACATATCAAATTCATTATAAGGAGTGATCCTGTTTTTCTGTTCTGTATTGCTCTGTGTCAGTACATGCAATCCTTTGATTACTGCCATTCAAGCTGATGGAATAACTCCTGGATTTGTGCCAATACCTGTGGAGTGATTCTGGTTCTATGGTCTCAGTGCAGCATGCTGTTTAAGGCTGAGCCTCCAACGGATCTATTGGTAAACTCGACATCGGGAACATATTTATGTTTAGTGATGAACCGATAGGAACGTGATGGCATTTTAATTCATGCTTTTGATATATGCAAAGATATTTCTGTAATTTAAAAGGCAAACATTTTGCTCTGTTTCCATAGAGTTATGGGGAGATGGGAACAGAGAAGACAACCACTAGAAATTGCATCATTAGGATAACATGTAGCATTGGGAATCATAACCATAGCCTGTGAAATTTAGAATTATATTACATTCTCCATTGCTTAGAATAATAGCATGGGTTGCAGGATGTTATCCCCAGCACATGCACTTGAATGCATATGTATATTACATTTAGTTAACTAGCTATGCAAGAAATCTCTCTTACTCAACATTATCAGAGAAGATGATGATAACATTAAAAAATCATCACAAATACACCATGCTTTCAGCTAAAAATCTATTCAGCCATAATCTAGCAGCTATTCAACACAAAAGCTTTTTTTTCCTGAAATTGCTTTGCTTGGAGCTGTTCATCTAGCATATTACCTTCCATTTAAACTTGTTTAAATCCTGATATACATTTGTATTATTCTTATTAAGGTCTGGCCACGCTTAAGCTTAATAAAAGATCTTCTATTCAAATTAAGTGGTAAGTAGTATAAATATTGTCCTTACGATCTTTAAAACATTTATAATTTTAAAACCCAAACCATTATTTTTAATATTTTATCCTTGGTTTTGGGCATTTCAATTTGATGGCAAATTCCATTCATACCAGGTATATTCCTTTAATCAAATGTCAGAAAATGTAATGTTGGTCTCCACTGTTTCTGTTTTAAAGGAATTCAACCAGCCTAGCTCATAGGAGAGAATGGTGAGTTGTACTCTCGGTAAGTGGAACAGGGCTGAATTAAATACACTAAAAACATAGTATAGAGTAAACCTACCCACATATAACCCCTCATAAATTGGAAGATAAATATAAGTTCATATACACTTTATGCTTTCTCTGTGCTGAAATGGAGTGCACGATGAACTAGTCCTCATTTAATGACTTGATGTTCTCTTGATCTGTTTGCCTGGTATACACCAAAGAACTGGTTATGCAGGTTAAGATTCTGAGTACCACAGACAGAAGTGGAAAAAAAATGGAAGCACGGATAACTAAGGGAGGGTCAACAAAAAGATATCAAGAAACTGGTATATTTTACCTTAAGTTTTGCCATACAGAAATGATGCAAGTGCATAGCTACTATGCTATCAACATCTCAATGCATTTTTCTGAATATTGGGATGCTTCAAAGAATGAAAGTCTTAACCCCGTCTTCTTTATCCACTCTGCACTGAGCTTTTTGTCTAGATTCAAATTCTCAAAACTTCTCAAAACATCATTCATGAAAATAACTCTATTTTTTAATGACAATGGCCTCTGGAAGTCAACCATACAGAAATATATGGTTGTCTTTTTTTTTTTTTTTTTCCAAAGGGTGGCTTTCTACCAAATAGGTCTTTTTCAAAATTTTAGATTGAATACTGACCAGATTTTGTCAGTGAGGACATAAAGACATTGATTGACGTCATGGATAGACACGTGAAGGTCTTTGCTTCCCTCTAGTGACTGGTCCAGGAAGAGATTTAAGTGAATCTGCTCATGTTGCTCAAATATGGCACAGAAATTCAGCAAAAGATTAATTACATGTAAAGATACCTGTGAGGTCAGTGAGATGCTGATACAGCATTAAAGGTGTATACTTATGACAGCACTTGAGGAAATATGGCAGATTTAAACTGGACATGTGTTTGTTTTCGACGGAGCTTTACAGTTTTATCAGGCAGAGGTACGAATTCAGTGTTGACAATTCAAGACCTACTGGGGGACAACCTCTAAGATGCATTTCAAAACATTATTCCAAACATTTCTTTTCAGGTCATTTTGCCATACAAACACTGTTCTTGTAGAAAGACAGACTAGACTGTGATGAATTACATGATGTTTGATTTATCAGAGAGAACAGTTATTAATTCAGGATACTTCAATCAGATTTAGATCCATGCATTTGGAAGTAAAGAAAAGCAATCCTATACTCTGCAAATGCTAAAAAATGCCTTGTATTATATTCTCCTCCTATTACTAAAAGTAGGTGTATTTATACCAGTTGTAGCTCTATCTTTTTTGTACTGACTGCAAATAAGTTTAGAAGCAACAAATACACGTCTGCGCAAAACTACACAACGTGATTTACTTATAAGCAATTTATGCACATGATCTGTGCCCCTGCTGTCAAAGGAATAGGAGACAATGGCAGAAGGGTGCTTCCCACGGCTCCTTCTTACATGGGTAAGCAATATTCCCCAGATTTTTCATCTTCTTGGGTGACGCAAGTAGATTTTGGTTTTGTTTAAGGATGCCATAATACAAGGACCTTTAGTACTGCTGTACTACTTCTGTTGGATAAACAGAGCTAAATTCTCCAGGACGGGCAACAGTCAGGAGCTCATCAGAATGAATGAGAAAAACCCAGAAATATCATTATAAAACTATTTAAACTTTAGAGATCTGCATCATGGCAGGGAAATGAAATTGGCTTTGAGAACAGCTAGTCACTATTCTCAGTTAGAGCTCAGGAATTTGGAACTCTTACTCTACTGGGGCTTGGTGAGTGACCTTGGACAAACAGCTTTGCTTTCTTTATGCCCTAGTTTCCCCTACCTGTAAACCAGGAAGGACAATACCAACCTCCATGTTACATTGCTTCTAAATCTACAGGTGTAACATACTTCAATACATGATATAAATGAGAAAGGTCGATAAATGTTCACAGTTGTAATTGTGCTATTTTGTACTTTTGGAAGTAGTATTGGATTTGGCGAACCTTGTTTTCCCCTACAAGAGTCAGTCCAAGCCCAGCACCAAGCTGGACTCACAGATCCCATCTGCTGCACTTCTTGGTGAAGTATCACTAAGGAAAACAATGATCACATTTTATTTGACTTATTAACATCCATGATTTTTTCTGGAAACATAAATACAAAACTGAATTATGACCAATTTGTTTTCTGTTCTAAAGTTTATTCAAACTGCTTAATTATCTTCTGCCTTCACTATACACTAAAATATCTGTCAAAAGTCCAATTCAAATCTTTAAATTTGATTATGAAGATACAACCACTAGTTCTTTTTATTCACATTTCAGAATTATAATTGCCTGATATTACAAGAAACCACTATTTTTAGTCTCTGAAAATCTACATTTACATAAAGGCAATAAATAGCAATTGAGTTTTCAACAAATGGAGTTGATTAATCACCCAGTAAAAATTAAAAAGAAAGCGAACTTATTAGCAAGAATTAATTTGATTTCCTTTTTTTGCTATAAATATCAGCAGGCCATGTAAGCTCTGTTCATGGCCGTGTAGGTGTTAGTGAAGAGCAGTGTTACAAAAAAGAACTAAATTATAAATTCCTCCCCTATATACTGATTCATTTTGTGTATGACTTAAAGAAAATTTTGGCCTGACTCCTTTTCAACATAAAGACACGCCATTTTATGTTGTACAATACCTACTTATTTCAGAACTAAGTACTCCTGCATTACAGTATAATCTTAGCAGTTTGTAATTTAAAAATTTTTAAAGTTAGGTCTTGCATGGCTTGAGCAGTGGTTTGCCACTTGATCTAATCTGATTCAAATCAGTCAAAGCCTTTTGGTTGTCTGCAAGGGAGTTTGGATCAGGATTTTTATTCCATACTCTTTTAATGAAAAAGAATGTGATTCTGTAGAGTCTTTCAATTCTTTATGCAAAACTACCAGGAAGAGAAGATTATGTAGTGTGCTATTACACAGGTTCCATTACGGACAGTTCTTCTTAAAAGTAGGTACTCCAGGAGGCATTTATTTTTTGAATAAGTTATTAATGTTAACTCTTCCATTACATTCACAAACACATGCATAGAAACTAACGTGGAAAGAAAATTTTCTGCCTTGACAAATATGAAAGAAGCAAAGTCTGACTGAAAAGCTGGACCAGCAAGTCTGACTGAAGTCAGTGGAAGAAGCAAAGCTTCAGCTGGCATATATTGCCAAACTATACTTAGATGAATTACTCTCATTTGATTTTTATTCTACTCATAGAAAAATCTATTTTCTCCATATCTTCCTGGTGACAAAAATAATATGGCTGTAAAGTAATATAAAGTGAGGAGAGGGTGCTATTCATATTTCCAGGAGCAAATTCTGGTTTAGGATATTCTAATTATTTGATGATCAGCTTGAGACATTTTGACGTGAGTTATAAAGAGTCTTCTTGAACATATTTTTAAAGGCTTGCAAGGCTAGGCCAAACAAAGAATAACTGTAATGGTCCATCACGGTACTTTTAAAAAACAGGAGAGGAGGAAGACAAAGCAGATCAGGTTTCCCTGTCAATTTTATCACAAGGCAACAAAATGCAAAAGTTGTTTTGCTGGTATGCATGCAAGCTTATATCCTAAAGCTGAGACACATTCTGCCCTACAGGCAAATCTGTGAGAAAATCACAATTAACTGGTAGACTCTTCTTTGTCTGCATTGCACAAATTTCTTTATGGACTATTTCTCCACAGTTGTATCCAGGGACAATGGGAGAAAAATAATTAAAAGCTCTAGAGGATAATTTTAAAAAAGTCATTGTAAACTTTTTTTAACCCTCTTTTTAAGGGAGGATGTTACAATATGTCTGGAGTGAAATACCGAAATTATATAAATGTATACAATTTTTCATTTCTCATATATAGGTATTCATAGTTTCACACAACTTCAGGATAGAAAATCTAAGTCGCTATCAATGTAAATTTGTATGGCAATGGAAAAAAAAAAATAAAATAGACCAGACCTACCACTTGCCCTAAACTAAAACTGAACCAGGACAAAATCCTTGCAATATTAAAAATTTCAGCTAATTTCACTGTACTTCTGCCAACTGTATATTCAGCAGGCACAAACCGCCACCTTCCCTGCCCTCCCCGTGACGGCGTTAGCCGAGGGTTGCCCGTGAGGGTGGCCCTCGCGATGCTCGGTGCTGCGGCACCTCGCTTCCAGCCTCTTACTGTGTTTGGAATTCTGCGCCCTGGTCCAAGGGTCCAGGGGCTGGGGCCGCTCAGACGAGCGACTGCCTTTCGTGGATTGCAGAGCTCCATCCAGGCTGCCTGTTAGGGCACCTATCACAGATGTAAGCATCACAGAAGGCAACAAAGTTCAAGAGAACTGTTCAGACAGCCTACAAAACTGCCACAGTAAATGGCATTTTTAAAATGGAAATGTATGCAGGTTTATATGGATTCTTTGATGCCCCGGGCTTCGAGAGCTTTGCCCAGACTTACATAAGCGAAACGGCGCTAGGAAAAAACCACTGACAGTGATATGGCTAAGATTTATGTGTGGCATGGTGACAAACATATGGAAAGAGTGGTAAAATTAAATATAGAGGTGCTGGGAATCGGCTCCCCAACCCAGGAATATTTTCCTAAATAATATGGCAAAGTTCCAGCAGGACACGTTGTGAGTAACACGCTCCAGAGGAGCTGACAGGTCAGCGGGTATGGGCTGCTCCTGTGAGGCTGAAAAGTGTGTTTCAAACTCCTCAAGTAACTTCTGCAAAGAAAAAAATCGAAGGGCCGCTCCCTGTGGTCCCCAAGTAAACGCTCTAACCATTGGATTAGTTGCTGGCTGAGATTGTCTCTGCTGTCTCCCTCTCCCTTCTTCTTTCCCCATGCAGAAAGGGAGGAGGGAAAGGAGAAAAACTTTCAGAAGTTTCATTTCATCTTAAAATCTTTAAAATCACTTCTGTGGGGTGGGAAAGTCAGCCCTACTACCTGACCAACTTCTTTTCTTTTTGTGGACTAAGACACTGGAATTAATGTATCACAAACAGTTCCTGACAGCAGGGACAGTTTCTTTGTGCCAGACAATGCAAAGCAGAAAAGATACAACTCTTTCTTGAGTTTTTTGGTTGGTTGGTTTAAGGAACGAAATTGTTTCTCCTCAGAACATCACTTACAAATATTCCACACGTTTTCCCATGCACTGAAAGGGGAAGCATTCCTAAGACTTTACTGAAGGCAACACTTAGGATACATTTTCTGAAATGAATGGATGAAGATATCGCTCAGATTTCTGAGGGGGGGGAAAATCACCACTTACATACCATTGATGCTACCAGCTTCGTGTAGGGAAGCTGGAAATATCAAAGGAAACACCAGAACTCATAAACAGCCTGGTTTCAATCAACACAGACAGATATGCTCTATATTTTGGGAGAATCGGCTGATATAAAATGCTGAACTATCGGATTTGAGTTTGCCCTTCGTAATACACGACCTAATATTTTATTCTTCAGTTGCACTGTCTCAATGTTGTACACACATTTGGCTAGCTGCCTATGGAGAGGGCACAAGCCTGCCAGCTCGATAAATGGAAAACCTTACAAAATATCATCACAGGGGAGAATCACCAAATCTCATAGAAAGAATGGGTTAAAGATGCCTTTGCCAAAGTTAGGATGACCAAATTGTCACAGATACCAACGGCAGCAGGATAAGTTTGACGATCTGATGTGATTAAACAGCTCACAGATCCAGAACTTTCTTCAAGGGTGGATGACAGGGAATTGTGATCGCTGATCAGTCTCCCGAGAAGCGTGCCCAAACCCCAGGTAGATAAAGCTTCCCCTGCTGCCGGAGAAGTATTAAACTGACAAGATCGGTGGAGGAAGCATCATTCACCAAATGTCAACTCGCAACACACGCAGACAAAGTGTGGGAGAAGCGGGTAGAAAGGTGGCAAAACCCGTTAGCGGTTACTGCTGGCCGTGTGCCAGTGATAAAAGCAAACACAGTTTCATCCGAAAAGCACTTAATTTAAAACACCCGTCTCAGCATAGCCTACTGATTGCTTAAGCACCTTCAACTAAACGCAGACCACTTTTTTTGGGTTTATTCCAAAATGCTTGCCAAATCCTGGTTATGCAAAAATCACCCGGTTTGGAAGGACACGAGTACAGCACAGCTCTGGAGGATTTGCAGTGTGGATGAAGCTATTAATCCATCAAATCCAGCTGCCTGCTGCTGAGAGTGGTTCATTCCTCAGACTTAGAAAAAAGTGGAAAAAATAAAAGAGAAACAAGCTACCAAGAACCCAACATCATCATGGGCACCTAATCAATTGTATAGTCCTCTACATATTTATTTATAAAGATTTATAAGTGATAGGAACCAATTCAGCATTATAGAGCTTTCATCATAATTTAAAACTCACGGTGCCAGAATACAAATGCTGAACTATTCCTGAGTAAATACAAATAAAATGCTCCAAAAAAAAAGCAGCAGTATTACAAAAATAAACTTATGAATCAACTAATGGTCCCACAGCTAACATTAGGGATCTTTTCCTAAGGGAGGTAGGAAAAAAGTAGAATTTTGCTCTTGCTATTACACACTCAGGTAAATGATAATGTAACATTCTCATAAAATAACACACATACATGTGTAAAACAAATGACAATGGCGTCCATGCAGACCTCACCGATACATCCTATCCTATTGTGAATATTCGATGGCTCATATCACTTTTCAAAACTGATAAATATCCAAGAACACCCACCCCCAAACTACAAATATTTTAACATCTTCAACAGCTACTATTAAATAATATGACTAGAAAGGATATACTTCAGAATAAAACAGTATGTCTTTCTCCCTCAAAACCTCAGACTATTTTATGTAAACTTTATGTAATAAATTTTAGATGTTTCAAAAGTTCACTTTTCCATCCAGATTCTGAAGCATACTGAAACCAGTACTTACACATAGCACTAAACTTCTCTATACACGATACTAAGAGCAATGCATGCAAAACAAGTGGCAAGCACAAAATACATTTGTTTGCGATTGCTTCACACATTCATCCCAAATACCTGCATGAAAGCTTTTAATCATATTGTTAAATCCACAGCATGCCTTTTTTTTTTTTTTTTTTTTGGGGGGGGGGTGGGGGGGAGGGTAGTCTAATTCCATGCAGATACGCCTTTGATATTCTGGACTGGAGCAGTGAAATCAGAGCATGTGCTCTAAATACACAGTGCTTAAAGTAATGCATGTAAAAAACGGTTTAAAAAGCCCTGTACTACTCCTGTGTATGCAACACATTGTGAAGAGGAACAAAGAATATCTTCCAAATGTTTTGCATTCCATGTGCACATAATATACATAATATCAAGTCTTTCATACACTTTATTCCGCATGTTTTACAGAAATGGAACATTATGATGTTGCCGGCAAATAATTGATTCTTTTGTAGAGGCACAGACTATGGTACTACTTGTATTTGGAATGATTTCTAGTGTCATGTCCAAAGTTTCTCATTTCTATACTATAAGGTTGTTTCTCAGCCATCAGTGCACTGATGTAAACCCAGACTCAAGGATAAAAGCACTCACAAATTCACAGGTATACAATTTCTAACACTGTAGATGAGTCTGTAGTATGACATACATAATATACCTGGACAAGAAGTACAACATCATCTTTAAAAAAATTAATATGGCAACCATATAAGGATCCTTCTTGAAACACTTAATCTGTATTTAGGCAAAGTTCACCTTGACTTTAATGGGAGATTTACTGTGAAAGATTAACGCAGCAAATTACAGCTGCATAAACTTGGAATTCTTTTTAAACTACACTGATTTTACCGCTTTACTTCTTTACAGTGACATTTTCTGTCTTGCTACAAAAGGGACACACAATGAAAAAAGTAGCAGAAGACCACTAGCAAGCTTTCACTATTCAGTATAGAGCTATTATTTTACTAAACTAAAATGAAAATTTGCACCAACTAAAATGGAGATTGCTGTGGGTATCACACTTGAAAATGGTATTTCTCCTTGCAGTAACTGAAACGGGAGCTTTCCTTAGTTTTCTGCCTGATCGTTTACCCACTCGCTTGTTGCCCAGCAACTACCATCAAGGCACTACAGTTCTTAGACATCATCATTTTAATCTTGAAAAAGCAGATTAAAATTACTATGTGAGTAATCTCTTCCTGGTGAGATGTTGTACTCTCAATTTACATAGCTGCAGAAAGGAAGCCAAGCGACTGGGGAACCCAGTACCTTCACTCCGGGAAAGGTTCATTTGCCCTCGTACCAACCCGTTACTGACCAACTACTTAAAAATTGTTAGGTACTCTGTAATATTTGAGCCATAGCAATAGAAGCAAACATCTGTCACTTACGTTCTCGAATCATCCCACAGCACACAGTAGGGATTCAATGTGCCCTAAGAAGAAAACAAACCGACCTATTAGTTACTGGTATACAAAAACATGTGTCGTGCTTGACCTAAACATTTATTTGGGTCTCCTCCTACAAGACCACACTTATAGTCTGACGAATTGATGCCACTGAAATTGCAAAAGCTTAGGGTTACTTCTTAAGGAGTATTTAAAAAGTGCTTTAACCTCAAAGTGGAGTAGTTGCCATATTGTCTCTCTTAGATAAGGTAAGCATAAAGTTGTCTATTTGGTATATCCTAGTAGAATTAAAATGTAAGAGCTAATCTGTTAAGAGACTCAACTTGACCCAACATTTCTGGGTGTGTTTAGAAGCAGAACTTTAGGTCCCTTGGGAACCTGGATGTCAAAACCAGTAATGTCCTTAAAAATTTCAAGCATACATTGGGCAAAATGTCTGGAGGCTGGGATTTCAGATGACCCCACATTCAACGCCCAAGTCCTTTTGTCAATTAGGTCCTAAATCAGCAGAGAATTTTGCTCAAAATATTTTGTTGTTGTTGTTGTTGAGCTTTACAATCCCAGCTTCAACCTGCTCAAAGTCAGTGGAAGTTTTCTGATTTGATTCAGAAGAGGATGGGAACCTAGATTTATTACACATCATTAAACTATGGGTAATGTTTTGGGAAATTGAAATCTCTTTATTATTACTCATGTTTGTTTTGCTGCCTAGGAAGAGTTGAGATGAAATTAAAATTCAAGCTTTGTCCCTAATCTTGTAACTCTTCCTTTATCAAAACTCAGATTGACTTAGAAGTACTTAACTGGTTAAAACCAGCAAAACTGTATTCCTGTTCATCATAAACATTGGATATTCCCCGAAGTCAGAACTACGTAAACAAATTAGATATAAAATACAGAATAAAAACATATTTTTAACAAAATCACAAGTGTTTTGAAGAAACAGGTGGAATACACTATTTTCTTATGTCAACATTAGTGTAGCTCTCTCGTGAACAGTGTTGGTGCAGTAGTTATGAAGATGGTTTCATATAAACAAAACACACTCCATTATGAAAAGTGTTCTATTTGCAGAAAAAACATGGCAACACGTGAAGTAAAAATCTTTTAAATATTTAAGTCCTTCCATCCACCTCTTTGTCAAAGATAAAAAAGGTCCTTCTGAAGATGCTTCTGAGAGAGACATTTAGGGAAATTTTGATCCTCCACTTCAGTATTTTGCTGACTGCATTGAATTTTATGAGTGGAGTATAAATATTTAAAACCAACATATAGTTATGGCACTTTATATTAACATAGCACTGTACAAACATAAATAAAGGATGTTCCATTCCCTGAAGTATTTATAATACAAAGAAGAGGAAGGGGAAAAGGGCACAGGACAAAGCGCTGAATAACAGGCCCATTGAGATTCAGAGACCAGGTCCTGCATCATTAGCCAAAAACTTTAGCTACATCGATAGAAGAACATATAGAAGGACAAGAATTAGGAATAATGGAATGACGGTGTGGAATTAACCTTTTTTTAAAATGTCATTTTATAAAGAGTATTAATTGGTATCCTAAGACCGGGTGCAGAAATTCTACTTGCAATCTGATATAGCTATATGCATATTAAAAAAGTACTCCTATAGCTGAATCGTAATACGACATTGCATATCTGAGATCTGAGACCTTTCCTAGCAGCAGATATCATACAGTTTGCGCTCACTATTCCCACAGTACAAATAGAAAGAATACAAAAAAACTTTCAGAAAAAATGTCCATTAGAAAGAAAGCTCCAAAATAGAGGGAAAATAAAAGCCTTCGCAGAAAGCTGAAACACAATAAACCTGATGCTGTCAGATCACACACCTCATTCTCTTTGAAATGTATTCAAAAAAAAAAAAGTATGTTTGACCATTGCAGTCCCCAATGAGAGATTAAGCAGAAATATGGAAAGCAGGCTAAATATTACTCCTGTTCCCTACGAAGTTCTCGTGTGAGGGTTTGCTCTGCCAGGCACGGCACCTCGCAAGGGCACCGCGGCCTTTCAGAACTTCTTTCTCTTTTGATATCCTGATCAAACACCCTTCAGGCACTGCACGGACCACAGGCAGCCTGTCTTCCTACTTTCTTCTTCACCCTTAACCCGTTGCTCCCTTTTTTCGCAGTCTTTCTGGGTCTGCTCTCCTGGCGATGTCCCCTCACGCTGCTGTCGTTGAGCTGCCTCCGAGAGCCATCGCTCTCCGGGAAAGCAGCAATCTTTCATCCCAGCTCTTGCCAGTTAATTACTTAGCTGCAGCTAAGGAAGCGGCTACTGTGTCCGTTAATGTTTACGACTGTTGCGGTATTGATTTATACGCTACAGCGCAGGACTTGGATAGCTCAAAAATAGACATATGTGTGTGAGCGTGTATGTATATATATCTCTGCCTGGCATATAAAACTGAACTTTCGAGATGTGATTGGCAACTTTGACAGCTCTGCAGCACAGTGCCAACTGTGTTCTGTAGCCAGGGTTTTCAGTCTCATTGAAAGCTCGGTGTCCTACGCTACTGCTGGCTCGTTACTTTAGCGTCCCTGGCGTAAAGTTCTGCGCTGTCAGAAGGTGAGAGTTCATATTCTCTCTGGAGCAAGTAGGATTTTGTTTGAGTTTTGCAGTTTTTAAAAGATTACTTCGGTGTCTCTTCAGTCAAACTGCTGGAAAAATGTGATCACATTCATCAACTTGCTCACAGGGCATAAGACCAAATATCATGTTCTAAAATAATGCGTTGCAACCCACATTCCCACTGTGGTCAACTGTCTATTATAATTGAATTTATCTGCAAATCCAAATACCATGCTATTTTCTGAACAGCACATGCAATTGTGATTTAGACTTCTCCCCGCCCCCCCCCCCCCTCCTGCCAATCCTCTGGATTTATTAATAAACTGGCTAATTTTGATATAAAATGAAGCAATGATGATAAATTCTGAATAAATGAGTGTTTTAAGGCTAATTTGAATGACATATTAATTCCTATTAAATGATCACATTTTCCCATCTTTTTTCATAATGTCTTATCTACTTAATATAGTCAGTGGATGGGGAGGTAAAAGAACAAATGTGTGGGTATACTTCTATATATTAGTAGGCATGCTCTAGAGGTTGCTTAAAAATTAAGTCAATTTGGAAACAAACTGTTCTGAATAATAAGCAGCATTTCAAGTACAAAGGTTTGAAAAGAACAAAAATAACAACAAGAAGAGCCATTAAAAAAAATCAGATGAAAGAGAATGTCTGTATTTTATTTTCTGTTTAATAATTAATCTATTTAATTGACATCACGATTAATTGGTAAGCCATTAATAAATAATGTTCAAATCCTAAAGATACATTAATACTAGTTTTATCGTTCTGTATGACATATAAAGCTTGTTCTGTAGTAATAAATGATATTTAAAGTCTTGTTTTCAGCTAAGAAAATTACAGCAAAGGAGATGACAATTAGATTCAGTCTGAAGGCAAGAACACTCAAACCTACAAAATAATATTTCTATGCATCTACCGCCTTAGTTCTTTAAACCAATGTCCCATTATGGAGGCTAAGCCTTGAACATAAAAATCACCAAATATTAAAATTGTAAAACTGCTTTCCATTCCCAGTTTTTTTTTTGAGCAACATTTTGTCATTGTATCTGCTGATCCAGGTGGATCAAGATCCTCTATAAAAGTACTATGTATGTAAGTCCAATTTCAGGATGGGAAATTTATTCCAAGCACTTGATGCTTCTCTGGAGGAAACTAGAGCACAAAAACTGAGCCAAAAGAAAAAAAATGGTACTGATATCTATTGGCGAGGTTATTGTCTTTTCGCCTTGTCAAGATGTGAGCTAATACAATACTTATTAATATTCTATTACTGAAAGGTTGACAAAGCAAAGTGAAAATCAGTGGGTTTAATCTAGCCTTTTGTAACAATGAAGTTTCATTTCATTTCCAAGATTTTGAAACTTGGCAAGAACTTGCTCTGTAAATTACTGAAAGGGTTGGCTTAAAAAAAAAAGAAGAAGAAAAAAAGAAATTAAAAAAAAAACCTCTCTAAGAATTTTCTAGAATTCCAACTTCTGGGCACAGCAGTTCAACTTTTTATTAGTCTAGCCTTGCTTGCATTGTGCTGGTTTTAGTAGCTTGTGTTTGGCTTATAAGTATTTACAATGCTGACACATTGCTTACTAGGTTTTTTTTTTTTCAATTTTTCAATTTCTTTTCTAGAATAAGTGACCAAAGTAATTCCAATCCTTTTTTTTTTTTTTTTTTTTTTTTTTCTGACCTGCTACCCCACATTTTTGCAAGTAGTAATTCCGATTTCAAAATATGGAAATTATACTCCAATATTCTTTATCTACAAGTCATTTAAGTAGCCCCAAAATCATTGCTAAAATAATGGAAATTAAAATCTAGCATTGAGAAATACCATAAACTCTTCCTAATAATGATCTTAGTAAGATCAAACCAAGTATTTTATTTCAAAGGTGGGTTTTTTTCCTGATATATAGGATTAATTTGTGGTCTACTTCAGCAAATACTCTATTACATTTTTAGTGAAATTTCTGACAGAAACAAAAGTTATGTTAAAGACTGGTATTTTATCTTAATATATATGATATAAGTTAGGTTGGAAACAAAACAAAAGAAAACCAAACCCAAAACCTGCCCATCGTAAAACATCTTAAAATTAAATAGAAACAGAGAACCATAAAAAACAAAATCTCCACAATTCTCCATCGATAAACTTCTAATTTTACTGAAAGGTAAGGAGTCAGCTCAGTTTATGTTCCTCTATTCCTTTCTTTTTTTCTGCTTGACTTTGCAGTAAATTTCACTGAGATGTTCTTTGTAATGCCATTTTTCTGGGAACTAAATGGTGGGTCATAATGACCACTGATGGGAAAATAGTTTCTTCCAACCTTGAGTAAAATGTAAATCAAAGATCTAGAGTTCAAAGAGTGTTCTCCATATTTGTGCCCAGAGACACTTATCCAAATTGGTTACTGACTGAAAGAGTTGGAACTCCTCCAGCTAAACTGTACCTATATGACCACTTGAGCAACTGTTTATAATAAAAAATCAAGGCTTTACAGTCTTTTGCATAACAATACTATTTACCAAAGCTCTAGTAACTATGTCTCTTCTAATCATCTTTTTATGACTTTAAATAAACTAACTTTTAGCAACATAAACAGACAGAGTTTATATGCCATGCCTTTACGTAAATTACTCCCATGTTTGTTATTTAATGCTATTTCCCCAATATCATACATGACAAAAATGTCTCGCAAAAGATAGATTTTATTCTCCCTGGGGTGCTGGGAGATTGCTGACAGCACAAAGAAAAACTGATAATATTTTTCATATAGTTAGACATAGAATCCCTTTTTTCAGATTTAAACCATTTTTAACATGAGATTAAAGGCTGAAAAGTACAGAATTAAAAATATTTGCACAAAAAATCTCAAACATTTATAAGAATTTTAAGCTAAATGGGAACGAGAGCATTTTTTTCTAAGTCTGCTACAGCAGGTTAGGTAAAAACTGGCTTTTGAGTATAAAATAATGACAGAAAAGAAGAAAAGGCCCGAAGAACTATGTAGCTCTATGACCTATGCAGGGAGCAAAAGGTTAAGCATTCAGCACAATAATACATTTTCAATTTTAACCATCAAAGCATTTAATGGAGACTTTTCAGGAGAAATTGCTGTGCAAATGAAAACCTCAAAACTCACAGAACAGTTAATTTTGTTTTGCATATATACATGCATAAAACAAGTACACATTCCCTTCAAAGTATGTTAGACTGTTCCTGGGCTTAAGTTTTAGCAGTTAAACTGGGGTTTATTACCTGATAATTAAAACAACCTCACTTATTTCTCGCATACGATCTGATAAATACTCTTGGAAGACCATATCAACCATCCTTGTACTTACATTAGACAGATGGGCCAGTTCTATCTCCAGGAAAGAATCCGTAGTTTTGGGCTCGGGTCGTATAGTAACAACGATGATTTTTGAATTAACAACTGTAAAATTCCTGGGAAAAATACATGTAAAAATGAAAGATTTAACTTAGTGTGAGGTTAAATGAGGCTTCTGATATTACATCTAAAGAAGTATCTCACGGGTATTTTCCATGACTTTAGTTGACAAATATTCAGGGAGAAAATATATGTGTTTTGAAGTGGTGAAAACATTCACTCGTTACGAGCCGTACCCACACATGAAAGACTGAAGAGCAACAATGGTGGCAGAAGTGCCATTTGTTAAAGTAGAGTTTACTAATTAGAAGGGTGTATTGATGACACAAACATTCTGTCAATGGTTGAATGCATATCGTTTGCTTCTCTTGACATAGGCTTACCAGCTATATTTTATAAGAGACAGTCATTTTTCTTCCAAAGTGCTGTGTTGGACTGTTTTCTGACTGTTAACTGTAAAATTGTGAAGATGGATGAGTGCAATGGGAGATTCTATGGTTCTGTTGATTCTGTGCTCATGAAAAAAACCTACCTGTTTCCAATTATCAAAAAACCATTGCACTTGGTATATGAGTGGGCAATTTCATCATCTAAATACCTTTGAAAATATAATCCATAGTCGTGTCCTGACTGACATCCCACCAAAACCAATCACTTTTTTCTCATATATGTGAGATTAGATTTGATCTTTTGTTATTGTACCAGATTACTCAAAATAATAATTTTCTGTTAATTTCTCCATCATCAATCTCTCTTTTCATGTAAAATGGGGATCACCATATTTTGTAGCTACCTTTCTAGGACAGACCTAGTATTGTCAAGGTTATGCTAATGCAGGCATAAAGACATGTTGACATGATGTCCATGCCTGAGATCTGGATGGAATTTCCATTGTATGTAATGTTGCTTTCAACCCCTTCTGCTGATGGCACATAAACCAACACAAAAGCTCACAGAAAGACATATCCATGGGTAGATGTTATCAAAGGAGAAACTAGGCAGTTTAGATGTAACTACAATAGTATAAATATTCTGTTGTTGTTGTTGTTTAATGGCTTATTTTCTCCAGGGAAATGGTATTTAGGAGAGGATTCCATTTTGCTGGATCACTGAAACAGGAATTGCCATGGCTACAGTAATAGAACCTTAACTCAGTGGGCACTTTACTCAGCACAAGGAATGAAATTATTCTTCTGGGGCAAGGTATGAATTCTAGTCCAATTTTACTCAGCCAAATCATGTAATGGAAATATAATGGAAGTGGCTTTCTATTTTCCTTAATTCCTATTTCTTCCCTTTGGTTGCACTTTAAAGTCTCACACATTGTTGACAAAAACAAATCTCCCTATGAGACTGACTTTTAATGTTCAGCAAACTTGCAGTGCATTCTGTAGAAGAGGAGTAATGACAGTACCTTACTGTACATACAGTAGATGAATATCTATAAATGTTCCTAAGTAAGGCATAATAATAATAAAAAAAAAAAACAAAAAACAAACAAATGAACAAAACTCCAATTAAATAGAAAACTGATTTCTCTAACACATCATGACAGGTGGAAATAGAGCTTACTAGGTATTAAAAGTTTTTTTCCATTCTGGAAATTCACATAAGGTAATGTAAATACTGATACTTCAGTACCTGATCATGGCCAATCTTTGTAATTGAGAAGCGTTTCCTTGCTGTATCTAATTCTGGTACAGTTCAGATGGTTCTAGGGTGAGGTCCAAAAGACCACTTAAGGTGCCTAGATTGCAACCTCGGTACATCAATTTTACTTCACTCTCATTAAAACCCTTCCAATCCACTTACATTTTCAAGAGCCCCTAGCAGATATTTCAACAGCAAATAAATGTAACTGGCTATATTGCTGCGAAATGAAATCTGCATCACTCAGTGCTGTCCTGTCTGGGCTGAATGCCTAGTTGCACATCTCATATTTAACTGTTTAGATAGTCCCTGGAAGAATGCGATCTGGCAAGTATATTCTAAACCCACATAACACGTTAAGATGCCACTGAATTAAAGCTCAAAGCGTTGTAGTTGCAAGAATTTCCCTCAAAACCACTGGTGCAGTGCCATTGATAACTTTATTGAAGATAATTTTTTTAAACAGCTCAGTGCTGAGAACACTTATTCAAGAATTTAAGTAATCAGCTTTTACAAAACATCCTGGGAGGTGGAATATGTGGATTTCGGTCCCTCTCATATTGGGAATGACATAGAATGGGAATGACCTATCTCACGCTTCGTGGGCAAGTGCATTATCTTACAGCATTTTTTATGACAGGTGGAGAGTGACTTTACCATTACTTCTTTCTCGTTCATAAAAAAAAATCTAAAACTTATCTTTAATGAGAAATGAACTTGTACGGTGTGATACTCTGCTGACTGTCCAGAAAAATGCACATCAGGGTCAAATTTTGAGATCACTCAAAAAATATATTAAATTCCTTGGACAATACGGTTGAATAAATCCTTGAAGATTCAAGATAACAAAGTCGGATTGAGTAAAGGCTCAAGAAGTGCTTCCAGAGCTGCTGTCCTAGTGTTTTTTCCTCTCTCAATTAATAACATTAAAATAATAGAGTTATTTTACTAAGCACCTTTTCTATGTGGGTATACATTTTGAGGGTATTCTTTTATATAAGGGTATCCATATTGATTCTATATGATATGAAATTCAGGTTTTCTTTTCTTTTTAGAATGACTCTGTGTTGCTCAAGAAAAATGAACTTACGAATAAAGCATGTTGCTACCTCAAGACAGCATGAAAGAAGTTATAGTACAACATGTAAATGTTGTATACCTTACAGAAAAATTACTGCTGCTATAGCAGTAATGCTAGGCAGTAAAAGCCTGTCTGAGATACTCCAACCTCAGTCTAACAAAGCTGACCTAACGAAGTTGAAGGGCCTTTTTGGCCATACAGCACCCGAAGGAGGAGGTTAGGAATGATGTTTCAAATTGGGAAAGAGAACATTTCAGTGGAGGAAATTATAGCCCCAAAGGTACGGTGGTTGTTTTAAGCGATGGGAAAAAAGCTTGCTACAGCAAAATCATTGATTCTTTATTTGTTCCTATTTGTTAAAGGAGAAGTTAAAAACTATCTTACAGTATGGCAATATGCAATGTATTCTTTCAGAGTGCCCAGAAGAGGAATTATATATAATATCTTTTAGATGAGTATTATACTGAGAATCAATTTTCTGTGAACTTAACAATAACATAAATGTCCTCAGGGATGCAAGAGTTATGGAAATAATATTCAGTCTATAGTGCTCAAAATATTCAATATTTTAATCTAAGATTTTAAAAAAATCCATATGACATTACGAGAACAGTGCAATGCAGCAAAGTATATTAGGAAATAGAATCAGACGAAGTTTATTTAATTGTGCATGGAAAAAAAAAAATTCTATTTTTATAAGAAGGAATAAAGCACTTTTCTCTTCTTTTCCCTAACGTCTTGTTTAACAGTCCTGGCAAAATTCTTTAAATAATATACATGTACCACTGGGATTAAACACATTGTCCAAAAATTTCTATATTAATGTAATTGCCAAGTTCTCATCTCAGACTGTGTTTACAAGACTTACTTTTCACAGATGCTATGCCAGTAAAAACAAGAAAAATCAAGCCCATATGGCAAAATGCAGCTAATTTTGGAGTTTGTGAAATATATTGTATAGGCTGTCCTAGATAATGAAATCCTCGTTTTACTCACAGAACACCTGTGATATACCAGATGGGGATTCTGTGGTTAGGTGCTTTGAAAGATTTTCCCTAAAGATATACTGAGATTTTTTTTATTTATTTGTTTGTTTATTTTAAACAAATAAGTTTCTTGTGATGATGCAGAAGCTTTTAGTGCTGATATTAAGGTATGTATTGGAATGTGTCACCTTTGTTCTTCAGGAAACTACAATCAAATATTTACTTCACTCCCACCTTAACTACTGTAAATCCAGGGACTGAAATCATATGGGAAGTGGTAAAGCTTTCTAGATATTTAACTGCAGCCAGGAGAAATCACCTCTTTTATCAGGTTGTCAAGGTGTAAAAGATGCAACCTTTGAACTCAAACACAAGCCCATTTTACTTATGTTACCTTTGGTTTTTAGGTTGTTTTTTTGTTTGTTTGTTTGTTTTTTGTCTTTATTCCCACCATTATCATATTTTGTCAACTGTCATTTTATTTCCAACAGCACCACATAAGATGCTTATCCAGAATGGGTTTTTAATTCATACATTGTGGGTAGCTACCACACTTCCAGGTATCATAGAGAAACTAGATGGTGTTACTTCCCTTCACATTTTACAGGGTTTGCTCCATACACAATGCTATTGCAGTGCAGCAACTCAGCACTAACACTATATTCAGCACGAATATGGTTATAATGATAATGCTTATTACAGTTAAATAAGATTACTACAAATAGTAATTAATATAAACCCATGTAAGATGATAGTTCTTCAGTGCAAAATGTAAGCAAACAAAAATAAACCTTTTCCATATGCAGTGGGATGTATGGAAACCTTCAGTTCATTCATGTACCTGAACGAGTGTAAAATGATAAACCACCCGATAATAAAGATTCCTTTAAAACCTGCATTGCAGTTCTAATTTTGGCAAAGAGCGTAACAGCTCAACAAATTCAGCACTAACCACAGTTGCAGCTTTTTTCCAATTCCAAATTCCATCTGAATGAACATTAAAATGGTTTGAATGCATCAAAATGCATTCAGTAGTATTTAATATCTTCATCAATGACGCAGACAGCGGGATCGAGCGCACCCTCAGCAAGTTGGCTGATGACACCAAGCTCGGTGGTGCAGCTGACACACCTGAGGGAAGGGATCCCATCCAGACGGACCTGGACAGGCTTCAGGAGTGGGCCCGTGTGAACCTCATAAAGTTCAACAAGGCCAAGCGCAAGGTCCTGCACCTGGCTTGGAGCAACCCCCGGTATCAACCTGGGCTGGGGGATGAAGGGACTGCAAGCAGCCCCGCAGAGAAGGACTTGGAGATATCGGTGGATGAAAAACCAGATGTGAGCCGGCAATGGGCACCTGCAGCCCAGAAAACCAGTTGTACCCTGGGCTGCATGAAATGACGCATGGCCAGCAGGCTGACGGAGGCGATTCCCCCCCGTTCTGCTCTGGTGAGACCCCACCTGCAGTTCTGCGTCCAGCTCTGGGGCCATCAGTACGAGAAAGACACGGACCTGTTGGAGCGAGTCCAGAGGAGGACCACGAGGATGATCAGAGGGCTGGAGCACCTCTCCTGTGAAGACAGGCTGAGAGAGTTGGGGTTGTTCAGCCTGGAGAAGAGAAGGCTCCAGGGAGACCTTATCTCAGCCTGCCAGTACCTGAAGGGGGCTTAGAAGAATGATAGAGAGGCTTTTTTCCAAGGCCTGTACTGACAGGACAGGGCACAATGGTTTTCAACTGAAAGAGGGTAGGTTTAGATTAGACATAAAGAAGAAATTTTTTATGAGGAGGGTGGTGAGGCACTGGCACAGGTTGCCCAGAGAGGTTGTGGCTGCCCCATCCCTGGCAGTGTCCAAGGCCAGGTGGGATGGGGCTTGGAGCAACCTGGTCTGGTGGAAGGTGGCCCTGCCCAGGGCAGGGGGGTTGGACTAGATGATCTTTGGAGGTCCCTTCCAACCCAAACTGTTCAACGATTCTATGATCTATGAAAACAGTTTGAAATTTTGCCACCTTTGAGGTACTATTTTAGGGTCATGAGATCAAATCTTGACTCTGACTGCCATGGGCAAAGAAATCCACCATGATACACTTCCTGATGAGGTACGAGATGTACGCTGTAAAAGTTTCAGTATGACTTCATTATAAATATTAAAGAAGTGCAGGGAACTACTGAGGCACTATACTCCGAACAAAGAAGAGACTAGAAGTACCTGGGAATATGTGTTATATTTTTATATCACAGATTAATAATGACTTTTATTCCTTATTCACATACATAAGAGAAATAATAGTGCTCGTTTCCTTTTCTTGGGCAGCCGAGAATTGGATTCAAATAATACTGAACATATTCAGAGGCAAAGTGGGATATCTTTGTATTTGAATTTCTAAAGACTTCATTTATGAATAGATATACATAGATTATTAGACCGTTTTGCTTTAGAAGCCACAAAACATCTCTGTGAACTGAATTGTACAGAGAAATGGTCAAATTCGCTGTGTAAATCAGTAACGAGCTGAAAGTAGAACAGATAAAAGCAAAAATTTAGGAACTGAGATGCACTTTCTCATAGTCCATAGTACTTAAGTTGCTGTACTTTTATGTCCCTCTTCTGCCTGTATTCCTGCTACTTGGGATGCTATTGATTCTAGGGAAAATCTAGAAAGGCCTATAAATCTCACTTTTCTAATGGATAAAATAAAAGCCCTGAAAGGCTTTTCATATAAGCAAATACACAGCATTCAAGGTCCACACTTGTTTTCTGTAAATTAAAACAATTGACCTATGAGAGCTGAAGAAGCATGATCATAGACTTTAGTTTACAATATAAAGATCTGAAAGGTACGTGGCCACCTTGATGCTTTCCTAGGATTGGCAGATTGGCTCTAAGGTCTGCCCAAAGGGACTGACTACAACAGCCATTTGGCTCTGTTTCTTTGAATACGGGAGAAGAGAAGAAAAAATCTCTCTCACAAACATCTTTTCCTTCCTGGATAATTTCAGGAACCAGCACAACAAACGGAAAGTGCTTGGTGACATTTCAGAAGTGGATGAGCTGTCGTTCGTACCATGCCTCGAGCGCAGACGGCTCTCCCCAGCACTTCCCAGTCTCCCTGGTGTCCTGCCAGGACATCGCTGTTCGAATTGCCCTTTACCTCCGAGAGGTTACTGTCCCCAACGTTGCAGCTACTCATTGCACAGCGCATTGCAACTTCACTGGGAAGTGTTTTGGTTTTTTTCTTAGGACTGAGTCTTTTTTCTTTTCAAATGGATTTTAGCAAAAATCTGTTGGTGTTCCATCCTTTGTTTCAAATCCTGAAGTTTTGGTTAAATAGAGTAGGGAAAGGTAATCTGGTAGCTTCCTAATGACCATCCTTTGTAATTATTGTGAATTCATTAGCAGCTAATGCAACACACAATCTGCAGCCATTTCTTTTACCGTAAAAGGATATTAGTAGGCCAATGCTGCACAGGATCATGTGAATTAAGATAGTATTAATGGACCATGAAATGATCTTAACCAGTAATTTGAGAAGAGGCGGTGAAATGTTTATTTCCAAATTGTCTGTTATCAAGTACAGAAAGGAAAAAAGTGAAACAAGAAACTCTCCCATTTCTTTATGTATGTGTATGGCCCTCATAACTGGCATAGCACAGCTGCTCAGGCACATGCATTGTACGTCTTGTTTCTAAACTGGATCCGCTCTACAGCTCTGCTGTCCCTTCTGAATACAACTCGTACTGAAAAGGTACTTGGAAAACTACTACTAGGGACTTCTGTAGAAGTAGAGCAGACAACCTTCGTACATCAGGTTACGATGTCATTACTAGATCACTTGTACTAACTGGACAAACAGTAGTCTGAAGCACAAGGGTAAGTGGCCTGAGCATTAATGTACATCAGTGTGCTTACTTCATCAAACATACAGAATCAAACACTTCTGTAATTAAGGTTAATATAGATTACATAAAATAAAAATTAAACCAATTTGACAAAAAGGCTTTTGCCATCGTACAAATGACTAAGCATGAAGGAAAGACAAATATACACATATAATTTAAATAACAGGGAAAAAAAATCCAACAATACCAACATGCAAACAGTCTTGGTTATCTGTTTTTATACTGACATGTAGTGTAGTTATGACCCCGAAATAGTTTAATTCACATTGTATTTATGAAGTTTCTTACCTCAAAGTGGGCAAAATGAGTTCTAAATTTTTGTATAGAACTGCTCCAAGTACAAATACAGTTGATTCATCTAGTTCTGAAAAGAGTAAGGAAAAAAAGATTTTAAAACTCTCTTTCCCAAGCCTTCATCAGCATAAAAAACTCTGAATACCATTTATCTTTCTAGTGGAAATTTTATTTTAAATAAACCATCATCATTTTGAATTATATTGGGGAAGTCTGTCATAAAGATGTAGCACTGTCAGGAATATATCAAAAGATTTCAACCACTGAAAATCACATTTTTAAAAAATCCATCACTGTGTACTGACATCCATGCTAGTTCATCTACCTTTATAATTAAGTATCCTCAAAGACTGTCCTTAGAGTTTAATGCCTAGCAAGGAAATTCTCTAATGTCAGAGATCTGCACTGCCATGGTATTGTCAATCGTTTCTGAAGCCAGGGTAATTTGCCTGCTGAGCATCCTTCGGTCCAAGTTGGGTGACCTGTAGGAATGGCGCAGTCTGTTGGAGTGGAGCAACTTCAGAGGGTCCCGCAGAGCTGCGCTTCGGGTCACCTCCCACCAGCACAGGTACAATCCTGTGCACAATAAGTAAGCATTGGCTCTTCGGCATAGAAAATAACCTCTAGGATTTCTGTACCACTTTTTGTTCAAGGTGCTGAAATTAAGGCCCCACCATTTCCCTCTGGGATAAGCTGTGGGTACTGGATTTCTTTTGAAGATGGATCAAATAACCACTTCTATATCATACAGTGGTCCTATGAGACAAAGATTCTGAGTTCCCTTGTTAAAGTTAGCTAACACAAAATTAACATGCTGATAGGCTTCTTTACCTGTTGACATAGGGGTGAAGATATTTTTTGGAATGACAACCCTGTCTTCTGAGTTTCGTGCCCAATCAACCATTCCTTTTCTTCCTTTCATGGGGAAATTGATGTCGGTTAAAACGGATGCCGCAGGAAGCTTCTGAATGCTAGCCACTAGTAAGAGAAATCACAAAATCAAATAAAATTGTGTTTCATACTTTAAAGCATCATATGATGATAACAGAACAGCAATAACAAAAATGTTTAATAATACATTTGAAGTATAGCAGGAATTTATAGGACATTAACTGGCACAGAAAGTGTAATCTCCTGTTTATTACGCAGTTCTACTATGGATTAATTGTGTGGCATCGATCGTATCATTTGTCAGAAGGTTCTGATTAAGTTTCTTAACAGGGATTGTTGAATGTACTGCTTATACCCTGAAATTCACACATAAGGACATTGACTTGTCTTCAGAGCAAATTCTAAAATGATCAAATGTGACAATGAAAGGAAGAGGATGCTGCAAATTGCTCTGGGAAACACAACTGCTAGATGCAGGCTAATGAAGCAATAACAGAGCTTTTATCCCCTATACAGGCACAATTTCAAGATAGACCCATTAAGGAGATTCACATATTAAAAGACATCATTGTTTCCACACAAATGAGAATAATGCCGTATAGCACTCGATTTCTTTTCCTTGAAAGAACAATCCCCATTCTGAACTCTTAATTATATTTTTTCCATCTACCCCCCCCCCCCCAAACAACATCACTATAATACCTGTAACAGATATAGAAAGACAGAAGAAATAGGTATCAGATCTAATAATTTAGGTAGTTTGGAATTTTTGTTTACTCATCCTCATTTTCTCTCTGTTTTCTAACTCAACTATTATCTGGAAAACAGTTTCAGCTTTGCTGTGAAATCTAAGTCTGACTCCATGGCAACCCTGTCAGTGTCTAGTGAGACTCAAACTACTTTTAAGGAACTGACAGGGCTGCAAGTGTTTGCGGACACTCAGAGAGATGACAACCACCGCCTTCGGAGCACCAGCTCCCTTCCTAATGTAAGCCATGTTGATAGCCATTTCCTGTGCAGTGCTCTTCCTAATCAATTTACGAAGAGGCTAATGTAGTTGGAAGAGTTCGGACATCAGGACTATACTTTGATCTGCCCAACGATTTCACTGCAAGGACTCTGCAAGGGGGTTTAATATGAAGACGATGGGGTACAGCTGTAAAAGCAATCAGAACAGCAAAATGAAAGTAGAAAACCATTAGGTATCTCATCAGTGGATTTTATTTGAAAGGAAACTGTAATTCAAATCCAAGAGAAGAGGAAAATTAAGAGGTTAACAATATTAACTCTACAAATGTATTCTTTGATAACTGACTCTTAGTTTCAAATTAGACTGGTTATGTATTTATTATAGAATCACATCAGTGAGGAGGTACTTGAGGTTATTTCAGGCTTTCCATTATAAAACTATCATCAGGGCTTTACAATGCTAGTTACAATCCCCTCTGGGCCAAAATTGGCAAAAACATTCCCAGCCCTGAAGGGATGCTTCGTCTTGTGAATTTTCAGATGGTATGCGGAGGGAGAAGAGTTCAGGTGTTTCAGAATTACTGGGGCATAAAATGGATTACGTGTTTTCACATGCAATCAATGGTTATACAGAATATATTAACATTGTAAAAATGGATTTTTTTCCATAGTTCGTAAAATCTAAAAAGAATTTTATTTTATTTTCCACATAAATAAAATTAAAAACACAGTTATTTAGTTTTCAAAATTCAATAGAACCTGTATAAGACAATATTGGGTTTTTTATTTGCACAGTACTTATCTGTGTATCTACCTATCTATCTATCTAATTAGCTAGTAGAGCCTTAATATTTCATCCACCTTTAGGATGACAGTTCCCTTTATTGAAATAGAAAATCAATGTTACTCAATGGAATTCACTCTGCAAAACAGAAAACCACTTTAGGACTGGATAAATGGTGAGGGTCTAGGATAGTACCTCTCTGGACTCTGCCTATCTCTGCATTTTAAATAGGGCTATTCATCATGGTACCTAAGCACTACTTAGAACCAAAGATTACAAAACATTTGTTAATATTTAGGTGATGAATAACACAATCCCTAAATATAAAACCTAAACATTTGACTTATGGCTTACAGGCAATAAATATAAATATATTCAGTTATTGGGCAGTGTTAGGTTTATGGTTGGACTTCATGATCTCAAAGGTCTTTCCCTACCTAAATGATTCTATGGTTCTATATATTCCCATTCACGGTTCAGACAAGTTTTTTTTCTACTCATAATCAAACAAGTGTCTTTATTTAATTGCACAGAAGATGCAAGCTTAACGTCCTGGAGATTTTGGATCTCTGCATAGACAGAGGCAGTACACAGCACACGTAAGCCAATAATTGAAACAGATTTGCCAAAATGCTTGCTCCATATCCTGCAAAGTCTGCCTCTTACAGATCCACACAGATTATTAGGTCCTTCTTCAGCCACTTTGCTGACTGATTCCAAGAGGATGTGCCTACTAATTTCCAACATGGCACTGTCATTTGAAGGTGTAAGATAATTTAATAGAATCTGACTGGAGGCAACTAGTTCAGTCCATCAACATGGCTAGGTGCATATATAAAACAGTTTCCACCTCCTCAGTGCCACTGTGAACTGTATTTTATTTTTTAAAAAAGCTAGTATTATTATATATTAGTCTACAACTCATTTAAATGAGACCTTGGAGCATGACCAGCTGTTATTTCCATAGTGAAATGCAGCTTTGCTGCTCTCTAACTCAGTTTTAATCTGCAGCCTGAAATAATTAATTATTGTAAGCATGAAAAATCAACAGGCCTTTTAGAGGGGAATGTGTATAATTCAGGTGCTGGGTCATTCACATGTCAGAAACGCAAATGCCAGTTTCTTATACATAGATAATAAGACAGAATGACATATCATTCACTTTGTACTTTATTGTATTCTTTTTATGTCAGGTTTGTATTAGAAAACAACGCTCCAGATACTGGAACACAAGTGATTCCGTTCTGCAATTCCCACACAAGCACTTTGTCTTCTCATTTGGAAAAAACAAAAGTTGCCTTTTTAAAAAAAAAATAAAATTACCATACCAAAACATCATGTCCTGAGTTTGTGAGACAGAACACTATCCAATGAGGACATTTACGGGCACTGTGGCAAAAGTATTTTTGCTTGTTTATACACACAGAGAAGTTGTACAATACTGGAAAAACAGTCAATGAGCATATTAATTAGGAAAAAAAAGATGAAAAAAAGAGAAGAAAAAGAGAAGAAAAAGAAAAACTAGAATGAAAATCATCTAAGCAGAAGTTGAAGAAAATCTGCATGTGTCATTTTAAATTAAGGAACTTTAAATATAAAACTTCCCATATACATCGTATACAGCAGGTCTTATTGTTTCAGATAAAACCATATTTGAGTTATTGCTGTAATACGTTCTTTTGCTCTAATCTGACTACATCTTCTTGGACTGTTTACGCCGAAGTCATAATACTGACAAGTGACCAGCCTGGTCACTCCTAAGATCATTCTTACAGTTTGTACATACCCTGCTGTAGACACAATTAATCAAAACTTTTCCAATATGAAAAATTCTCATTTTTATTTATCTGCATTATGATATTCCAGGCATTGCTAAAAATAAATAAATAAAAAAACAATGCAGATCTTGCATTAATTTGGAAAAAACTATTTGGTTTTGACTTATCCATCATGAACCAGAAATGAAAAAGCCACCCAGAGGACTTTTGGCAGGAAAAATCTTAGAGACAGAAAGTTTGAATGTGGAGAAACATATTTAGGGTGCAGAATATGTTGCATTCTTTCATTCTCTGGACAGCCTCTCTTGTTGTGGCTCCTATATACTTTCAATTACAATTTTAATGAGATTCCCAAAGGTTAAAAAAAAAAAAAAGTAGAAAAAAGAATCTCATCCATGGTACTTGACTGTATTCGACATCTGAAGAATGCAGGAGGTGGTGGAATATAGTCTTTATTTCTTCAAAAAATGGCACCATCATACTTCTGAATCTTGCAGGGGAAATTTATATGCCCTAGATGGAAGAAAACCTCACCTAGGTATAAGCTGGAACACAGGAGAAAAAGCTTTTCTTTTAAGAAGTCTTTGAGCATTCTTTGGATGCACATTGGTATAAATAACAAGACAGTGGTTCAATTACACATAAGAACACATACATATTTGATGACTCCATAATAATTATTGATTCAGAAAGAGCTATTTAAGTAGTCTAGTCTAATCAATTTAGCGATTGCTTTGACCCCTAATGGATTCATTGTAATAGCCTTTAGAAATACATCTCCTTTTGCCTTTATTTCATTTTCATGCTGCAGTTGCAGACAACCTGTTCAATACTGCTCTGCTGAAAATTTCAGAATTGGCAGCTACTCACTGTTCTTACTTATTGAGTAAAATAAAATATCTTTGGAACTGACTGGAGAATTTTCCATGACTACCCAAATGAGCTGATTACAGACAGTAATACGTGAATGGTATTCAAGCAGTTTATTTGGAATAGCACAAAAGTGGTTAATTAAAAAGTGCCAAGAAAATTCTGAGTGAAAGAAAAATTGTGTAGTTCTTGTATGCTAGCCCTTGTAGATCATGGTCTAGAATAGTAAAGCTGAACTGTACTGCTATGATCCCTATAACCCTGAATGAGTTATAAGCTGCCTAGTGCATCTTCCAGTAACTCTCTGACTGGTCCGCTTTGCTAAATAATAAAAGATAAAGCAACCAAATAAATGGCATGAATCATCATCCCCTTCTCTTTACTATCCACCGTTAGCCTCCCGTGTTCAACGAAACCTGGTAACATTTCAGAATCAGCCCCTTGAATAATATTAATCACTTTAGAACAGGAAAACAGATTCACTGAAGGGGTGACAGAAAAATGACTGGATGTTTGCTCGTGGACTAAACACAACTTCAGCTCTCACAGTAGAGATTTAGGTTTTAAAATTACAATGCAAGCCAAATTAAACAGTTGATCCCTATCTTTATCAAAGACTGAACCAAAACCTTTAGAAAAGATGCTCAAAATCCGAGTTAGAATTCTGTAGCGTTCATGTATTTACAAATGAGGATACAAGACTGGTTCTCATTCTCCTTTCTCATAAGTGATAACTTTCTGGGTCTGTGGTGCTTTACAGCACAGTAACTATGTTGATCCCTAATTTACAATGCCTTAAGATATGGAGGAATGGGAATTAATACTTTTAAAAGGCATCAGTGCCTTGACTGAACTGGAAAAGCAGATACAGAAATCTACAGGATTAGCATAAGATGTCAATTTCTGCTTAACCCTCCCTGCCCTGTCAGAGCAAGAAAGTAAAACTCTGAATTTGATTGCATTTCAGTCACAGACAACAGAGAATGGCGATGCATATTAGCAGCATCATTCGCTCTTTTCCTCTCCTATTTTGACTTGTCCATTGACAGCATACGAGACCTATCCTATTCAGCATTTAGTAAACTTGAGTTCATCACACAACAGGTTTTGATTTTTCAGACAGAGGATAACATACTGCCCTTCCGGGACAGCTACTGCTAAATTTATTTCAGGGTAAAATAGTCATGAATAGAAGTGCCATTGTCACAGATGTTCAGCATAAAGAATATGAAAGGTTTTTTGTGTTAAAATTCAGAATACTGAGTATTGCCGCAAACATCTCTGTTAAGAAGACCCAATTAGAAATGTATTTATACATTTTAGAATTATTCTGTTGTCCCTAAATGTAAAACCTTTGGGTTTTTAGAGAATAAATAAGCTTACTTAAGTCAGCTCATGTTGGACACCTGGGGAACAAAGTCTTGCCTGGCTCATCATCAAAGAGCCAGATGGACATATTGAAGATGATATTCACAACAGATTTGCTCTATCCACTTAACCCCATCATTTTAAAGGCAATCTGCAACAAACACAAATGGTGAAACCCTCTTTTCAAGGAGGCCAATCTGTGAATCTCCAGTTTTGCTATGGGACTCTGCATCTGAGCAGGCCTGGTGATCTTTCAAATCCTTCTCTCAGTACAAAGATAAATACACCTCTTACGACCCAGAAGATTACGTATAACAGAAGGGCTGCGGTGAAGTGACATCCTCTACATGAGTGACATAAGAAGAACAACCAGGTAATTTTCCCTCTGCAAATAGTACTTGTGAAATCTCCCCACGGTGAGCAAACATCAAACAACGGTCAGAAAAACGCTCCTAGGAAACTGTAACGTAATAGATCTACTACTTCTTATGGTTATCAGCAGAGAAATTATGTCTTTTTAGATTAGAACCTTGTAATGCCCTACTGCTCCGTGGGCAGACAAGAGAGGGATGTCCCTAGAAGCCTGCTGTGCACTTGCACCCCTGAAGCTCATCACCCCACAGCAGCTACCCTCTCACTATTCAAGCTTTGGGCAGCAAGACACACCACTGGTATAGGCAGAAGGAGGAGCAGACATTTAATCGATATTTTCACTAATCAGGGATGAGTTCTGCCTGAGTCTTTCGTTTGGTGTCAAGCAAACTGTGCCTTAAACTGGCTTGCTGTTTGAAAGTGAAGAATAATGCTTTAGGTTAATCAAGAAGCTAGCTTAACAGTGATCTCTGAATATTTCCCTTCTGTATTCCATAGCAATGGGGAAGAGAGGTACCCGTTACTCTTTTTCTTGTAAAATAATACATTTATCAGTGATAAGCACCTTGGGGAATCAGTGAACTCATTCTATTTTGAGCTTGCAAGCCACTGCAGTCCTTTAAGTAATACGAAGAATAAGTAAACACACAGTCATATAACTGTATGATGTCTGACTATGCTCCCCAAAGCCTGTAACAAATGCCAGCAATATGCTACCGTATCAATAATATGACCAGTATAATATTTAGGATGAGTTCGAAAGCAGCATGGCCTCAGGCAATGATCAGAATGCATTTAATAAACACTCAGATCTCTTCTGCTACTTACGCGATTTAAAAAAAAAAAAAAAAATTCATAGGCAGCAGGCAAGTTTTACCTTTTGGTTTTGTGTACTATTGTTCAGTACCAAATTCCGTATTTCAGCAACAATTCAGTAATATACTAATCTCAAAGACTTATGAAATACCATGCACGCATATGCATTTTCTTGAGTGGTTTCTTACTGCACAGTTGTCATGATAAAAATCTACCTTGAAAAAATTAAAATAGGTGAAGGATAAGATTGCAATTCTTTTTCCAAACCTTTCCTTGTTCCAGGTACGGAAGAAAAATGGAAAATAAAAAATTAAAAGCTCAAACAGTAATTAGAGCATTAAGAATTGTTGTTATGGATGATAAAAGCTTTCTTTAAAAAAAATAATAATATGGAAACTATTAAAGTTTACTCCCTGAGAAAGAATTAGTGTATAGAAATGGCTATAGCATCATAGAATTTGTCCACGTTCCAGATGTTACTTCTGCATGTCCCTCTAGGGAAAAAAAAAAAAAAATTCTTAGCATTTTTATAATTTTTAATCATTGTTACTATTTACTTACTATTAATGCATACTGTAAGATGAATATGGCTATTTGCAGCCAGCCAATGTGGAATATAAAGAACAAAATCACTTTAGAATTTGCAAATCTGAATCACAAGTTTGAAGAAAACCCAACTGAACTAGTGAAAATGTAAACAATTTTTTTATGAGCAGTCAGAAGAAAATGTGTACTCATGATAAATGGAATGCTTCCTGAAATATGTGGTTATTCAGAAAAATGCTTTAAATAAAACGTGGTAGGAAGCTGTACTTCACTAACTAGAAGACAACTCCATCTTCTGGGAGTTATATTGAAGAAGATGAAGACATGAACAGCCAAAGAGACCCAGAGCCACTTCTAAGGTATTTGTGTTTCTGAAAGAGCTTTATTTTTTTCCATTCCTCTTAGCATTACTGTGCATTCATGCCACTAAGACTAAGGCCTCCCTTAGCAACTCTTGCCTTGTCACAAAGCTCCTCTCAAGGAAAAGAAAGACTCAGCGTAAAGAAAGACAGAAGATGGAGCCTGATGCAGGAGATGATAGAATGAGTTGGCATTGAAGTGCATGACTTTTAATGTTACAGACACACAGGTGAAAACCATGGTAATACTGAGGGGGCAAGGCCACCTGCAACGTTATTTTAGACTGACTGTGCAAGGAAGGTGCAGAAACCAAGCATTGTTCAATCACTCAGGTGACTGGGAAAAGTGTCTGTCTGGTGATTCTAGCTGATAACGAGAGAAAAAGAGAGTGAGACTGAAGGTAATGTTAAGGTAGAGAGCTCGGAAGATGGGAATGATGATGAAGGTGTCATCAGAGAAAGGGAGAAAGAAGAAAAGCTGAGAGAGAGAGATCATTTACGTGTTTATTTATCAGGTGTACTGACGATTAGATATCCACTAAGAACTATTAAAAAGATAGACAGGGAGGACTTGACAGAGGACAAGAGATCAGTAAGGGGGCAAGCAGACATGAAAATCATTAGCAGGGAACTGATAAAAATATTCTCTCAACATTACATTGCTTGGGGAGAGCAATGGAGCAGAGGTAGAATGATTGCTTCCCAGAAGTAGTAAATTGAAGCAAAGGAAAGATATCTTACCTCTAGGGAAATGACGGCTAAATCCTATCATTCAGAAATATAGAAAGATGGGAACTAAGTTATGCAGGAAATTGAAAGGTGATATAAGAATTGAATTCTCAGGCATGGAGATAGAAGACTTGATGTATAAAAGCCACACACAGAGGAAACAAAATAAAGCAGGTGAATCAATATATGTTTCTAATCACAGCTTTTTGTAGCAGACCAGAAACAGATCTCTGTTCTATTTTATTATTGAACGGATTTTTAATCATACAAAATGGCATCTTGAAGAACTTTCAGATACAACTATGAGCAAATTCAAATGGAGAGAACTGTAAATTACTCTGGCATAGAATCTCAGAGCATTAATTGTATGGAAGTGGCTAGTGAATTCTAAAAAGTAGAGCCTGATTACAAGCCATATCCTGCAAAACAGCAGATATGGAGGAAAAGCTTGCAGGTGGCCCTCATTTTTATGGCAATTCGCCAGCCGTGTAAAATTTCCCCATGTGCCTTCCCAGAAGTGTTTCAGTCAGAGCATCTCAGTGCCTTCTTTACACTTTGGCTCCATTAAGACTGAGCAAATAGACAGAGCAGCAGGTAAGATCCTCAAAAAGCTCAAGCCTGTAGCTACGTTTACCGACCAGACTTGTCCCCTTATTAAATGCATCTGCAGTTACTTTCTTTTTTAAAACCTGGCCGAGCCAGAGAAAGCATTGCTGGTCTAACACTGCCTGTTAGACTACTGATCTAATGTTTTGAGCGCTTGAATTAGGAAGATCTGTGTGCAATCAAGTCCTGCTCCGAAGAGGTTTTCCTTACGGAGCAGCCCACTCTTGCTTCTCCCTGAACCCAGCACCCGATAAGCAGGTGCTGCAACGTCTACATGGTAAACGCCTTCACGACAGGCTTGAGTAGAGTCGTACGGAAAATCTGAAACAGAACTGTTAGAAACACAGGTCTCCTGTATCTCAGTTTCATGTTCAAGCCATGATTCTAACCTTCCTCACAGGAATTCATAACTAGGTCTTTGTTTTCTGGAGGCATGTCTAATTTGTCTTGAATGTTCTCCATGGAGGAGATAAAGTGGATTAAGATTTGCTTAAGGGATTGTAGAAAGTTGTCCTGGGGCACTGTGAAATCTAATTGTCAGGATAATGCACATATGCTTTATTTAGATTGTTTACATCATGCATGGCACAATGAAAACTCAGTACCTCAGTGGGACATATAGACACTATCCAATATAAGTAGTAAGTAATACTAATTAGACTGAGTTTGATTTACTTGTTCACATTGTTGAATTCTAAATTAACTTTAATAACTCAGGAGAAATATCTCAGAGTTATTATGGTCATTTCAATAAAACAACTGCACAATGAGGAGATGCTTTAAAAAACAGCTAACTAGAAAATTGGGCCTATAAAGAATGACAGAGCTTGATTATTATGAGCTGTTATAACGCATATACATGAATCACTGGCATGTGGACCTTGTGCTCAGCTCTCGTTATCCAATTCTCGTCATCCCATCTCCAGCATCCCCTGCTTCTTCCCTCCCACTCCCCCCAGACGAGAGGCTTTTCATGTTTATCAGACTTGTGGGAGGAGGAATCAAAAAGATCCAAGCAGCTAAGAAAGAAATGAAAACCAACAGTCAACTGGTCAACTAAGTCAAATGTTACACCATTACTGCTTCCCTCGTCTGAACTCAGGTGCCTTACATGTCCATTACTTTTGAGTGCAGTTGACAGAGATAGAGATGTCTAATTATGGTTGCTTGCGTGGCCTTCTCAGGGTTTTAAAAAATCATCTGCATTTTGTGTATATTGCATAGTGAGCTTAAACTGCATTTTAGGAATACTGGATTAACCCTTGTCTGTGACCGACTACATAAAATGCGAGCAGATGATTCCTGAACTCGGTGCCAAAGCTCATCACAGAATCTGGTCAAAATATTTAACTCAAGGTATAACATAGCATTATACCTGCAGCAGATAGGGTTTTAATTCTTAAAAAGTCTATCTGGATTCAGACCAACTTTTCAGATGCTCTTACAGTGCCTTCAGTTTTGCTTTTACGTGCAGTAGAGAACTACCACTTTGGACAGCTAATCTGTAAGAACTACCGTGAATAAAAAACATCTTCTCTGGTTTTCCTGAGGCACGACAGATGCCATCAAAAGGAGCCATCACCATGCCTGGCTCTGCAACATGTGCATTACTAACATACGCACCCGATACGACTCGGCTATCTCTTTGGCACTACATCCTATCTGCAACCTATTTTCTACTACAGTTATTCCAATACAAATTTTGGTTTTATTGCTATTGTTATTTCTTTAATTTCTTGTTCTATTCATTGCAGTATGTTTATGAAACATATATTCAGAATAGGAGTCCCCCCCAAATGAAACTATACTGCTTTGGCTAACTATCCCTTATTTCCTGGAAATATTGCCTCTAGGTAGAAGCTCTATAAAGTTAAAATTCAATTCTACAGTGTGCAATACTCCAGAAAACACAGTTATATCTATGATATAAAGCAGAAAGGAAGAGTTTACTCCAGACTGTTTGTGCATGCTATTTCATAAAAAATCATGGTGAATTCTTTTTAAATGGAATATCGTGAATGTGAAATATGGAAATAAGAAGCAGGGATGGAATTTTTGTTTTCTACTGAACTACAGTTTTTGGGAACCAACAACACAGCACAACTGCTTCAATTAATTTCCTCTACCTGACAGCACTAACAGAGAGTGACTGAATTTACATGCCAGAGAGGTTCTTAATTTACTGAGGAATTCTGCAAATTCTGTTTGAAAATGATCTATACTTTTAGTCTGGCAAAATCATTCAGCATCAAGTATTCTACACCTGAGTCCAGGTTTGCTATTATTGCCATGCCATATCTGGGATGACTGTTATTACCTCCACAGTCAGATCTAGGAGATAGCCGGAAAAAAATTATTTCTTGCTTTCCAATAGTATTTGACCACTTACAAATTATAATCTACAATCAAGGTGGCTTTCCTAGTACAAATCATTCCCTGGAGAACTGGACAATCAAAAAGTGCCGTTTTATATTATCCTTTTTCCCCAGCATATCCTGATTATAGCATTGTTACCCAACAAACAGTATTTTACAGGGTGCTGGAAAGAAAATTGCTTTTTTTTTCCTTTAGTTATTTTCCCCTCTCTGTTCTGTGTAGTTTTTACAGTGCTATTGCTTTTATAGAATATTTTTGATGTACTAAATGCGTTTTCTGTCCCTAATCCCAAAACATCTAAATGGTGCTTTATTGGAAACCAAACTAACTGCACTCTGGTGGCAAACTTTCATAACAAAATTTCTAAAGGGAACAAAAGAAGAACAAAGTTAAGGGTCAGTGTAAGGATGCTCAGTTACTTGATACTGTTTCAAAGCAGTAACTTCTCTGCAGAGGCACAGATGTGGACAGCATAATCTGGGCCTATCTTGGTATGAAGTGGGGCTATTAATCAAATCTTGATGATTTAAACATTTGAGTTCTACAGTTACAGTACGTTTCTTGCAAAGGGACATTTGAATGGTAATGAAGCATTTTCAGAAGGTGCTCAATATCATCATTCAGCAAATGAGACTTTCAGTGCATGTGCTGAGACAACATACTGGTCGCACTGCTTGGAGCAAGAAATTAATTGGACGTAGAAGAAATTTTTTCCCACAATTTACACCAACATTCACAGAAACATTAAAAATGAAACTGATGAGAATTTAGCATAAGCAATATAAGAAGTAAAATCAGTTAAGTGAAAAAAAGCAAATTTAATCACATTAATAGGAATAAGCAAATTTTATTATTCAACAAAGGTAATTAAGTTTGGACTTTATATACAAGATAGGAGAAGAGGGGGACAGAAGCCCTTAAACAAAATCTGCAAGTATGTTTTAATAAGTAATTCCTTGGGCTTTTTAACAGTGACCTACTCTATTTAGGTTATGTTTATGGAATTTTTATATTATGTCTTCCTTCATTTTTAGCTCTTTCGGTCACAGATTAAATTCAGCCTGGGCCCAAATGGTTAAACTGAGAACAAAGAAACCTCACTGGAACAGTAACTTGACCTTGCTTTTCTTACATTCCTGAGAAAACCCTAGCCAACAGAATTATTTTCTCCTTTAGTCCAAACTTCAATATACTATAGACTTGATCCGAATGAAAAAATCCTACCTATTTAGACACATCTACTAAATGAAACGATTTCAACATGAAAGATTAAGATGGCAATATAAACACACTGAGTCCTAATGTTTTGTACCACCAAGAGGTTCAAATGCTCTGAAGAAACAAAAGAGTGTTTTGGCAATTTAGCAATTCTTAGCTTGTCAGCCTGTGATAACTGTCCACCACAGCTGCGAGGTACATACTTAATTTAAGCTGTTTTAATTGAATGTTTGGCTTTATTCCAGTGAAGCACTAAATCTAAAAAAAAAAAAAAAAAAAAAAAAAAAAAAAATATTGCAGGTCGAACAATTCCATTTCATGCCCAGCTATAGCCAGGAGAGACTTTAAACATTGCTAAAAGCAGTGACAGCGCAGATTAATGTGAGCACTGAGAATGATGAGTGACAGGTAAAAATTTGGAATCAGCAGCTGGTGTTATCAATAGAAATTATATCCATAGGAAAAAAAAAAAAAAATCCATAAAAAGTGCTCATGTGACTCACTAGACAGAGACTCCCTCAAACCATACATTAAAAAGGTGATGAACAAATACGCTGTTAGATAATTTGAAGATTAACAAAATTATGAAGAAAATTTTCTAACAGTTGCCTAGAAGAAGGAAAAAAGGCCAAATTTCTACTGTTACTTGCCTCCTTATTTTCCAAGCTTTAAAAGAAAGTTCCTAAATGCATGCTTCAAGTACGTTCAAAGAACAAACACATATATTCAGCAAACTCCCTCTAATATCTTGTCAAATAAAATGATAAACAGTATAAACATAAACACTTCAAACTCCTCTGAGCTTTGCTCTTGAATACCATTTCTAAGTAGATGAACTAGTGCCATATTTGAATGTCTTACCCTATTGATGAGCAGTCTCTATCATTTCAGTTTATGAGAGGTTTGGATATCTATAATTTTAACTTCTGAAAATTATTTCTAAGTACAACTAGGAATGTAAAATAGATGATGCGGTATAAAATCACCAGCCATGTTTTCCAGTAGTGGAACTATTCATCCAAGAAACAGGTATAAGTTCAATTTGGCAAAGTTAAATGACAGTCATTTTGCAGAAATTAACTTTTCTTTGTGCATTGTTGACTGTGAATGGAGACCATTATTTTTCATTGCCTAGATAGCGATGCAATTTTCAAAGCTAAATGAGCATTAAAAACATTCATTCTTTGCTTCTGCAATGAACAATCTAAGATACCTAATGGCAAAATGAGACATTCCCTTTAATCTTTATGAACATATTGTACCCTCTTGAGGTACAAATGAGAAAGGAGGGGATAAGCTTGCTTTTTTTTGGATAAATGTGTCCTTCAGAAACGGGAGAAGTCTTGTATGTGCAGCAGCCTGCCTGACTGCCAGTCCCTGAAGATCCGATCATCCTGCTGGCTGTCCCACTGCTTCTTCCCCTTGGGCAGGCCCGTCCCTTTTCATTCCTCTGCTTTATTGGAGATGAGATTTTGGTGCCAATACAGGGAGGAAATATGTTTCACCAAAGGGCACAATTTATACACATATGAATGCATTTCCAAGTATTTGCCTTTGAGACCAGCTCACATTCTAGCTATGCTACTCTACAACAGGACCAGAGACAGGATTTTCTGGACAGGTTACTATATTAATATACTATTTTCCCGTAGATGTACTTGAAATCTACCTCCTTTCAAGATACCTGACTACTGAGTAATGGAAGATAGTATGAGACCAGAAGATTTTAGTAGCAATGTATTACAAAAAATGGCACGTAACTAACACTGCTAACTATTAACTAATGTAATTGGCAGTAAAAGCGGAGGACATAAGTTAGAAAAAAAGTTCCACAAAATAATAGCCATTAAAGAACAGCATAAGCTTTGAACCACAGATTATATGAAAAGTCATTCATGTAATGAGATCAAATACCTTTTCTGTAAGACCATTTCCCAAACTATGTTCTTAAAAGCTTTACAGAGGAATGCTGCCTATGGCTGATTACATATCTCTATGTACGTGGAAAGTGTTTGTTAAAACAAAAAAAAGAAAACAACCACAACAATATCAACCTATGTGGCACCACTGCAGGGCAATTTAAGCATTTGTGCTCCTTGCTTCTAGTACCATTCAAACACCACAGGCCACAGAGCTGTACCACATTTTTTGAGTGAGAATAAGCTTTTCTTCCCACTGTAAAGAAGAGTTAAAGAAAGGAGAAAAAAAAAAAAAAAAAAAGAAAATAATATTTTACAGAGTTCCTCCTGCAATTTTCCAAGGCGGGAAAAAGCTATATACATCCATAGTAGAACGATCCTCTGATTTATATCATAAACATTATCAAGGATCCTCTATCTCAGCCTTGAGCCAGAGCAGCAAATAGGGTCCTAAACCTCACAGCTGAAGTCAAGGGAAAGCAAAACAAAACAAAGCCCAGGAAATGAGTGAATGTATGGGTTCAGAAATCACAAAAAAAATACTTCATAACTTTCAGACCCCGTTCTTGATTTTAGCAAACCCAGTACATGGATGCTTTGGGATGCTTTGAACTGATCTTACTGACATGGTTAACTCTATTATCATCATACAATCTGATCTTAACAGAATTGCAGAGATATATGTAGTGTCCATATACTAAGGTGCACCTCTCCATATAAAAAAAAAAGAAAAAATGTTACACAGGCACAAACATAATTACTCAGAATTACATCTGCATCAGTTAACATGGCTTTGAAGTTTGATCTCAAAAATATCTTATAATTCCACTGCCAAAATAATTATTTACCATAAAAATACTTTTCTCTGATATTAATAATCTACTAACAGCCTCACGAATCTGGCTTGCCAAATGAGAAATGCTTATCCAGTTTGTGACCTCATTGTTACGTCACTTTCAGGCTATGCAGTTTGAAAGAGGCAGACCTGCACTGCTATTTGGCATTAAAACCTACAGTCATCACCGAGGAAATCATATACCGTTTCAACACAGCAGGCTGATTTTTCTAATATTCTAGGAGTACTTTCCCTCCCTTTTCTGGTTTGGGTTTTTTGTTTGTCTGTTTGTTTTGTTTTGTTTCTTTTTCTGTTGTTTGGTTTTTGGTTGGGGGGTTTGTTTTGTTTTGTTTTCCTGTAATGAAGCCAGAAAATAAAAACAAAATTGGCAGCTGGTATGCCACATCCTTAGCTTGGTATAAACCATGCTACCTCCACATTCAAAATGGAGCTCACTTTTGGGCAATAGACCTCTCTCTGACACGCTCCAAGTAACGTGCAGAGTTAATAGCTGTCTCTTACGTCTTTGTAAGTGATATTTTCTGTTAACTCCGGAGTCTCAGATGGGAAATCAGACTACCTTCAGTGACTTTAGTCCACTCGTTTTTACCAGCTGAGAGTATGATTCTTTGGTTTTATCTCTATTTTAACTAATTTATATTTTGTGTGGTTTTACTTTAATTCTATTTCATTTTCTTTCTCTCATTTTCAGTACTGAATGAGTAACAAATCCCTGTCGAATTCTTTAAAACTGAGGGTGGACTTTGCTCAGTCGCACCATCTCCAGCTGACCACCTCCAGCTGATGCACCACCAGATGCTGGCTGGACGCTCTCGCGGTGCCTGCCTTACAGGGACAGAAAATCCCAGAGTGAGCCATCACTGTGCAGAATTGCATCTTGTTATCGGACCGGGACACTGATACCTCCCCTGTTTAAAAGGAGGACTGTATTGTCTGGAATGTCTTGACTCCATACTTCACCGAGTATGATTGTTGCCTCTTGGCGCTGCCTTAATATGAAATGATAATACTCTCTTGGGTGTGCATTTACTCCGTTAACTCCAAGCTACCACCACAGACTTAATTTCTATCCCCTTAAGCCTCATTCTACTCGGAAATTGTTGGGAGTCACCTAAAGATGTAACTGTCCGAGGCACAGGAGCAAATAAACTCAGATATTTAATTTCTCGGTGCACCTCTTAAAACCCAGCCTGTCATAAAACAGACGAGTCCTCTAGAAAACAGCAGCTTTTAGTTGCTCACGTAAAAAGGGGCCTATAAACAGAATGATTCAGAAAAGAGTTTACAGAGGTAGAACTTTAGGAATGATACAAGAATCTAAGGTACATATACTTAAATGCTGTAAAAAGTTACTTCTGCAAATGGGCTGCTGACACTGCTTTCTGTTTCAGTTGGAGGCTTTTTTTTAAAATTAGACTGAAGCCTGGATGTCTGCATGTTTTATAGCTTCTATTTCTTTAGAACCTTTGATTCCACTATATCTTACTTAATATAAGGTAGCGAAGGCAAACACCTTAGATTATTCCAGTTTCCTATAGCACCCATTTAAAAATATTGAACGGTTAATTTATTTATCTTTACCTGTAAGGATCATTAATAAATTGTACACACAAAAATAACTCCTGAATTATGACTATTACTTAGAATATAGCCATAGAATTAAGTTAGATTTTTATCCATATTTGTGAAGATTGTTTGATAAAGATTCATACAGACATTCCCTTGATATTAGTAATTTTTAATCTTAAGTAACTGAGAGCCATATTTCCTCAGGATCACTGAGTATGCAGTTTTAGAAAAGAGAGAAAAAAATCTACTCTTTTATGCACTGTTCACAGCTAAGTTTTCAGGGAACGTGAATCATTTAATAAGCTTATTTGATATCGAGAAAGAAATATAAGCTCTCAATCGTTTACTTCAGGCACTAAGTCAGATGCTGTGAAGAGCTAGACCTTCAAAGTGTGCATGAAGTTTTTCCCCTTTAATCAGTGGAGAAAGCTTGAGTCTTCTGAAAGCCAACATATTGATCTGATCAAGGAATTGCTGAGGCTGCTGCAAAGGAAATGATATGAATATATATGGAACAGAAGTAGAGAAGGGTATAAAAAAAATTCCCGTTGACCTTTCTCTGTAGTTTTCCTAGTCTTTTGTCTATTTTTCTCTGAAAACTGTCTCTTCTGGTAGCCTTTAGCCGCCAGAGGATTGTTACATATGGTTTGAGCAACTGAAGAATAGGGACACAGGAGAGGGACGCTGGCTGTGTAAGAACCTTGGGAGTTGAAGGATTTTTTGAGGACTCAAGAAGGAAATGTGATGGATGCCCACTTTCACGTAACAGAGCATCTGCCCACTGACAGCGTACAGGTTTGGGGCAGGAAAGACCGGTGGGTTACATCTGAGTGTGAAACAAAGAGGATTGGGACCAGGAGCCAAAGCCAGGAATGAAAAGAACGGGGCAGAAGGCAGAACTCACTCAGACCACCATGCTCACAATCCAAGAACAGAGTGTGATCAACTATGCACCACAGCGCAAGGAAAAAAGCATTAATTATGCCCACCAGGACTGGTTTCTCACCTGGACTGTCCCCCGAGCCATGCCTTGACATCGTTTGGGCAGGTGCCAGGAATTAAACAGTATGGACAACTGCGGGGCAGTTCTCAAGCCTGCATTTGGTCCTTTTTGATTTATATCTATAGACACAATCATAAAAGCCAAATCCTAGCCTGAAATGGGAAGATGACGGGCACTGACTCTTTTACGTTGTTTTGCGAAGAAATGGTATATTAGACAACGGAAACTGGCAAAAGTCTATATAGCAAAATTATATAATAAAATATAAGAAAAGATTGCTAGCTAAATGTTGCTTACTTTGGTGTGCATTTTACTAGTTATTCAAAAGCTAGGTAGCAATCTGAAGAGCATATAAATACTCCATGAATTAAAGGGAACTTGTGTTTTTATATCTATCAGGAATGTATTTCATTGCAAAACCATGCAAGTTTCACTTTATTTTCATCTTCTGAAAACTTTTACTTGACAAAACCAAACATAATTCTATTAATCATTACAGAGGTATTTACACATGAACTATGACACACTACAAGGTATGACTCCTGTTCACCTTCTTAAAAATACTAAGTGCAACCCACACAGTGGTTCCTTAAAGGCTGTACTCTTGGGGTATTCTGGAATGACTCTCCCGGGAAACAGGAGAGAAATCTGAATGGCTGTTTGGGGCCATTCTATGGAGTTTGCATTTTCATTTGTCTCACAGGTCCAATTTTCTTTCTGTTGGGAGAAAATGTTGAAGTTTTACCAGCTGAATTTCTATTAACCACAAAGATCCGCCTTCAAATTCACAGTACTGTGCTTTAGCACTAGACAGCCTCAGAACAAGCAGTAATTTCATTACAAATTAATTCTGAGTATATGTGTACGTAATTATTAAACTAGTTGCTTCCTGACTGAAAACTTTAGACTTTCTCTTTACACCTTTGGAAAAGTTAGTATCAATGCTGTGGCTTTTTTTTTTCTGTCTTCTTTAATATATTTGAAAAAAGACCCTTTCAAATGTTAAAACAAATTCAGTCTTTTGGTATATTTTAGGCCAGTACAATATTTATGATATATGAGTCAGAGGATCTCGAGTGCTGCATTTAAGATACACATCACTAACTCTGATACAAAAAAGATAAGCAGACTAGGCAGATGCCATTAGGATAAGTAAATGAACCATATAATGTGGAGAGATTTCTAGAGAGTATGAACGGGATCTACAATTTACAAGATCTGAAAATCTTACCTTGGGAAAAGGTGAATGAACCCACAGTAACAGACAGAAACCCAGCTTGCTCATTTGCTAGGATTCCCGGAGCTCCGCAGGTGTACCGTTGCTTGTGTTTTAGAGCTAGAGTAGGTACATCTTCTGAAAGCTCCTTTGGTCACTAACATTTCTACATATCTCTAGCTAGGACTGGAAAATTTTAAGATATGCTCCGTAAGCCTACAGGATTATTTAACCTCTTGGTACAGATTCCATGGATATGAACATGGAATGGAAGATCGAAGGGGGAACAAGAAAGTATGCAAAGACAGAAGACAAGGAACACTGGTTCAAAATAATTTTCTCCCTTATGGCATCCTAGGCTGCCTGTGAAGGCAGAAATCAGACTTTGTTCTCTGCCAATATTTATAAAGCTTATCTAAGCAGCTCACTACGAAGTCTTAAATGAAAAATTACATGTTAATTACTATACTGGATCAGATTACTCATCAGCGTACCAGTGTCACAGTAGCCATTTTTAAACAGAGAGATAAGAGACTGTTAGTTAGAAGCTGATTTATGCATGGAAGCATGGCTTACACCTCTTCATTTTTTCATATACCATAGCTAGCTGCATTCACCACGTAGACGTCTACTTGTATTTATTTTATTCCTTTTAAGATGTTGGCCTCATGCTCATCCAGAATTAAATGTGCTAACGTACAGTTTAGTTAGGAATCTTTGTTTTTCCTGTGAGCAAAATTAAACAGAGATGTCAGCCTAGTTTCTCTTTTCATTCACTTTTCAGTTGTGTACATCTAGTCCCTTTTAACAATCTGTTCTCAAATATCTATTCTAATCATTCCATTTCTCAATCTGTTATTATTTTTTTTAAAATCATACAGCTCTCCGTGTTCACAGGTTTTATTTACTCACAAAGTAGCACTCCTCTTTGCTTTAGATGACATGAATCATTCCAGCCTAAGCTAGTCACTAGGCTGTCTTTACAGCCAGTGGAAGAACTTCCTGAAGGCAACCCATGCCCCAACTTTAGATGGCTAAGACGGTGTGAAATGGTCTCCTGAGCAGTAGTTTCCCTTGACTGTAAAGGAAGCTTAGGGTGACTTCGGTAAACTTTGTGATGTTTAAAGTAAAATGTATCCCAACCCTATAATCTCATTTGAAAAGAACATCGCAAGTGATGGCTATGGAAAATAAAAAAAAAATCTGTATTTTCTTTAGACTACTCTTTTTGCACACTAATGCTGTTCTTTTCTCTGAGCTCTGCTGAAAAGCGACCATGGGATTTTACTGAATTCTTTTAGATTCCTACATTATGTATGGTTTGAACTACTCCCTCTTACATGCTCCGTCAACACTGAATTTAATCTGCCAGTGGATATCCTCGTCTTTTCATTTTGGTATACCCCCTGGAGATCTTCAGTTTTTCCTGTCTTTGACTAGTCTAAATAACTTTGTGATATCTGCATATTTTAGAACATTACTGATCACTCAAACATCGGTATTCATAAAATTAACATTAACAACAAGTGGCTTTTCTCATGCTGAAAATTCTGTTTATTTTCTGTCGGTTCCAAATAACATCCATGACAACACACTGCACTTCAAGATTATTTGGTGTTCTCATTAATATCTTCTAAGAGCTGTAAGCTTGATTTTTGACAAGAGAGTGTCCTTTAACTATTTTTTTTTTTGGCTGCTGCACTTAAGGAAATTTATTTGACAACAGAGGGAAAATTTTGCTTTAAAACAGAATCCTAATCTGCCACAGAAATATGTATCTCCTGATACTGCTCCCTATTTCCAGTTCCATATTCCAGCTACAGCATTAAAGACAGTTATGCTTCTGGCACTCCAATATCCCAGTCTAGCAGGTTTTTTTTTAAATAAAGGATGAATATTTCTTGAGAGCAGTTCAGCCATCTTTTAGTACATTTCTTCAGAACTCTTAATGGTTTACTGCGATGGGAGCCCAAACCAGCCAAAGCCCCGAGGTGGATCTGCTTAGGCCTTTAGCTCTCCAAAAAAGTTCAAAAGGGTGTTGAAAGCCAAGATTAATTCTTTGATCTGAAACGAGGAACTCACCTTTTACAACCGAGAAAACTGAAAACAAGTAGTTAACACAGAATGATAATATGGTTTAAAAGCTTTTCTCCCACCGCATGTCATATCCCTGCAGGTGGGTCTGTGCCTTCAGCTAATTCAGGGACTCTGAGTGGTAGCAAAAGCTCCTGTTTTTTCACACTATCCTTTTCTCTTCTGCCTGCTTAGCTGGTCCTGAGGAGGAGGAAGAGGTGGAGGAGGAGGGAGAGAAGGAGCAGGATGAGGAAGGAGGCTTCTACCTCCCATCAGAGACTTTTATTTCATGTAATCATTTCTTAAGGGAATATAATGTAGAACTGAAAGCACACAAATAAAACAAATACCATCTGTCCCAGACATGCATGATCAAAGCAAATTGTTGCTTCTACATTTGTTAAGTTTTTCATAGCATATTCTCTATCCTTGAGAGACAGAGAGGAGCTAAGAGGAGATGGGCCTTGCTTTAATGGAAATGCATTGATTTGACTGAGTTGCCTAAATAAACCCCAAAGCACAGATACTGGATCATCTGGATTTAGAACCAGTCTCTGATGTTTTGATCAGAAGCAAGGAAAAATTGGCTTTAGAAGCCACCACACTGAAAAATTTAACAGTGGCGTCGCAGCTGTCCTTATGGACCTTCTTAGCTACTTTAAAATGTATAATAATGTGGCTTGGTATAGCCTACCATATAGTTAAGGTAACTTTCATCATTTCCCATTTGTCATGAGCTGAGAATGTGCAATGGATGGTCATTTTAGTGTGGCTGTTGTGTAGTAACTTGTTAAGCCACAGCTACTTGCTCTTGTGTCTCGAAGGAAAGAGAAAATAAAATTCTATTTGTGGAGGATGTCAGGAGATTAGCACATCTGTCAAACACAATTAGATGTTCAAATTGTATATGGACCACTATAGTGTCACTGAATTAGAGATTAACTTGTAAACTGAAATTAGTAGAAGGAAACCAAGAACTCAGTGCAATACTGTGAAATTTGCTACAGAACTGGATGTTTT